>NW_008794457.1:2196681-2252052 GCF_000699145.1 Aptenodytes forsteri | reverse complement strand
CAGACCGACCATATTCTACTCCTTGCATTGACTCTTAAAAAGTTTGTAAAGAACTTCTCACTTCTCCTGCTGATTAAGGTGCAGCTCCCTATTATGAACCGGATCCTGTATTGGCTTCTGTTTGACCACTGTCAGTCGTATAAAATGTTTCTTTTTTTTATTATTATTTTTTAGTGAAAATATCGCAAGAATTTTTGAATCAACAGCTTGTGCCTGCTAGGCAGCGCTCTTCTGAGCTGCCTGCATACCTTAGAAGCTGAGGCTGGGCCTAATTAACTTTGGCCAAGAGCGAGTTGCAGGAAATCCTGTGTTCCTCCCAGGCAGTCTGTGGTCTGTCCTCTTGATTACAAGCTTCCTACCAGATAAATCGCGCTAGCTTGTATCTTCTCCAGTTTTCTGATGCCTTTTTTTTTTTTCTTCTCCATGTTTTGTGATGTTAGGGCTTTGCCCCTGGAAGTTTCCTGGGTGGTGTTCAGGTGCAGACTTTGAAAGATGGAGGATAAAATTGTAACTGTGCTTTTGATTTAGTTGGGCTGGGGGCCAGTGACAAAAGTCATTAAGTAAGTGTCAAGATGTTAACAGTGTAGACCATTTGATGTCGGTGTGCAGTTGCCTTCTAAGCAAGCTCTCTTTCTGCTCCAACTTTTGTCAGCTATAAATGTTTGCCTGTGGAATGATAGCAGTCTCTGCCCTATGTCTGCCTGTTCGGACTTTGGGAAGTCAATGCTTGGTGAGAAATGAGGTGGGGCGTTGGGGATCCTGGGCTGAGTAGTGGCCCACAAAGCTACCCTTCTGCCCAAAACTAGAGATTAAGTGAGATTGAGACTTACCTAAATTCCCTTCCCCTGGCCCAGCAGACACCTCCCAAATTCATGTTCAGATGCCATGGGCTGTGTCTGGATCTGATTTGGAAACCTAGTGCTGTGGATGCTAAATTATGTTTCCTTATTAATGAGACAGTTATTTTTCTGAAGCTTTAATCAGAATAATGGTTTTGCAAGAAGAAAGGACTTGATGAAACTGTTCATACTGTATTTCCCTATGACAGTTGAAAGTATTCAGAAGTCACAGAAGGAGTGCAGGGATATCACAGCTTCAAGTTAGTGCACCTGGTCTCTCAATCTTTGGGAAGTTTTTGTTTTCATCTTTTGCTTATACCATGGCTTCTCTTAAGTAGATTAAAAACTGACACCTTGCTTTTGTTATATATGTGTATATGTATTTTATATATATATTAAAAATTTTATATTATTTTTAAATATAAAATTTTTTTTTTTTAATATTAATACTAATTTTATATAATAATATAATATACAATTTAAAAATGTTTAATAATTACATAGTTTTATCTTTATATATATTAAAAATTCTTTAATATAGCCCAAATTGTGGTTACCCTGGCTTCCAAAAGCTTGAGCAGGCATACCTGAGGAAATGACACTTCATGGGCCAGCAGAACGGGACATTTTATCCCGTATTTCAGTGAAACTTTTGTGTCTTCTCCAGGCAATTCAAAAACGTTTTTAAGCTTTGTTTGTAGTTAGGCAACTGGCCTTTAAACATTGATTTGGGTTTCAGTTTAGAACAGTAGATAGTCTTCATGGAAGCGTGACAAATTTGCATGTTTGGTATCATCAGCCTTATGGGATGAAGATGGATCAAAAATACAATATTCAAATTTTGCCAGTTCCATTTTGTAAATTGGCATATAAGTGGTTGAGGAACACAGCTGACCTTCAGTGCATGATCAGTCTCCTCCAATGTTCCTGGGTCGCTTCGTAAGGATAATTAGGGTTCAGCAGCACTGGACTCCCATGTCTGGTAATCGAGTTGGCAGCACAAGCGCTTGAAATAAGCAACTGTAGAGCAGAGGTCATACCTGGTAGTGGTGTTATTGGCATAGAATTGCCACGCTGAGAAGTTGTAAGTGCTCTCATTTTGATTATTATAATTTTGTTTTCCTATGCACAATTTCTTTCTTCCAGCTTCAAACACTGATTCAAGAAACTGACCCCGGTGCAGATTACCGCATTGACCGAGCGTTGAATGAGGCCTGTGAATCGGTGATACAGACTGCCTGCAAGCACATACGGTCTGGAGACCCAATGTAGGTGGCTCTCGCTTACAACTGGTTTTTGTTTCTGTTGGGCATCCATGAAGGTTGTGTGGCTGACCAGTATAGGTACTAAAACCTGTCCAGAAATGACGGACTCGAAACTAGCAATTCATACAGGGTTGGAGGTGTGAACAGGAATGAGCTCTGTCTTCATTCTTGCGGTATAAGCAGGCTAGTATTTCTACAACAAGGCTGGTTTAGCACTGGTGAAGGACGTAGCTATCTGAGGTGCTTCGATTAAATTTGTAACATTTGATGTGCTAATTTCTCTTACCACATAAGTCTTCAGCAATGTCACAAAGAAAAGTAACAAGCCTTGAAAGGCCAGTTAAGCAAATCCATACTGCAGAGAGAAACGTGTCCTTTATCTTCAGGTCTGATATATAGTGTCTCCTGAGACAGATTTTATATAAAATATTCCTTATGATTTTGTCGTATATCAGACTTGCTGAGATAACTAAAACAATGGAATTTAAGAGGGTACAAATGTGGTATACAGTTGTTTTAGATGTAATCTTTTTGAAGGAAGAGAAAGATCTTCACTGTGTTTGGAGGTCTTATCTATGGTTCATTGGAAAGACTGATTTGGCAACACCAACTGTTACAAGGAAGCTCAGCATGATTATAACGGTCTGTTGCCCAACTTTTTTCTTCCGTTTGCAGGATTCTGTCTTGCCTGATGGAGCACTTGTATACTGAGAAGATGGTAGAAGACTGTGAGCATAGGCTCCTGGAGCTCCAGTATTTTATATCTCGTGATTGGAAGTGAGTACTGTGAAATAAGATTTATCCTCACTTGATGCTTGTATTTAGTGTTTGTATGCATTAGCAGTTCCTTGTAAAACAGCTTATGCTTGTTCAAAAGAGGACTTTGAAGCATGCCAGGTCTGTAGGGCATTAATGCCTGTCTAGAACAGTAGAAGCAAAAGCTGCTTGGAAAATAAGTGTGATGCCCACTTAAATCAGGTACTCACTTAGAAATGATGCAACCCTAAAAAGCATCTCAAGTTTGAGCTCTGAAATTCAATGCATCTTTAATTAAAAGAAATCTCTCTGGCCATATTGAAGTTGAAGGTCACTTTCTGTGCAGGTTGTAGCCAGTTTTATCTGCTCTGAGTGCTACAGTATGGGAGTTAAGAAAACCAAGCTACTAAGCGTAACAAAGAGACACTGTGAGAGGCTCCCTGCTTCCATTTCTGCCTTTTTTTCAAATTCTCTAGGTGTGATTACAGCCTGTAGAGCAGATGCAATTCCCTTTGGAGCACTGCTTTTCCAACTTTCTCATCCAAAGATGGCAGTGCTTTGTTTTAAATATACACAGAGCCCCTGTGCCTGTGTGGGTTAAGATGAGGAGAGTATAAATTTGATAAACATAACCAGTGAGGAAAGAATAAGCATTTGGCTGTTCTTCTGGAGAAGGTTGAGAGGTGAGGAAGTACAGTACATCAAATGGGGTTACTTCAAGAAATGGAATAATTGTTCTCAGTGACCACAAGGAGTGTAAGGCAAGAAGTCATGGGCTTTGATTACTGCAAAGGGTATTCAAATCAAACATTAAGACAATCTGACTCATAGCTGTATCTATGGGCAGCATCGCCAGTAGTTAAGAGCTGACATGCTCTGTGAACCTTCTGCTTTTAAAATACATGGGGCTTCATGGACTAGAGAGTTTAGGATTCTGTGGCTGTTTATTTAGTCATCTCAATAGCTGTCTTCATAGGTAGACAAGAATACTCTAATTTTTTTTCCTCCTCTTCCTTTTTCCCTTCATTGCTGGTTCTCCTGCCTGTGCCATGTTTCCAGCAGGTAATTCGTTGCTTGAGCCAAACTTAAGTGATTGGAGGAAGGAAGACTGAGTATTTGCTTTTTGCTGGGAGTAAAGATAATTCTAATTCATATTGCAGGCTGGGCAACATTGGCTCATCTTTCTTGTTTAACCACTGTTTCCTAAAACTGGCTTATGAAAACTGTTGTATTAACTGTGCGCCTAGCACAGATGCATGGAGTAGAAATGGTTTTCTTACTACTTTTATCATTATCTATATAATTGTGTCCACTGATATCACGATGTTTGCCTTCTAAAGTGTTGTAGAAATCTGAAGTTTCCACTTTAGAAAGCTGGCAGTATCTCACTTTAAGGTAATTAGACGTCATCTTAAGAGATCTGCACTTGCAGTTTTCTTGTATGCAAAAGCAAGGGATGCTGAGTCTTCAGTTAGCTCAAATCCAGAGCAGACAATAATTAATCTAACTCATTTCTATGAAACTAGCATTTCAAACTGGCAGCAGTACAAAAATACATAAGGTATACAAGCAAAACATGGTATGTACCTGCTTTTCTGCTGCTTTAGGGCATCAAGGAGATGATTTCTTCTCTCATGTGTCAGCATTTGGCTGGCATGCTGCAGAAGAGAATGGGAGGTGCTTCAAGAAGCATTGAAGATTTAATCTGTAAAGATCTTAGTGTATTTTTGCAACATTAGGGAGTTGACTCCAAATTGAGTGACAGGCATTTTGCCACCTGTTGGTTCAGTTGGTTAGACACCGCTGCTAAATGATGTGGTGGTGTATGAAACTTGAAGTAGATTTTTCTGCCTCAGAAGCATTTCAGAATATGAAAAACGTTAAAGGTTGGAATAAAGTGCTAGTGATAACTTTTCTGTTGCAGATTGGATACAGTCCTTTACCGCAAGTGTCAGGGAGATGCCTCCCGTCTCTGCCATACTCATGGCTGGAATGAGACTAGTGAGCTGATGCCTCCAGGGGCTGTTTTCTCCTGCTTGTACAGGCATGCGTACCGCACAGAGGAGCAAGGAAGGAGGGTAGGTGCTTGAGTGCAACTACTGCTCTTTGATCTGTGGTAGAAGGGTTGTACGTACATTTGGAAGTTGGACACACTGTGCTAAAACTGTAAGAACTGGCAAAAGCTACTTAAAAGCATTTACTGTAGGTGGTACTTGCACTGCTTCGGATGCGCAACTCCTCCTCAAGTGTGCCTTTGGAGGTCTGTGGTGGTGTTCTGGTAAGGCAAAATAGCCACATCAAGATGTGACACTTGCCCGCAGGGGGAACTGTGTGCTGATAACAACTTATGTATATCTGTTTAGACACAGTGCAAGGCCTCCCCTTGTCTTTCCAAAGAGGAGTCGTCTGATTCCTTGTAGATCGCTAGCATAGCTGCAAAATTGGTTTTATGCAAAAAGGAGTTCCAAGCCCAGCTTTCCTAGGCTGTTTCTAATTAAGTTTTGATTTGAGTACAACTTCAGATTATACCCCATTAAATTCTTCCTATGGCTATAAAGCATCCTTTCAATTCTTTGGAGCATGCTGTACTGGTAAATGTGCTTATGCCGTCTTTAAAGAAGACAGCAGGGATCTGACTTGCTGCCCTGCAATCTGGAGATCCACCATAATCACATTTGTTTGGTTCAGAGCTACTCTTTTCAAGTCTGCTGCCCTCTCGTGCCTTTATCCAGGCACTCTCTTGAAAGCAGCTGGGTACTCGGTTCCATTTCTTTTGGCACTGTAGTGTACACAGCCCCTAGGAGTTGGTGGGTTTACACAATGGCCTGGCTTAAAAATTAATTTCTACAGCTTGATTTAAAAGGTCTTTTGTGACAGAGGTCAAGTATTGATTGAAAGCATCTCTCTTTTAGGAATAATTTTTTTTAATGCAGTTTCTTAGTCTGCTGAGTTGAGACTTTTTAATTCCATTTTATATTAGTGCTGACCAAAGAAATCAATAGCCAGCCTGCAAATAATCTATCAGAGAGAGAAAAGGCTTTTAAATGTATCTTTCTTGTGGAAAGTAGGCTAAGGGAGCAGCTGTGATTTTGAAATTTAGCATTTGAAAGCAAACTCATCAGAGGTTAGGTCTGTACTTTTTTTCCAGTGCTGTCCACAAAATGCTAGGTAACTTCCAGTGGTTTGGATTTTTAAATGTATGAAGTTTTAAGCTTCGACTGGTGCATTTTAGGTCTGACAAGCGCCATGCCAGTATCCCTTGACTTTCTACAATTTCTTTCTTCCTCAGTCTTGGCAAATGCTGGCTCTGATGTGCTGCAGTGGGGATTGCTGAGAAGAAATTACAGCTGGACTATATTGCCTCATTCTGGGCTTCCCTTTTGGTATCGAGGGCATGAGCTATTTTGACCTTCTTCTCCAGAAGCAGTCTGTAGCTTTGAATGAAGGGGGCAGTGCAGCAGATAATCTAGGGACCTGCTTTGACATCTCATTTCAAAAGCAAAGTGAAGGTTTAAGAGTATAAGATTTATTTTAGGGGAATAAAAGGAGCCTTCCTCCAAACTAAATGACAAAGCTCCAAACTTTTTTGGAGCCTGGATTGCTTGTGGGGGCCCTGGCAGGCTTGTGCTTAGCAGTACAGGACAGCTTCTGTACTTTCTGGGATTGCTGATGGCATTCGTGGTTACTCTCAGTACTTCACCTGACAGCATCTTGTTTGTGTTGTACGGATTTAGAGACACCCCATACGCTAAACGCTCTTTGCCCTCTTTGCAGCTATCGCGAGAGTGCAGAGCAGAGGTCCAGAGAATCCTCCATCAGCGTGCCATGGATGTGAAGCTGGACCCAGCCCTCCAGGACAAGTGCATGATTGACTTAGGAAAGTGGTGCAGTGAAAAAACGGAGACAGGGCAGGTACTGTACACAGGAACGCTGCTAATTCATTTGCAAAGCTGGAGGGGCGGGAAGGGCAAAAAAGGGGATAAAGGGACATCTTGTTGTTAGCTGTCTTTCTATACCTGAGAATATATTAAAAATGCGTGCAGTTTCAAACATAATCTACACTAGACTGAGAGACGGAGGTGATACGAAGAAGCTTTGCACCTACTGCATGGCTTCAGTAGGTTTAAATGTGTAGTGAAATGGGAAGGGGATAGTTAACAAGAAGGACTTTAATGAAGCAGCCCCACCCCACCCGGACTCTCATTTGTAATACTCTATTACAAGCTTCACATTTCCCACATAAACTTTATCCCATTTCCATTTGGCAAATACTGACATGCTTCCTGTGTTTATACAGAACTGAACTAACATCTGCTGCTACGTAACAAAGTTTCAACAAATTAATTTCATGTTAAATTGCTGTGCCTTAGCATAGCTGTAGGGAAGGAGCCATTCAACAGCAGATGCAGTAGAGCATACACCACTGTCTTTTTGAAGTGCCCATCATAGGTTGTAGTTTGGGTAATTAACCTCTCATTGAGGTTATGTGAAGGGCAAATTAAATGTCATATTCCAGAAGTGAAAGCACATCATGCAGGTTCTGAGAACAAGCGGTAACATCCTAGACCAACATTCTCAATCACTATAACGTATATGTGTTCTGGGAGTGCCAGTAGAGGAGTGGGATTAAATGAGACTTAGGACTTTACAAGGAGGAGGGCAGTTTCACATGTGTTACAGTATTTCAAACCCAAATTTTCAAATTGGGTTCTTGGAAAAGAACTAACTGAACTCACTAAACTGTTTTTGTAGGAGCTGGAATGCCTTCAGGACCATCTTGATGACTTGGTGTCTGATTGCAGAGACATAGTGGGAAACCTCACTGAGCTGGAGTCCGAGGTGAGCGGTTTTCAGCCTGGGATAAAGGGAAGAGTTGAGTGTGTCTAGTTAAGAACGTCATTTTGATAGTGCTGGAAAAAAGTGAGGTTAGAGTAGCTGCAGAAATGCAGCTCTCTGGGATCAAGCAGAGACCATCCATTCTAACCCGTACAAGGTAAGTTTTCATGTGGGATTCTTGAGGAAGAGAATTGAATTTTAGACTGGTGATGACATTTCTCCTGCTTAAAATCAGTTATGGTACTGAAGCTAAGATTTCTTGCACAGGTAACTCAGTTACCTTTAGTACGAGTCAAGATATGTCATGGGACTTCATTTTTTGGTCTTGCTTGCAAGTAGTTTTGAGTACCATATTGCAACTTCCTTCCCCTGTCCCAAAAATTTTGCAAGAAGTAACTGCCAGGTGCATCATTAGAGGTTTTCAGTGAGGTCAGCAGCTTTAGCTATTTTATGAAGCTGCATATTTGACTATCTTGCCCCAAACTGTTCCCCGTGTCGCTTAAAATTTACATTGTGCCCTAGGGAAAGCTTCTTCCCAGTGGTTACAAAATGGTTTGTTCAGAACTACCATTAGTTTAACTACTGCCTAGGTGTAAGGTGATTTCTAGTGCTGTAGCTTCCAGTTTGGAGAAGGTTGGCTGAAATATCCAAGCAGTGAGTTTCTGTGGAGACCAGGCTTTTCCCTTAAGCTGGGAGGCTTGTCTTGCGTTTGCCACGTAGCTGGCAAGAGTGAACCTTAGGATTTCCAGAACTGAAGGGCAAAGCTGTCTGGATTGCATCTTTCAAAACCGTGTAAACTGGGTTGAGTTTAACTTGTTATCATAGCGGTTTTTTCAGAGCCTTTTTTCTTGTTCATTCACTGTGAAAATGAAATATTGCATGTTTTCTGCAGGACATTCAAATTGAAGCCTTGCTGATGAGAGCGTGTGAGCCCATTATCCAGACGTTCTGTCATGTGAGTACTCCGTAATAGTGTGAATGTCTTTGGGGAAAAAACACTGTGTGGGAAGGGTTTTTTAGTATTAGTTCTTGGTGTACTTGCTACACTTCAAAAATAAAATCAGATATAAGCAGTTACAAAAGTCTTTAATTAAAAAACCACCCTAAAACAAAAATTCTTTGTTCCATCTAGTACTTCTGCTGTTGTCAGAGCCCTAGCATAAAAGCTAGAATTTGAAGATGAAAATTGCCCTGTAATCGGAAAAAGTCACTCTTTACAGTGGGTTAAAACCTAAACTTTTTCCTTCCTCCTTGCCCGCAAGCAGTGTGTCTAGCCACTCCACTCTGTGCAGCTGCTCAGCATCGCTGAAATAACTTCTTACATTGCTCTAGGATTAAGTAGTTAAATAGCAGTGAAGGCACCTAGCTGTAATACTTCATGTAAGCATTGAGTCTCTGCAGTATGTTCTCCTGAGTCTAAAGTGTGCATGTGCCTGAGATGATTCTTTTCTGAACTATATCTATAAATACTTGTGTGGTACAACTCTTGGGTGGTCAGGTAATGGTGAGTGTAAGCTCACAATAGAGTGTGGCACTGCAAGTTCCATTATTTCCTGGTCACAGTGGGCTAAAGGAGCATAAAAACCATGACTTGTAAGAGTAGCTTGTTTTTAAGCCTTTCATCTCTTCTTCAGGAGGTTGCGGATAACCAGATTGATTCTGGGGACCTGATGGAGTGTCTAATACAGAACAAACACCAGAAGGAAATGAATGAAAAATGTGCAATCGGAGTTACTCATTTCCAGCTGGTAAGCAGTGCTTTTTCTCTGCTCTCAGTGGAAGCTTGTTCTGTTCATTGAGGGTGTTGACAGGAATTAGCTAATTATGAAACCCCTCCTTCTTTGAGATTGATTTCCCACTGTATTTAAAGTGCTCTTGTGAATTCAGACAGTTGTACTTGCATGCCTGGTCATAAATGGTCACTTCTGGAGATGATTTATTTTCAGGTCCTCCGTCCTTCCTGGCATATGGTAGATAGGGTGCCAGCTTCTTCAGCAGTGCAGCGTCCCCCTTGCTTCCACAGTAATAAGTTGTGGACAAAAGCATCTGCTGATTGTATGAGTCAACAAGTGTTCTTTTGGGCAGCACTTTTTTTTTTCTTTCCCCTCTGGGTAACCAAAGTTGTTTTTCTCATTTCTCTCTTGCAGGTTCAAATGAAAGATTTTAGGTTCTCATACAAGTTTAAAATGGCTTGCAAGGAGGATGTGCTGAAACTTTGCCCCAACATCAAAAAAAAGTATGTAGCACCTGACCAAACAGCAATCTGGTTGTATAAATACATAATAAAGTTACAGGATATTTCATGATAGGACAGAAAACGCTGGACTTCCTTTAAAGGCTGATTGTTTTGTGTGTTTTCCCTTAGTGACTCCATTCTGCAGATGTTTAAGGTAGAGGCATTGCCTGCCTCTTTTAAAATTACTTCTGCTTTACTCTTGCATACAAGCCTGTCCTCTTTATTTTTCTTGCTCTGAAAATAGCTAATGATTATGATTAGTGGACTGCAGGTCCCAGGCTGTTTTATGTCCTTGCTGGATTCATCGTCTTCTAAGATGCAGGCTACCGTTGTTCCAGTTGCTGATCTGGGAAGGGAAAATATCCCACTTGTTTTAGCTGGTTTATTCATTTCAGTTTAAGGGGTTTTTTAATGGCCTACTGCCATGACATAAAGGTAAATTACATACAAGGTCAATCCTGTTCATGGATGGCAAGACTATTTGCATTTTATGATATAAATGCCCTTCCCATAATGCAAAAGGATTGTTTGCAATGCCACGTAGGTATTGACCTTCATCTATTTCTGAGATTAAGTAAAGCTTTTCTGAAGTGCTCACATGACTTAGGAGCAGAGATCTTGCTTGGGCAGGGGTGTGGTGGGATTTTGAGTATCTTCCTGTCTGCTGATCTAGACTCCAATTAGATAGCATCAGATTTAGGTTTTAATTGTGATCCAGTTACTCTACATAGAGCCGTACCCAGGCTACAAGTAAGCATAGATGCACAAGGACTTTATGTGGTGTGTTTGGATTCTTGGGGTCAATTTCTCTGATGTGGTGATCCAACACCAATCTTGGCTGGTCTAAGTGAAGGGTATATGGGTAAAAAGCTCTTTTCTTTTCTGCAGGGTGGATGTAGTGATCTGTCTGAGCACAACTGTGCGCAATGATACTTTGCAGGATGCCAAGGAGCACAGGGTCTCTCTGAAGTGCCGCAAACAGCTGCGTGTTGAGGAGCTAGAGATGGTAAACATGCATGAAACTCCTGATCTGCCTGCTCTTCTAGTGAGGTCCTTGAATTAAAGCTTCCTGGTTTGTCCACCCTGGAAAAAAAAGGAAGCTCATTTGTAAGATGTATCTAATTTATTTTTTCCACTTTTCTTACAACACGAGGCTCAGTTGCCCTTCATGGTGAAAGTAATGATTGTCTACTTTAATACCTTAAATATAGTCTCATGAAGGCTAAGGCAAGCTAAATGGTCATTGGAATTTCAGCTGGAAGTGATTATGTTTAGTGTTAGATAGCAATGTGCTACACATGCTGA
This sequence comes from Aptenodytes forsteri, assembly GCF_000699145.1. Classification (NCBI taxonomy): domain Eukaryota; kingdom Metazoa; phylum Chordata; class Aves; order Sphenisciformes; family Spheniscidae; genus Aptenodytes; species Aptenodytes forsteri. The sequence goes on along the minus strand of NW_008794457.1, from coordinate 2,240,815 downwards.
TGTCCCTAAAGTCCTCTAGGAGAGAATAAAAGCTTCATTTTACAGACTGAGGAAACAAGCACAGATGAAGCAACTCGACTCCAGCTGCTCTAAGATGCTCAGTGGATAAATAAGAGTAGTATTTGTTCTGGTACGCAAGGCTGCCTCTCAACTTCCTGCTGCAGTGCTTGCAGCAATAAACTCATGAGGTCTTTGTCCAGTAGATATTGTTTGAGTGTTAAAGCTTCACCTTAAGTAGGCCCATATCAGAAGATGCAGCACTCTTGCCTTTGTATGGAAGAATTCAAATGCTGGGCATCACTAAAATCAGGAAACTTCACATCCTCCAGATCACCCAATAGATGAGTGGTTATTAATATGTCCTTTAGCTGTCACATGAAAATATTTTGGCTGTCTTGGACGTTTGTGTCGATGCCCTTTTGGGAGGAGCAGTGGAAACAACTTGCCGGCTCTAAAATTCGGTTTAAACCCTTTCTTCAGTGTAAAAAGCCAACTGATCCACTGCATGGATTTGCAAAGTTGATTTCCCACTAACACCACTTCTCACACCCAAGACCCTTAAATTCAAAGAAACTGACCTGCCTGTTGTGAGAGTTGCTTGCTTTTTGTGAGTAGAGGGCTCTAGTTAATAGATTAACAAAGTAAAATAGTCTTTAGAGTCCTATTTAAAAGTTGGTATTGTAATTTATCCTGCAGACCGAGGATATCAGACTTGAACCAGAACTGTATGAGGCTTGTAAAAGTGACATCAAGAATTACTGCCAAAACGTGCCCTATGGCAATGCTCAGGTAATGGATTTTATTAATAATTTACAATTTAATTTGTACTTCCATTTCAGAAAACTTTTGAAGAACACTTTTGCCCCTGTGAGTGCAGCGTTAGATTTTCATTTTGATACCACTGAAATCTTTCATTAGTATTTTGGAGCATAATCTTTTTTTCCCCCACTGGTTCACAAGCATTAATATTGGGTGAATGCAATGCTGTGAGCAATTCATTCCTCAGTTAATGCTAGTTTTAAGCTATTAGCAGCTGGTTACTGCAAATGTTGCTAAAGATTTCTTAGGCATAATGTCTGCAAGATGAGGTGGGGTTTTGGAGTAAGTCCAGGTGGCCCTCTTCATCTCATTAAATCTTTGTGAGAAAAGATGAGCTTTAAAGCAAGTCTTGGAAATAAGCATTGGTAATGACTTCTGATAAGATCTAGGCATTGGGAACCTAACTGCATAAATCAGGTGAAGATAGCCATTAGGGGAACACATAGCTGTGTGTTTCGAGCAGCATATGACAGAATCATATCAACAATGTGTCTGTTATGATTGCAATACTGTGTTGTAGATTATCGAATGCCTGAAAGAAATCAAGAAGCAGTTGAGTACCCGGTGCCACCAGAAGGTGTTTAAACTGCAGGAGACAGAGATGATGGATCCAGAACTGGACTACACGCTCATGAGAGTCTGCAAGCAGATGATCAAGGTAATGGTAGCGTGCTGATTAAGAGGGTGAGGTTGGGGTGCAAGAGCTCTACCCGTTTTGAGATTCCCATAAAGGCTTGTTTACAAGACTGCTGTGTTGTTTCAGAAGTATGATTGCTTTTTTGCAAAGTAATCAGTTTCTTAACTCTGAATCAGGCTGAGGTTTCTTCAGGGCTCTTCTCTTCAAATGTACTTCCTCCAAATATCTGATCAAAGCCTGTGCACTAATAAATTCCTTCCTAACTGCCAGCAGAATTGAGGAGGAAGTCTGTGCTGAGGCTTCTAATACCGTTTTCATCCGGTCAGTTTGGATTTGGATTGGCTTCTAGCAAAGGTGAAGAAGTTATGATTACAGAGAGGAGTAACATCTTCAGTTCGCTGCCGACCTGGTGCACACAGACTTTCATCAAACTGATGAAGCAGGCAAAATCATGCAAAACTTAAAATTAGCAATGCTGGCTTGAAGTGGTACCACGTGGAAAGCAGCAGTGAATGTTAATACAAGACACTCTTGCACAGTAGCCAGAATTGCAAGGCCTGAGACACTAGTATGTGTGGTCTGGATGCAGTACCCTGAGTCCGTATTGTGGCCGAAGCAGAATATCTTGAGAATTTATTGCTCTCCAGTACAGACTCATGCTTTTTAAAAAAGACCTGTGATCTCACCAAAATGGTGAGGATTAGAAGATGCAACAGCCTTATCTTACACCCACAGAATTAGTTTCTAACAAAAGAAATTAGTACCTTGGTCTGAATTTTGGGTAAGCTGGTTCACTTTTGACTATCTAATTCAGGGCAGGAATGGGCAAATTAGTATCAGTGAGCTGTTCTCTGCTTTCTAGTTCTGTATGGTCTGTCTTAGTCCTGAGTGTTACTAATGAAGTCTTTACCTGTTGCTTTGTCCAGCCAGCATTTGTGCAGAACAGCAGTATGTGTATAGGCTTAAAAGATTCCCTTTTTAGTGTCTAAAATAAAGGGGAGCGAAAGTAGTTGGGTGTATAATTTGGTGGGTATTTCTTGCAAAGTGTGCTCTAACTTAACAGAAAATAAAGGCAAATTGCTTTTGATACTGCCAACACAAGCTGGTGCCTAGAAGCCAGTCAAGACTGTACGGCTTAGTGCTCAGCAAGCAGAGATATTCGTGCCCGTAGTCAATTTAGAGAGTAGCACTGTTCTTTTTAATAGGAGGTGTTGGGGCTAGGGAGTGTGTCTGTATACCTCTGGGTTGGGCAGGTGGTTATTCTTTTCCATGAATATAGTTGTTTTGGTTTTTTTTCCCCTCAAGTGCTTAGTGATGAAACTTGGGGTTTTGGTTTTTTTTCTGTAGCGGTTTTGTCCAGAGGCAGACTCAAAAAATATGTTGCAGTGTTTGAAACAAAACAAGAACAGTGAAGTGATGGATCCTAAATGCAAGCAAATGATTACCAAGCGCCAGATTACACAGAACACAGGTACCCTCTTCTGAAAAAAACTTTCTGCCTGAGCCGTTGAGTGGTCTCTGCATGGCTGACAGAATATTTGCTTTGTTTTACTCTCCTTCGTGGTTGTCAGAGCACACACTGACTTTATTCAGTCAAGTTCTTGAGGGTCAGCATGCGTTATTGGATCCACTTTATTCCTGAAGCTCTTACCTCACAAGTTAAAATTCTGTTGTGAAAGAATATTTTTCCCCAAAATTAAATGTATCAGTGGTACAACGTCATCCGGGAAATTTCTATCAAATCTCTGAGTGTTATGTTCTGTAATCTGAAGAGATGTGTACTCCAATTAAGTTCTGTCATCTTTCCCGGTTAGATTACCGCTTAAATCCAGTGCTCAGGAAGGCGTGCAAAGCAGACATACCGAAATTCTGCCAAAATATCCTGAATAGGGCCAAGGATGATACAGAGTTGGAAGGACAAGTCATCTCATGCCTGAAGTTGAAATACGCAGACCAGGTGAGTAGAGCTGGTGCATGCAAATGAGAAGCTGTGCAGGATTGTGCTGATCAACAGTCACTGAATAACAAATCAAACTTGGGCTTGGTGTGTTCGATGTATGTGACAGGCTGTACATAAATGAGTTTTCACGCTCCTATACAAGTGTTACAGAATACACAGGTTAAAATGCAAGGTGATTGATTTCTGAAAATAAAGGTCATTGAGTGGGTTAATGACTTTCTCCGCTTAATAGCGTCTCTCTCCAGACTGCGAGGACCAAATTCGAGTGATAATCCAGGAATCGGCTCTTGATTATCGGCTGGATCCCCAACTTCAAATGCACTGTTCTGAAGAGGTAGGAGAAGTAGCTCAGCAGCTACTTTTTCAGGATGGAAACTCCCTTCATGAAACAGATTTTGTTTCTTAAAGCATGAACTGTCCTGATAATTAAAACAGACAAAAACCCCCTTTGAACTGCTTCTAGCTAGTCAGGCTCTCTGCTTGTCATTTTTGTCCGGTGTGCAAGAATTGCAGTTTCCTGTGCAGTGCTAATATAAAATCAATTTTTTCAGCTGGGATCTCATCAGTACTCGTGACTATGGAAAAATACTGCTTTCCTGTTGTAAAAAAATGTGTGCTGGTTCTCTGGTCTTGTCAACCTTAACTGGAATACAGTCAGATTTTGAGCTTTCACTTTTGAAAGCCGAATCAGCCATGTCTCAAGTATTGCTTATTTCATATCTTAACATTATTTTTACGCTGTTTTCCTCCCAGCTTTCCTCTCAGTACAGTAACATTGACTCCTTGCTGTTGGTTTTCGAAGGGTATGCATATTGCATGAGCCAAGCTGCATTTGGCTTTCACTTTTGAAAGCCGAATCAGCCATGTCTCAAGTATTGCTTATTTCATATTTTAACATTATTTTTACGCTGTTTTCCTCCCAGCTTTCCTCTCAGTACAGTAACATTGACTTTGCTGTTGGGGTTTTCGAAGGGTAGGGGGGTTGGGGGGGGGGGGGGAACTGTCTCATCGTGTGCTCTCTAGCTGCACCCTGTGATGAACTGGTACACTGAGATATAAATGTGCTAAAAGGCTGAATAATTGTTGTGAACTACTTACGTTAAAATACCTTTTTCAAAATAGATTTCCAACTTGTGTGCAGAAGAAGCAGCAGCTCAGGAGCAGACTGGGCAGGTGGAAGAATGTCTGAAAGTGAATCTGCTGAAAATAAAAACTGAAATGTGCAAAAAGGTAAAGGAAATAAATTGAATGTGCTCTAGAAGGCATCCCGCCCCTGCAGAAGTCGGGTCATTTTTCCAGATCACAGCCCAGGCCATGTTCTAGCTAGTATGAAGCCAGAGCTCTGCAAATTTCCTTACACATCTCATTTCTGGCCTGCAGAGATTCAATTCAATTTCAGTTTGCCAGTGAAAATTGTGCCGACAATGCTTCCTTTGCAATTCCAGGCTTTGATCCTTTCTTGATTATGGTCGCCAAAGTTTCTTGTTACTAATCTGTTTTCTGTTGCTGTCTCCATTGCAGGCTTCCTGAGTGCTGGGTATGGCCTAGGCACTGGCTATGATCAAGGGCTGTATGAGTTGCCCCCGTGGCTGTGGCACCTTATTTCAGTTCTAACTGAAGTAACCCTGGCATATTGACTTTGTATTTTAGATTAATATGGGTATTTTAATGACCACAACTATGGTAACCCTTATAAACCAGGACATTTAATCCAGCCTAAACCAGCATTCATAGCCTCATCCAGGGACAGTGGCGTTTTTTTTTCACGATCCTGGATTTAAAAAGATGATGCACCTTTCAGAAACAGAGCAGTATGAGTTTTGTTCTCTCTCCTTTTTTTGAGATGTACTTGTAATTCCCCCCTCCCTAGGAAGTGCTCAACATGCTGAAAGAAAGCAAAGCAGATATATTTGTTGACCCAGTGCTCCACACAGCCTGTGCCCTAGACATCAAACACCACTGTGCTGCCATTCCACCAGGGAGAGGACGCCGTAAGTGCTCGTGCTTTACTCGTATAACCTTTCAGTCCTGAGGGCCTTAATGCTGGTAAGAGAATGCAGCCTATCTTAGGTAGTGGATCTTTTCACCAGTCCTTTGCGGGTAATGAAGTGGAATGGCTGCAGAGGTGGTAGATGCCACTAGAAGATGGCTATCAAGAAGGTCTTTCCTTGTGTTCAGGGTGGGACCGGTTCTTCAATCCTGATATAATATCCTTGCAGCCTTATCTGCAAATTTAATCAGTATATTTTATATTCCATCATTCATATGATTACTGAGAATAGTGTGTGATACCAGATCCGTAACCCTTTTGTAAAATCCCTCCTCAGTTAAAGCCTGTTGAAAACAAGCTCTTAATAGACGTGGACTGAAGTACATGGACTCGTTTTTCAGTGAGGTTTATCTCCCACCCTGTATCAGCTTCACACAGGATACAGCTCCCAAGCTTAAGCTTGCTTATGACAGTGTTACATCGGACTGCATCAAAAGCTTTCCTGGAACTAAGCTGCTTCTCTTGCAGAAGCAAATCAATTTGGTTTCACAAGATTCATTCGTAGCTAACCCCCTTGGTCCTTCTTTCTTTATGTCAGTCTTTGTCCATGGTCGGCTTCTTTGTTTCAGTATTTTTGACAGACAAAATTAAACTGAAGTCCTTTGATCCTCTTTTTTCTTTGCTTAAATGTACCATTTTTTTTCTTTTCCAATATTACAGAGGGTAGGTAATCTTTACTACATTTTGTAAGTTCACTTAGCAGCTAAAGGCTTTGAGACTTCAGCAACTGTTCCAAGTCCCCTAAGACTGAGTTCATCAGGTTCAGACCACTTGAAACATCATTTATTTATTTCCTAACCCATTCTTTCCCTGTTTGAGATCGAGCTCTTGTACTTTGTTACTGTTACTACGTTAGTATGGCTGTTTAAGGAAAGCTAGTGAGGAAAAAAGTTCTGAACTTTCCCATCTTTCTGAGTTTATCTGGCATTAAAAATAGCAGCCAAGTATTTTCCTGATCATTATCTTTCGTGCTGGTTACTGAATGCCTTCCTGAACTTCTGGATATCCTTTATTCCTGTTTTGTCGTAATTCTTTTGATGTGTGTTCTGACGCGTTTGCACTGAAGGTATGCAGAAGTTTGTAGCTTAGAGAGGGATCTGCCTCCGAGTGTTTGAACTGACAATTGTGTTTAAAAAGTCTGGAGTTAGCTTAAAGTTTGCAGCCTGTTTGCTATGAACAAAATAACTCTTCAGTGCAAAGCAGAAAGCATCCAATTAGGGATTATTCAAGTAAGGTAGTGTAAGTATAAAATAATTGTCAGTGTCTCATATGAGCATATAAAAGAGCTTATGAATTAGCCAAGGCGCCCCGTAGGCACCCAGAACATTGGGATCCCATTTCCTTTGTACAGAACTGTGCGAAAACTCAGGAAGTTAAACCTTTCCAAAACATTTTGTTGATCAAAAGAAACTCCTAACAAGCCTAAGGAGATACACTGTTTTTTCCTGAGCTGAATTTGATCTTAGTTTTCTCTAAAGGGTAGTGGCGTGGAATTTAGAGTACAGCTCACTGAAGGTGCAAATTTGTAAGACTTGATAAAGTTGCATGAATTACATCTTGGATACCTACCGTAATTTCATTTTGGAAGTCAAAATTCCTTGCACCTCAAAATGCAATATTAATCATGAATCTTAGTGAAATTGCTAGCCTCAAGGGTACAACAGGGCTTCGTATCCAGTCTGTCAGGCTGGCTAGTCTGTTTAGAAAGCTATGTAACAGTCAGCCTTCAGTAGAATTGAAGTGTCCCTTTCCAGCAGCCTTTCCGTAGCGTGTTGTTGAAGCCAGCGTTTCTATTTTGTGACACCATCTTCTCCACATTACAGAAATGTCATGCTTAATGGAAGCTCTGGAAGATAAGCGTGTGAGGTTGCAGCCTGAATGCAAGAAACGCCTTAATGATCGTATTGAAATGTGGAGCTATGCTGCAAAGGTGACTATGTAAAGGATTTCAGTAAACTACCTCCTTTTTTTTTTGCATTGGATCTTTCTGTTGCAAGCTATTTATGAGAAGTTTCAACTGTAATGAAATTCTTGTCTCTGAAGTTAGTATTTTGAGTTTGGTCCAGAAAAATTGAAATCAGGTCTCCTTTTTTGAACTTATATACCTTACTCTCTCAGTGTCTGGGATGCATCCCCACAGTGCAGAATTAAACTGTCTTTTGTGCACACAGGGCTTGGTCTGCTGTAGAGAAGGTCTGGGGCAATGAAATAGGGTCAGCAGAACTTCCTGTTAACAAAGCTGTCTCCTGAGCAGCAGTTCCTTCAGATGAATCATTGCAGGCCTGCTTGTTTGTGGTTCAGGCCAAGTCTGACGATGACAGGAGGCAATAGCGGTACCGGAGACTAAACTTGACAAATGCCGAGGCTGAGGGTCGCATGGAAAGCGCAGCTTGGCTCATTTATTCCCTTCTCACCTCCAGGTTGCCCCAGCAGAAGGCTTTTCTGACCTTGCCATGCAAGTTATGACCTCTCCGTCCAAGAATTACATACTGTCTGTGATCACGGTCGGCATCTGCGTACTCTTCCTGATCGGCCTGATGTGTGGACGCATCACCAAGCGGGTGACAAGAGAGCTCAAGGACAGGTAGAGCCTGGATTGCCTGCTGAAGAAATGCCTGCCCAGTGCCCAGTTTTGTACAGCCCTCCTCTGTATAGTCTACCCACCCCCTCTTGTGAGAGGAGAATAAAAAAAAAAAAAAAAAAAAAATTAGAACAGCAGCAGGTGTTGGCTCAGTTTTCCCATCCTGGATCTCATCCACAGCATCTTCATCCTATGAAAATTTGTGTGCAACATTGGCAGCCCAGCCAGCAGCTTTTATTACCCCTTTGTTAGCAGACTCTCGTTTACCTGCCTGTAGACAAGTCTCTATTGTACTGTTGGAACTGCCTTCACTCTCCAAATCAGACTGATATGACCTGCAGCTCAAGCAGTTTTTAAGTAAATTTTTAAAGAAAGACATACCGACTATATGATTTAGGTAATGGTTCATACTGAAATCTAGTCATCCTCTGTGGCTGGGTGAAATTGAGGCAGGAAATTAAAGGGTAAATTGCATCTTACACCACAGTTGGCCTTGTTTTGGACATCTTGCTCATCTTATGTAAAGCATCTTCAGAGCATAGTCTTGGACAACCTAAGGACACCAGTCACTGGTGTCATCTTCTAATGAATATCCTGCTTTTGTTACTGTGGATTTTTTTGGCTGAAAAGATGTCCTCCCTTTCTTCCTCTGCCACTCGCAAGATAGAATAAAATACTGACCAGGATCAAACACCCATGTGAGCTGTACAACTTGTATTTCAGTAGATTAAAGACACGGTGTAGACGCGAGGCATGTAGAGCCTGTCAGTAGTGTACGGCGCTGCTGTCAGCGGGCATTAAGTGCCCTGATCAGTTACTCGGTCAACTTTTTTATTAGGGATGATGCAGTAAAATTCTAACACTCCTTTTATTTTTACCTCGCTGCTGCTAAGCTATTACCCTTCCGAATTAACTATTACAGATGGTATTGACGCGCTGGCAGTACGGTGCTTTGTCAGTGATGCAGAAAGCGACTGAATGCTCAACGTGCTCTATCTGTAAAACGGTTACTTGTGGGCCAGTGCGGTGGTTTGTACGGTGGTTTGTAACTGGCCTGTCTGGGTCTCGATGGTTCGAATGGTAGCACCGAAGAGTGTTTTTCGTTTCCACAGCTACAATTGATAAGGGATAGCAACTGGCGTTTTCTGGGATGTAGGACACAGGTGCTGGTCCAGAAGGCCAAGCAGGAGTGGATGGGAGGATGATAGTGTTGTAGGAAAGGCAGAAACAGCTGGATCTTTAAGGGAAGTAGCTTTCACACTGTTACCATCAGGGCGTGCGCTCTCGCTGTATATAGTTACACTCCCAGAACATGATACTCGCACCTGAGAGCCCAAAGAAGGTGTTTTAGAAAAGCTGCACCAGTAGTTGTGGCCTCTTCTGACCATCACCTCTGCTCCTCGAGTACAAGGAGGTGTGGAGGTCACAAGCCACGTGCTTTGGCTGAAACATTGAGTGTGTTGGTGAAATCTAGAAGTGACTGCACGAGAGTCCGTGTGTACAGTAGGATACGCTTTATTCGCCTTTTAGATGTGCTCACCTGCGTGTGCTGCAGCAAAAATCATGTGCCTGAAAGTGTCCAACTTAGGCTGATGCTTGTACCATAACTTTATTTTCCCACTTAGTGCACTGCTAGGTAAGACCTGACACTTCCAGTTCTCCGCGTCGTTCTCTAGAAGAACAGCGGAGGTGGTTTTGAGACTTTTTGGAGCGTGGACCAGCTGATTCTGATGATGCTGCGTGAACAGAATGGTGTATAGAAAATACTATGAGCTTTTGCCGCAACTGAAGCTTTTTGCCAACGTACCTTCATCCCACTCTGAGGATGGACAGCAAACTATTAGTGATATGGTTTTAGACTTACTACGCTAGTGAGTCTTTCACAAACACTTCTGGTTTTTTATCAAAGTATTATGAACACAAGGCAAGCAGTAGAGAAAGTCTGAGCAATGAAGGTTCAGTGGAGAATTAGTGCATGGTAGGATTCCAGTTAAGTGGTTAGGTAGAGCCGAAATTAAGCCTGAATTCTTTCTCTCGCCCCTCTTCCCTGGTGCTAATGGAGCTTAACTGGCCCTCTCTCAATGTGAAGTGGAGCAGAAGAGGGACGGTTGATCGTGTCTCTTGAGGTAGCACAGGTGTATAACACCACAAATGTTAGTTTGGCAATTATAAGTATATATTGTTTCACTTGACGGAGTGCTGAAATTATTGCTGTAGAGATGGGTGTGTTTGCAGAGCTGCCGGCAAGGGAAGTGGGATCTTTGTGCAGCCTGGCTTGCTTGGCACAAGTCCTGCTTCTCGAAATGTCTATCAGGCATAATTAAATTGCTGTCGGAGGGCTTTTTTTAAACTGTTGTGACTTTCTGAAAAGGCGTTTTGTAACCTGATTAGCTTGAAAAGCCTAATTAGATGGTTTATTGTCTAGAAATAGCATCTTCCACTAAATTCCAAAACACATTGCAGTGAAAATTGTAGGTTTGTAGCCATAGTTCTGAATGTAAACCCTGTTCAGCTCTGAAGGTGACTTTCTTCACAGCTCTGAAGGCGACTTTCTTTACTTTCAGATACAAGGCTTTCTGGGGTTTTTTTGCTTTTTAATTTAGAGAAGGTTAAGGTAAGGGTGCCTGGAGCGCTGCGTTAGGAGTCTGTGGCCTATGGTCGGTGGTGTTTCTGACTGTGTCAGCAGGCTCACCTGGGAATTCGGTTTCAGTGCGAGTGCTCTGGGGTGGTGTTAGAGGTATGTGTGTGGAGGCTCTCTGAAGCAAAGGTAGGATGCTAAATAAATTTCTGCATGATTTCCTCAGATGCCCTTTGTCACTGTAAGGGCACAGACCCGCCTTTTAAAGGTATGACACTGGCAAAGGGTCCAGGCCATTTTATCATTGAGCATCGTTATCTCTTCACGTTTTAAAATGGGGCCTCCTGCCACTGCCAGTGATGAAATTTGCTTTTTTCGTGACTAGAAATCTACCAGTCCCAGTCTTGAAACATCCTCCTCCTTTTCACGTTTACCTAAAAATCTGGAGGTCTCAAAAGCACAGAAGCCCACACAAGTACTCCTCCAAAAATAACCTGCCTGTGCTGTTGCCCACACAACCTCTTGCCTGCAGGTACCCATTTTCCATTGTGGGGAAAGAAAGAAATGGTTGTAAGAAACACTGCTGTTGCCTTGAACTTGAGGAGGCTCTTGGAGAGCTGATGCTAAACGTGGTGATGCCGATGCCCCTGGGGGTGTATGGAAGGACTAGATGACTGGGACCTAGCAAGGCATGCAGCTCTCCGTTTCCCTCCTGCTGCTCCGAGGGTTAACAAGTTATGTTTCCTAAATGACAGCGCGTGTTTAGATGACGTGGGTTAAGGGGGACTGTGCATGATGCGCACCTTGTTACTTCACTCCTGCTAGCCCGTTAGTGTTCGTTCTCGTTGACCTTAATAAGCTTATTTATTGTTTACCTAGTGGGTCTCATCGAGTCCTTTTGCTGAGTTTCAACTTGGCATTCTCCTGCCTCGCCTCTGTCATTCAGGCTGCAGGAATAACTCCTCTGGGAGGAAGAAAAGTCCTGTCCAGCGAGCTGAGGACCCGTATGTCTGTGTCGCTGCAAAGGGCTGGAAAAGCCCCAGTGGAGTTCAAATAATCCTGTAACAAAATTTAAGCGTTTCACCCAGAATCTGACACTTAAAAATCCATGCAAATAGAATCAGTCTTGTTCTGAAAGAATCCACAGTAAGTGCGTTGTACGAAAAATGACGGGAAGGAGTGAATGTCTCTAAGAGCAGAAACTAGCTGGGGGTGGGTGCGGAGGGAAGAAGTGCGGCAAGCCAGAGGGGTCACTCGAATCCCATAATGTTGTAGAGGAATCGTGTTCAAGTTGGACGGTGACTTCTGTTAAAACACAACTTTATTATTTAGTTGAAAGAAGATTGTAGTACTTCTTGTTTTTTGCTTTATCAGTTTTGTTTAAAAAAAAAAAAGGTAGTTTTGAGGTGTGTGTGAGTGCATGGGTGTGGTATGAAACCGGAACCTTTCATCTAGCACTTCTGTCCCTATTTAAAATATAGCTCTGTGGACTCAAACAGCTGTAGTGTCGGTTTGTATAAAAGTACATTCTTAATTACGGGGTTTAAAATCTTCAAGGCAGCCCCCAGGTACCGATGTTTGTGCAGCCTCCCTGCGTGGAGGCCAAACCTGCCGGCTCGCTTCCGCTCATGAATCGTGGTTAGAGGGGACCCAAATCACACGCCCCCGGGGAAAGAATTTGGCTGGTACCCCTGTTTGCCCTATACTGGTGGAATTCCGCATCGTACCTGCTCTGTCGAGTTCCGAACGCTGCCTTGTGTGGGAGAGGGAGGAGTAATAACGTATTGCCACTCCCTGGCCAAAGGCAGGTTGCTGTTTTCTCCTTCTACAACACCCGGCTTTCATTCCATAGCTGACCGAAAGCGAGAGATCCCTTCCTGGGTGGATCGCTGCACCCCGAAATCCCGCCCCAGGGCCCCCCTGTATTTGCTGAGTGGACGGGCTCGCCTGGCTCTCGCCTTGGGAAATACTGAACGTGGGGAAAAGGGAGAGGTGTGACTGTCGCCCGTAGACGCTCGCGCCGAATGGAGGCGATCAGAAGCTGTGACTGATGTTTGTCTTGGAGTGGACAGCGTACCAGAGAAACCAGAGCCGGGTTTTTCGGGGAGGTGAGGGGGTACCCCAGCACACCCCCATCCCATCCCCCTCGGGATGGCACTGCAGGCCTCCCCCACAGTGTACAAACCAGACCCAGCGGATTCCTGTTGTACAGCAGAAGCTGTTTGAACGTAGTCTCTCTTCTTTTTAGTTCTAAATGTGACATTAATGAGACTTTTTTTTTTGTAAATTGTTTTCCCTTTCTGTGTATAAATCCTGGCCGGTCCTTGTTTTGGTTTTTTTTTTACATGTTCATGCTGTGTAATTTTGAGATGTTGCTGAGATTCTGAACATAATAATGTGCATTTTTTTTCTGTACAGATGAAATGGGAGAATTTAATAAAAAGAGTCTGCAGGTTTTTACTTGTGCTCCGCTGCTGCTGGCCCCCTTCCCGCCCTGACACCCTTCCCGTCAGGCGCCGTGCCGCCTTCCCGATACGGATCTGTGGCGTGTGGCAGGCTGCGGATAAGAGAAACCAGGAGCCTACGGCAAAAACCTGCTTCGCGCGGGCACGGTGTTAAATTTGACTTTGGTCACCGGTCTGAGCTGCTGCGTGGCGTTGCCGCAGTCAGGGGTCCCGGGTAACGTCTTGTGGTAAAACTAATGTTATCGGAGAAGCGCGTCTCCAGTTCCTTCTTCCAGTTACTCTGCTGACAGGCTTTGCTTCCTTCCTCAGGTAAAGGCCTGACAGCATTAATAATCCAGCTTATTTGCGCCCTGTTAACCTCAGCCTTTATGAAAGATTTCAGAGCACGTTCTGTGCCCGCTGGCTTTCTCTGATCTACCTGTTGTTGGTGTGAGAGCGTTCTCGCCGTTCTTTTCCAGCTGGTTCTTTGCTCATTGTCACGTTACACTGCCGTCAAAAGCAAAGGTGTAATACTCTGTACCCACTATGTGATCTAAGTTTAAATCTTAATAGCAAGACTGTTGTTTCAGGACCAAATAGGTGCTCTCCTGTGTGTTTACTCATCAGCTTTCCCCTGTCCACTTATACCCGACACACCACGTGATGTTTGCCGCTGCCAACCTTGTATATAATAAGATAAGTGGTAACGTGATTCTCATCTTTTCCTTCCTAGAAGGAGCGGCACTGAATTAACGTCTGAACACGTCTAGGTGGTGCTTTAAGAAAACTGACAAATAGCTGCCGGAATGTTTCTCCGATTATTGTCGGATGTCCGGTGGCGGGCGGCTAACCCAAAATGGAGAAGAATGACCTGCTCCCGGCGAAGTACCTCAAGTACAGCAGAACCTCACCCGGTTTCCTTGCCAGCACAGGCGCAGGTTGTCATCTGTGGTGGTGGAATCATGGGCACTTCCGTGGCGTATCACCTTTCCAAGATGGGTTGGAAGGATATAGTCTTACTTGAGCAGGGCAGGTAAGGATTTCTGGTAACAAAACCAGAGAAACAGGACTTCCATGCGTAGCAGCATCTGCTGTAATGTGTTATTCCTACCTCTTCACCTGGACTTGGACCCGTGGAGTAAGCTCATGCTGAACATTAGTAACGACGCTCACTACTTCTTCCCGAGCACAGGGCAGACCTGCCAGGTGAAGGGTATCCCTTGTGTGATTGTGGTGGGTTAGCCTTGGTTAAGGGCCAAACTCCCACACGGCCACTCGCTTCCCCTCCTCAGCGAGGTGGGGAGAAAGTAGGCTGAGAAAGCTCCGCGGACACGGAGATTGCTTACCAATTACTGCCGTGGGCAAAACAGACTTGCCTTAGGGAGAATTAACTAACATAATTAAAGAATTACTTTTATTTCATGCCAGTTAAAATAGATTCAGGTAGTGAGAAACAAAACCCAGACATTAAAACACCACCTTTCCTTTCCCATGCTCAACATCACTCCTGCGCTCCGGGGTCTTCTGCCCCCCCCACTCCGCCCCAAGAAGCGCAGGGGGTGAATGGTGGGGGTATGATCGGTACTGGGCTCCAGTGTTGGGTCCTCCATGGGCTGCAGTTCCCGTCAGGAGAACTCTGCCCTGGCCTGGGTTTTCCGTGGACCGCAGTTCCTTCGGGAGATAGCCATCTGCTCTGGCGTAATCGCAGGTAATCGTGTAAAAGACAATGCAGCTGGCAAAGATGGACCATTTTAGGAGAACTAAAAATCTGTGTAAATCATCTGTTGACCATCTCTAGAAGTAGGATGTGGTACATATGTAAAGTATTACACCACTAGCAAAGCTCAAAAGAGATTGCAGGAGCTGCAGAGGTTATAAGCAGATGTCACTAAAACGTCACCCTGTAAGCTGGTTAAAGGCTCGGGTTGTCTAGTTTTGTCTGTTGCAGGATTTAGCGCCTGTCTGTTAAAAGGCTAAGGCCGCGACACTTTGGCTGAATACGAGTCTCTGTGCGCTCCTCGGTGAGTTGGATCTGCAGTCTGTTGCAGCGTACATAGGTCCTGTTGAAAGCTGACTGCGCGGCCCTCACCTGTTCTTTAGATTTCCGTTTCGGAGGTGGATTCGTGGTGTTTTCATTAAGCGGTTTGGGGACCTCCGGCATGAGACAGTGCTAGGACTTTGGGGGTTTGAAGAGGTGTTTATCGCAGCAGCTTCTAAGACTCTGAATCAAGTGCTGGACCGAGAATATTTACCGTCTAGCTTAGAGCTTCCCACCCGATGCTGCCTTCAAGAATAATTAGCTGTGACTCCTTGACTTTGCATGGCTGGGAAGCAGACAGCATCAAGTTCTTTATAGCTGCAAAGAGAGGAAATCGGGTAGTCTCATCTGAGACCTTGTGAGCGGTGTCCTTTCGAGTGAAATTAGCTGCTAGGCTTCATTTGTCTGGAAACATAACCGTTACTAGCCTGGAGTGGGGTATGAATACCCCGTTACTGACCTTCATTGAGTTAGATGCTGTACAAGCTCAGTCCGTGCATGTGCTCAAGGAAAAAGAACAACATTGCATTAGCAGAAACGTCTTACGTGAAGCACAGCGTGGTGAGACCGTGCTTCAGCTGTTTCGGTTGTGACTTGAGTAGGGATGTAGCAAAAAGAATACCTTACTCGACTGATTCTTCAGTTGAATTTCTGAGAGAACATGGGCGCGCTAGGCCAAAAGCAGTCTTGTCGAAGGCTTGCATAGGCAAGTGGAAAAATGTAGGATTGCTTTCGCAGCAGGAAAGATGACTTGGAAGTATTGTTGAAGCAGGGTCGCGAGAGAGACACTTAAATCTAATTGGCTTTGTCTTCACCTGTCTATGCTGCAGGGAGTTTTTAATGGGTTTCTAGCTCTACAGCAGCCCTTCGCCAAATAGCTAGACGGACAGTGGCTTAAGGGCAGTTTAAAAAGGGACAAGAAATACGTGTACCTATCTACGGCAGTTGCTGCACAGTGAGAGGGACTTGTTCTTACTGTAAACTGCAAAGAGGCAAGACTGAGATCCAAGTTAATTTTCATTTGAGGGAAATCCTGCTTTGGAGAAAGAAAGAATCAGGTAGGCAGGTCGACTTGAGCGTAAGGTGATTTTTTTTCAAGTGCTTTCTTTGAAAAATTTCAGTGTTTAGGACTAGTTAAAGAGAAGTGGTTTCGGAATACAGTGCTTTTTCAAAAGTGAGCTAAAGGAAAAGCATTCTAGAGGTTGCGTTATCCCCGCATCGTCCAACTCCCAGCTTTTGGTCTGATATGTTTGGGGGAGAGGTTGCTGTCTGGTTTGTGCTGTCAGCAGAGCCGCTGGAGCAGCCTGACGGGGGGCGCTTGCCTCTCCGCCGGATGAGGCCGCCTTTGCAACTTCTCCTGCAGATTGGCCGCTGGTACCACTCGCTTCTGTGCTGGCATCGTGAGCACAGCCAGGCACGTGTCCATAGAGCTGAAGATGGCAGACTATTCAAACAAGCTCTACCAGCAGCTGGAACAAGAGACGGGAGTAAAAACAGGTACTAAAAGTGTAATCATTGAGTAATCTGTGGGAAATGGAATCGAAGTATTGACACTGAAACATGAATGTAATTTTACAGTGTCTTAAGGGTTGGTGGTTCCTGCTCAAAAACGATACATTTGGACCGAATCAGATGCAAGGGGATGTTACTAATGTAACCAGAAGAGTGGGAAGAAGGGTATCGGATGGGCAAACCGAAGGCAGACTACCTGCAAACTGTGATCGTTTTTTTATGCTGTCTGTAACTTGGGCAAACGTAGGTGAATTTTCGCAGGGACGCTAAAAAGTATATTGCAGTGACCCGAGCAGCTGGCCCATTTTCTGCACCGATTCACTTCTCAAAAAGAGAAAAAGATTAACAGAAGCACTAAAGCATAGGCAAAGCAAGATATCTTACTCTAGTCTCACCCTGGAAATAACAAGAAAACATTGTGTTGAAATTCTCCCTCTCCCTCCAAAACGCTCAGGCATGTACCTGATAGGAGGAACTTGGTCACTGAAAGTTTTCTGCTGACAAGGACTTGTGATATATGTCAGGCTCAACAGAGGTTAATAACTGTGCCTGTAATTAAGATTATAGTATTAATCTATTGCAGGTGGTGGAGTCACAAAATGCGTTTAGTTGTTGAGGTTTTATTCTTCTGAGTAGTTATTAGATCACTTTTTTGCCAGTAACCTCTCTCTCTTTTAATAGGTACCATGTGTGAAGTTTAATTTTTTTTATAAACATGAGTAAATGTAGTAGAAAGATTTAGAACACAAGTCAAAATTAAATTGCTTTTTTGAAAAGTTGGCTAATGCAGTTTTTAGTTACTAGCTGATAAGCGTGTAAAGTTATTTGGGGATCTGGGATTTCCAGGGTCCTGAGTCGTGGAAGCAACGGGTCTGCCATTATATTAAAGCAGGGGGTCTGAGATTAAAAGGAATTCAAGATCCTGTCCGAATCTGACTTGACTTTGGTCATTGTCATAGGGTACGTGAAGACAGGCTCTATTTCACTGGCTCAGACTCAGGATCGACTAATCTCCCTGAAACGCATTGCTTCATCACTGAAGTACGTATAAGAGGAAACATAACTGATCTTAAGTTTGCACCGGCTCTCCTGCAAGACTAATGACGGCATTTTTCTTATGTTCTGTGGCAGTGTAATGGGGATACCTTGTGAAATTATCACCCCAAAGCAAGTGGCACAGCTCCACCCACTGATCAACATCCATGACCTTGTGGGGGCCATGTATGTGCCAGAAGATGCACTCGTGTCATCTGCCAATGTGAGTCTGGCTCTGGCAACCGCTGCCTCACGGAATGGTATGAGGTTTTTTTATCTATAGAGTAATCTCCTGCATGGTAGTTATCTTCTTTCTGTAAAAGAAAATTATGCTCTGCATCTCTTTCGGTATTCTAACTGAGCACTGAAGACCAAAACTTGGTTATTTCTATAACGTTCAGATTCTTTAAAATCTATTTTTTCTCAAAAAAAGGCTGAATTTTTTTTAACATACTGAATCTTTACAGAGCTGCTGTGCTAGATCAAGCACCAGTTTGTTGTCCTTACTTGTTATATATTTCCCTGAATAAGCACACACTCTTTTATCATAAAAACAATCCTTCGTAGGACCTGACTCAAAATTACACATCAAAAGAGTTTTAATTGCCTGCAAATGAAAAGGTGTGGCTGAGTCCTTGTGGAATATTTCACTGGGTGCATATGCTTTGGAAATGAGTTTGGAAGCGTAGTAATAAAGGCTGTTTGCCCAGCACTTGGGCAAATTTGGAGGGGTCTAAAAGTGGGAGAAAGGTTAGATGCGATAACAGAAGCTCATTAAGGATGAAAGTCCATCAGATTGGAAGAAGCTACTTGGGAAGATACCTCTCCGGTTCTTTTAGTCCGGCTTTTTTTGCATACTGTTAATTGATTTTTTTCACAAAACGACTGATTTCCCATAAAAGAACCAGTCTTGCCATCTGAAACTACAGACTGTTGCATAAAGGAATTGTAATGGAAAGAAATCCGTAGCTGAGACGCTTTTTTTCATGTTGTTGATACTAGGCTATATTTATCACCCAGATTCTCACATGGGAAAAAGTACTGTAACTCATCACAGCCTCAGCCTTTAAATTATGTACAAATTGTGTGCGTGACATTTTACGAGTAACAGGGTTTCACTTCAGAATTACTGGGTCAAGAATAGAAATTTTGTCTTAAAGAGAAAATAAGCATTTAGGTTGAGGTTAAGGGTTTAATGTTAGCAGCCTGACACATCAGAAAGAAGGCTTGTGGTATACTGGCTTTCTTATGTCCCCTTCAGGTGTCCAGATTCATGAACGGACGAGTGTCAGTCATGTCTCGGTCCAGAAGGGTCGTGTGACTGGAGTCGAGACCGACAGAGGACAGATTCAATGCCAGTACTTCATCAACTGTGCTGGCCAGGTTGAAATATCAAAATTTGTCTTTCCTTTTTCTTTTGGTTAAGAACACGTGCATTTTCCTCGGGGGTTTTTTTGTTTTCCTTTTTTTTTCTTTTTTACGGTTTGTGCTTCGACTTGGTTTACTGGAGTAGATCAAAGTCATGTTATTCAGCTTCTTAGACCAGCAGGGGTGTGAAGGAAGAAAGCAGTGCTTGCTGTTTGCTTGGCAGCAAAGACTGGATGTTAACCTGCTGAGGAGCACCCTGCAGCCTGTTGGTACAGCTCTGCCCGTGGTCTCTGTCCTGGGGGGTGCACCCTTTTGACAGGAAGAGTTTTGCTTTGGCTCTTAGTGAGACAGTTAAGTCTCTACCCTTTGCTCCCTCTCTCACACACACGCTGAAAGTTCCTTTTTCTGTTGTTTTTCTTAGTGTCATGTCTTCTCCAGTCTGAAAATACATCTGACAGTTGCTGTTTCTCAGCTTGCAGCTGGCTGTCCTGTTCATATGGGGTCTTGGCAGCCTAGGCACCTAAATCCTGACTATTCTGCTTCTAGAGCCTGAGCATAGTGTTGACTTTGGTGTACAGATCTTGTTTTGCTTTTGTATTGTAAGTTGATACTTCTTAGTCTTGAATCAGGGCCCCACTTTTCTAGATCTTATGTGAGCAACAGAAAAAGCGTCTTTGTCCTAAACACTTCAAATTCTAAGCAAAGAGAAAAAATGTGTGTCTGTTTAAGATTTAAGGGACTAAACCAAATCTTATTTGGCCTTTTATGAAAGCAAACCCACAGAGAGGACCTCTGCTTTTGTCCTGCCTTTTTTTTGTTGGAGTTAGTTTTCTTCTTTTGCATTCTAACATGCACTTTTTTACTGCAGTGGGCCTATGAGTTGGGCCACTCTGGGGAGGAACCAGTCAATATCCCACTCCATGCCTGTGAACACTTCTACCTCCTGACACATCCTTTGAAGGAACCTCTGGCAAGCAACTTACCAAGTAAGGATTCTTCTGCTCTACCTCACTTTTCTTGGTGAATTATATCTGCCTTTGCAAGGTGACGCATAGTTTATGACATAAAGGCCAACTAAGGGCTATCAGTTCTCAGCTCCTTTGGGATTGTGAAGTGCATTCTAGTTGAATTGCTCTGAATATCCTCTTTCAGTGGTGGAATCTCTTTCCTTACTCTTGGGAAAGCTTTCGCTGCGGAAATTGATTTTCAGAGTCGGTCATCTTAGCAGGAGAATGACCTTGACTCTAGCTTGACTAGTAGGTGTGTCTGAGACTTGGATTGTTGCGTTTGTGGGCTGGAGAGGGTGCTAGCCTTGGCACTATGTTTTCCTTGCAGGCTGCTGTCCCCAAATGGCCCATCTATTCCTTTCCTCCAACTGAAGCTAAGGCTTTACAATGGCATTTACATGTCTATGAGCTGTAGGGGCAACCAAAGCACTTGAGGTAATTGCTCCTCCCCCATGTTCTGGCTTTTGGATCTCTTAAAGAAAAGCCCTTGTGTTTGAAAACTGTGATTGGGAAGTAGAAAGCTTTGCTTATTTACTCTCAGTCTTTAGCGAGAGTTTCTGCCTCTAGTGAGTAATGTATATACTCCCCAGGGAATCCAGCTCTGCCCAGAGTCCCTGAGTGCTTCACTTTTACTTGATTGAGTTTTACATATATTTTTTTATATATATATATTCACATCTGTTCTGTACATGGGAAAGATTGCTATGGAACATGTCAGGTGGAGTATCATAAATGCTTCAAGTTGGCTCTACCACTGGAAGAAGCAATCCCGACCTGACTGCTTGTCCTCACCCCAGTGCTGCCCACCTTCTTTGTGCTGGTGGCCTGCAGCAAACTGGATCAGTGATGCGTCCCCATTAAAATTAACTGTTCTTAATATAGGAAGAGAAAGAGGGGGAGGGCAAGACATCTCTTGGTGGAAGGTCTGGTCTTGGGTGCAGTTCCAGTGGAACTAAGCCAGTATAATAGCTTATCGGTGCCTCAAGGGATCTGATTCCCTCTTGTGTCCTCCCACTCCTGGTAACGCTGTCCTGCTGGCTTGGGTGCTCTTCAGGTTCAATTCAGTTTACTGTGCTGCCCAAAAGTTAACATGCATGGTTGTGGCGGGAGTTAATGCTGGTTTAGTAATCTAAACTGGCTCACCAAGGCGTCACGTGAGAACCAAAATGGTGCGAAAGTGTGGGGCTGGGGGATGGAGACCGTCCCTTCTCATGTCAGGGGGCTGCTAGCTTGGCCCAGCCTCTCACCAGACCCCATCGTTGGTGTTTGTGGAGCAGCAGCCTGAGATAGCTATCCCTTCTCTCAATTCCCTTCCCACCTCTTTTCTTTCCTCCGCAGCTATTGTAGACCCAGATGGCAGGATCTACATACGCAACTGGCAAGGTGGCATCCTCTCGGGAGGCTTTGAGAAAAACCCCAAACCTCTCTTCACGGAGGGACGGAACCAGCTGGAGATTCAGAACCTTCAAGAAGACTGGGATCATTTTGGTACGTTAGGGAGGAAAGATTCCCACAGCAATGAAACACGTGGCTTCAGCAGAAGGCAGAGTTAGCAACAACGCAGGCTGTTGTTGACCAGCTAGCATGTGTCTGCCTTTACCTGAAAGGTGTGGGAAAGATGAACGTTCTCTCAAATTCATTCATCCCTTCATTTGTCAGTAATTTGTGTAAAACGCCTTTACCAAGGACTACATTGATGCCTGTGTAGTATTTAAAAACACCGGCTGACCCTCAGCATATATTAATGTCCTCTAGTGCAGCGAGGTACTACATAAACTTTCCAGCGCTGTTCTTCCATTTCATTTGATTTTTGACTGTCAGTGCCACATGCTGCTCCTCTTGTGACGCTGTAGATCAACACTGTTGACCTGCTGTGTAGCCGTGGTATTTTGTTTCTGCAGCTCTCTCCAGCAGTGACTGCCAAGTGCATTTCCTTCGGTGGCGGTTGCTTTGTGGACAGCATTTGGTATTGTTGCTTCCCAGGCTTCATCCCACCATTGACAGTGGTGGTTTATTATATTCCAAATGTTCTGTCTTTCTCTTCCTGTTTTATTTGATTCTATTTTTATATTCTGTATGTACTTTTACATGGAGGGCTCTTTCTGTAGGAAGGAACATAACATGGTTTATGAGTCCCTTTTTTTTTCCCCCCTCTTTTATGCCTGATAAGTTTGAGTGTGCCCTCTCATCTTCAAATTTGCCTTTTTTTCAGGGATCCAGTTTTCCCTTGTGTCAGAGCTCTTTGCATCCCTTGTGAATGCGCATGCCTCTGTGTGTGACTGTAGGCACGGATGGATTTTCACTGATTCCTTTCTGCAGTGGTAGTATGTTCTTCCAGCTGTTCCCCAGGTTAAATTGATTCATTTTACTTTCATTTCTGTGGGATACCGTATTGATACCGTAAAACTTTAAATTCCAGGGGGTGGAGCCAGGGTGGGGTGCAGTTTTGTGCTGGCATACGCTAAAGGTTTTTAGATCTAGAGATGCCTACAGACTTGCTTGAAGATATTAGCTTCACTAAGGAGTTGCTCGAGCTCTGCACCCACTTCCTTTTTGATTTTCTAGGTACTGCTGAAATGAAAAGGCACTGCTTGTCGGTGCCCACAAATTGCCCAAGTTTTGGAAGCAACTGCATGCTATGTTCCAGCATTACCCTTTTATCAGTTCAAACATACCGGACAGTTGAGCAGAGTCAGAGCTTACTCAGCCAATATTTGATCCTTTTCTAGGCCTGCAGTTCCTGTGGTTTGAGCTCTTGCATTACTGCTTTGATCTCTCTCGTTGGAACACCTTTTGATTTTAAAATAGCCTGTACAGTTGCTTAAATGTTGGGCTGGATTTGAGAACAAATCTAACACTGATCTCTCTTTTTATCAATAAAAAAAAAAGTCTGTAACTACAGGCTCTCACTCTGGAATTCTAATGCATGAGAGAGGGAAGAAAAAGAGCAGGTCAGAAAGACTGTTTCTGTTCATAGCTTCTTAGGTAATGTGAAATCTGATTATTTTACTGCTTGTGTGTAAAGTGGAGGAGTGTTATTAGTGCTGAATCTTGAGGGCTTTTATCTGGAGTACTACACAGAGGTAACTTCTGGACAAGAAAAACAAAGTAGATAGCTAATCCCTTCATTAACGCTCTCAAATGTCAGACTGAAGAATTGCCGAAGGACCTTTCCAGCATGACTGGGCAATGAAGTGGCAAGAAGTTCAATGAGGATAAATGTGAAGTGACGCAAGTGTGTGGGGGTGTGTGGAGGGATGGTCTTATTTTCACCGTACAAAATGATGGGCTTTGAACTGACCTTGGGGTTGTATTAGTTCTGTGAAGACATCAGCTCAGTAGCAGTCACAGCAAAAGACAAGTTAGGAATTATTAGGAAAGGAGCAGAAAACACAATCATTATGCAAGACTAAATCCTTGGTTTGCCAGATACTAGTTGTTGTTCTAGGCTCCCTGTCTCCAGAGGGTGTGGTATGACTGGAGAAGGCCTGGTGAAAGAGCAGCAAGAGGCTGATCAAAGCTTGGAACAGTTTCCAAGTGAGGAATGACTGAGTGAGCTGGGAAAAAGAGATGACAGAAGGGAAATAAACAGAGGTCTATGAAATCTTGAATGAGATGGGCAGGATAGATGGGGATCTCCTGTTCACCGTCTCTTCTATTATGCCAACTGGGAGGCATCAAAAAAAGTTAATTGAGTGTGAATTTCAAAACAAAAGGAGGTGATTCCTCATACAACAAATAACTAAATACGTGGAACTCCTTGTCAGCCTCTGTAGGATGTTTTCATGAGTTTGGGGAAGACTGGTCAAGTACTTAGAAGAGAGATCGATTTAGGGGTTACTCAATAGGGAAAACATACCAGGTTGTTAGGAAAACCTCTGAGTTGATGATGGTAAGCGGAGGCTGGCAGAGCACGTGGGACAAGCGTCATATAGATTTGCCTGTTCTTATTCCTCGCTAGGTATCTATTTGGTGTCTGTTCCTGTTGTTTTCCCTAACAAAACTGAACACGCTCTTGCACTGTTGAAAACAATACTGGGCTCTTGGTCTGGATCGGTATGGCTGCTTTTATGGTATGCCGTGTGATCCATTTCGAGTAGTTTGATTCCAGCAGGTAAATGGTTTATCCTGCGACTGTATCGAAACATGGAAGCAGTTTCCATCTGTTGATAGCAGCATGCCTCTGTCGTGCTGTCCAGTTTGAAGGTGCAGTGCATCGAGACTGAAGGCTGTGACTTTTTGTCTTTTTTTTGTTTGTCTTGGGTCCTAGAACCACTTCTGAGTGCCCTTCTGCGCAGGATGCCGGATTTGGAGGCTCTGCAGATCATGCAGTTAGTGAATTGCCCAGAGTCCTTCACACCAGATATGCGGTGCATCATGGGAGAGTCACCCACCGTGCGGGGCTACTTCGTTCTGGCTGGCATGAACTCAGCTGGTATCTCATATGGTGGGGGAGCAGGCAAGTAAGTGGTTTATCACTGTTATGTGTGTAAGTAAGGTTTTAACCAAGAAAAGAGACTGCTCAGGTGATCCTTCTGTGTAGAATGTTCTGGTCAGTATTTGTCACCTCCTCTCTGACAAAAGACTTCTCTTTCGTTTCCAACTTGAGTGAAGGAGAGGAGCGGTTGCCATGTTCTGATTATGTTCTCCTGTGTGTATTCCAAATCTGTGTTCGACTCTCCTCCTATCCTGCACACCTCTCCTTGGGCATCACATCTCGGTGATCAGCAGCCTGCTGGGGATCAAGTAAGCTTCCTCAGAGCTAACTGGTCTGATTTTTTTTTTTTTATCTACCAGGAAGAGATAAAAGCTTAGCAAAGCACATATTCCCTCATCTTCTGTAGTCCATGATCCCCTTTAATTTATTATTTGATTGAAGTCCTTAGATCATTCAAGTGGACACAGCAGTTAATTTCTTTGGAAGCAGAGTGAATCTGATGCAGATGAAGCACCGCATATGTGATGCCAGTGCTGCCAGTACTGTTAAAGACTGTCCTCTGCCAGTGAGCTAGGGATGGAATCATTTCCCAGTAAAATCCAGTTTCTGTGTTAATGCAAATACTTTGACAGGCATATAAGTGTGATCCCAGCAGGAAAGTTGCTTGCAGAATGATCATCACTCCCTCTGATTGCCATTTGGTTTTGGCAACCCAGCATCCCTTCTGCCGTACAGCCTTCTTAACAAGCTGCTCATTTTTCATGGCAGGTGTTAGTATCTGCATTTGTCTCCGCTAGTTTCTGTCCGTTGTCTAATAATTTAACTCACCAGGGAAGCAACTCATGATTTTTTTCTTTGTCATATAAAATATAGAGAATCTCTGCAGTGAGGTTCTCTAAGAAGCAAAATAATTTCTGAAGGTAAAAGCACTATTTGTCCGTTTGTTGCTACAGCCTCAGGATAAGCAGCTTAGCTTGCTAATGTAACTTTTAATGATCAGTCTCAAACCCCTTTGTTTTTCTGTTTACTGACTGTGAACAGATCCTTCTGCTCTGCTTTGGTCTGAGCTGCCTTTGTCCTTTAGCTCTGGAGCATGCCTTCCTCCTTCACTGCTAGAAGTGTAGCTAAACATAACTTGGCTGGCACCTCGTGCTGAAAGGAATGCTGTCACTGATGGTTTGTGGCTGAGCCTACACCAGGTACTGAAAAATGACAAAGCAGTCAGCCTCCTAACTACAACCCAGACGTACTCCGCACCTCCTTTTGTAGCGTAGCCCGAGGACTTGACATAGTGTCAGCCAGGCTACCTGTCCAGGCTCTGGCTTCATTTACCATGTGTCCTTAACTTTCTGCTGCCCTGTATATTTCATCCTAATGGGAAATTAATAATTTGGAAGTCTGGTGGATGGGTTTTGTAAAGGGAACTTTGCAGATTCTGCTAGTATTTAGAATACCATGTTAGTTGTCTTCTCTCTCCCTACTGCAAGAAATTCTCATGTCCAAGTTGCCTTGCTTCTGACTTCAAAGCTAGACTCTTTCCCTTAAGGCATTGGCTGATATCTCAGTCTTTCTTTACTTCTTCCATCAGGTACCTGGCAGAGTGGATGGTAAATGGGTATCCGTCAGAAAATGTCTGGCCTCTGGATTTGAAACGTTTTGGTACCCTTCAGAGCAGTCGCACTTTCCTCCGTCACCGTGTGATGGAAGTAATGCGTAAGTGAGGCCTCTGCATTCAGTGCTGGCCAGGATGTCCAAGATTTTCCTCTTTGCTGCACTGTCTCTCCTCTGTCATCACTCTGAGAACCATTTTCCTTCTTCCTGGCCTCCTTTGTGGCAATACAGCCTCTTCCCAGGAGAAAGGAAAGGATGGGGTATTTTGTATTAGCGGTGTTCTTACTAACTTTTCTTAAAGAAATGCTGTTGGTACCGTGCTCTCTCCTATTTCTGTGCTTTGCCTCTGGTATGGGGAAACTTGTGCGTATCTTTGTAGGACTCCAGCCTAATAGAACAATACCAAGGTCTTAACTGGGAATATTACGCTCTCTCAAACACTGTTGTTCTTTGCACATCATTACAGTGTGGAAATACTGTCACTTCCAACTTACGAGTATGTGATCCAGTTATCTTGCATCATTCAGGAAGTCTGCGTAGACATATTCTGTCAAAGTTTGCGATAAATACCTTGCAGAATAGATTTGAGATGTCATTGCTCCTGTCTAAAGCCATACTTGGTTTCCTCCTATTGTTTGATTATCTGTCCTGAGATAATGTGGACAACCTCTTTTCAAGTTTCAAATAGAAGTACAAAGTGCTCCACAAGTTGCAAAACATGAACGATTATTTGAATACCAAGTCTAAACTAAAAACATGTGTTTGGGTGAAAGCAGAGAAGTTGGGTAAACCTCTTAGCCCTGCTATATCCAGGAAATGAAAACCTTATGCTTTGACATTCCTCCCGGAAAAATCACTTTATACTCTTGGCATTGTTCTGCAGTTGCTTTCCAATACAAATCTCGATTCCGATAGCTACAGAATCACTCTAGTTTTTACAAGATAAGTACTATATTCAATTTCTGCTGTCTTACATTCCCATTCTAATCTATTTTTCCCTCTACCCACTCTTTCGGGAGTACCAATACCAGATAATGCCAATAAAATCATTAAATCATTAGCTGTGAGGCAAAGCCAATAGAAGTATTCAGTAAGAAATATTTGGCTCATCTTCAATTTTAAGCAGTTTATGACCTACGCAGAAACTTAACATTTATAAAGAAGTATTCAAGCATGCTTGAGTTATTAATCCCCACTGGTAACCAGGGAGGATGCTAAACATTTATTAGGGTAACTTGTTTTCTAAATAAGAATATTCTGTATTGGGTGAAAAGGTATAGGAGCCATTTGGAAAAGCTTCAATAATTAGAAAAGGCTGAACTGCCAATATTTAAGAAGATAAATTAGATGATCCTTGTAGCTGTGGGCTGCCTACCCCAGCATTCGTATTGTCAAAATGATAAGCGTCTGATATAGTGCGCTGTCAGGGAAGAATCATGTATAATTAATGCCAGTCAACATGACTTAATGAAAAATAGAGAGTTTTTGTTATCTTGGCAGTATTGTCATGAGACCATAAGTATCTATAAATATAAGCATTCTGTGCCAATTGTTACTCTGATTTTGAATAGCTATAAACGGATCAAAAGAGGTTTGTCAGTTTTCAAAAACAGAAAAGGAAGGTCAGAACTGTTCTGAGGGAATTTCATTAATGGTTCAGATATTAGTAAGTATGTTTATTGATAATCTGGAAGAAAATTTTAGATAAAGATGATCACTTTGCCTAATAATGGATCTTTGTGACCATTGCAGCCCTCATGTGTGATCTGAAAGTTCCCCGTTGGGACTTCCAGACCGGCAGGCAGCTGCGTACTTCACCATTGTACGACCGTCTGGATGCACAGGGAGCAAGGTGGATGGAGAAGCACGGATTTGAGAGAGTCAAGTATTTTGTCCCACCTGGGAAAGGTGAGATCATGTTTTCCTCTGCCTAGTGCATCCCTGTTGGTCTGCATAAGGTCTTAGTTCATCCAGTTTATGAATTGTCCCTTTGATTCTTCTTTACATTAGATCTGCTGGATTTGGATCAGAGCAAAACCTTTTACAAACCAGACTGGTTTGATATTGTGGGTTCCGAAGTCAAGTGCTGTAAGGAAGCGGTTTGTGTCATTGACATGTCATCTTTTACCAAGTTTGAAATAAGCGTAAGTACCTGGGAAGCGACAAAGCATCAGCCTGGTAAAGGTGGCCTTTAGTTCATTATCGACTGCTTTTGCAGAATTCTGTGTGTCCTATTGAGGATAGACAGAGGAAGTCAAGCTGCGTGACCAAATTCAGGTTGTACCACACTATTTAGCATAGATTGCTTTTTGTCTGTCGAAGGCCCAGTTTACAGAAATACCGGCTTGGTCTATAAATAGAATTTGACCTCCAGCAATATGTCACCCTTGTACCCTATTGCGCTCGAGACATCAGTGTCACTATCATTACGAATCGAAAGAATTTGGGCCAGGACGTTGATGCGGTCTTAAACTGCCCCACTGGATTTGTATGGCTCAGACGGCTTATCTGACTTTCTCCCCCTTGCAATTCCTGTAGTCCACAGGAGACCAGGCCCTGGAGAATCTGCAGTATCTCTTCTCAAATGACCTGGATGTGCCAGTTGGGCATGTTGTGCATACAGGCATGCTTAATGAGAAAGGAGGTTATGAGAATGACTGCAGCATAGCACGATTGAGCAAACGCAGGTAGGTATGCAGGCAGCATCTTTATCTGCCACCCTTCGGGTGTTGGAGCCTTTAAGAACCTCATAATGGAGATCATAAACTTTTTTCACCACTGTAAAGAAAAAAGAAAAGTTGTAATTCTCCACTTACATTCCTAATTCAGTAACCCAAATGAGAGGGAGCTCCTGAGTTTACGCGTATTGGGGAAAATACGCCTCTTTCTGGGACTACAGATGAACATAGATTTCTGCAAAATGTTAGGCCTTGAGACGTTTAGTTTCTAAACTGAAAGACAAATTGTTTTCGGCAGTCATTAGAGTTTATTAGTTTAGGTAATCATTTAAAGTGCAAACCAAATGGTTCCTCGTTGGCTCCTGGCCAATCTCCTCATTGGAATTCTGTGGTGAAAATACTCCTTTTTGATTATTTCAAATTGCATTGTAGTATGGTTACTCTCATTCCCAGCTCTGCAGTCTCTCGTGGTTCATTTTTGTGCTCTCTGGTGCAAACTGACATGATCACAGGATCTCATCCTTAGACTCAACAGTTTGGGCTCTCTTTGGCATTTAATAAAAAAAACCTTCTCATTTTTAAAAACTTTTTCATGGGCACGTCCCAGCTGTGTGTTGGTTTTATTTCTCTGGACTGTTTTCTATGCATGTTTTCATTGTTTTGGTGTGAAAGCATTCTTTGCTGCTCTTTCAATTAGAAACAGCTTTTCTTTCTCTTCCTCTTCTATCTGCATTCATGTATTGCTTAAAAGTATTGTCCTTCTCTGTGTGAAACCAGTAGCTTGCCTCCTTGCCTAGTCATTCCTGCAGATGTTATCTCTGTCAATAATGTACTTTAACTCTCAGTTTGTGTGAAAGAGACTTACACAACAAGTAGCTCATTTTCACATATCAAGTGGAGTTCTGTTTTTGGAAACTGTTAATAATAACCACCATTGTGTGTGAAAAGACTTCTGCTGAAACAAGAAATTGCTGTGTGAACCAAGCACTCTTCTGACTGTCAGAGTAGACAGAATCACTGGTGGTGAAGAGCTGCGAATACCTTCTGCAAAATGACTGTGATTTTTGAGATACCCTGTGAACTTTCTGTAGAACTGCCTGTGTTCCCCTTCTAGTCACTTCTTGTCACCAGACCACTGCTAACGCTGGAAGGCTGGGGTTTCTTGTCATGACAGATGTGATGGCAGTGATCCAGAGACTTTAGCTGTGGTTTTTGCAAACCAGCTTGTTTTGGTCTCCTGTTAGCTTGGAAGCTGCTGAATGGCTCCAGTAGTTCGTGGACAAAGAATGAACTGAATCATCTTGTGGCTGTCCATTCATTGTTTCTTGGTTTCAATTTGTCTGTTCCAGCTTCTTCATGATTTCCCCTACTGACCAACAAGTCCATTGCTGGGCCTGGCTGAAGAACCGCTTGCCCGATGACAGCACCCTGACCATGGAAGACGTGACCTGGAAGTACACAGGTAAGAACTCACTGAAAGCAGACCTCCTTATACAGCCTGAAATCACAAATGGTGACTTGTGCTGCATGCCAGTTAATTGTCTAAGGTGTGTAGAGTGGTGGCTGAGTCTCCTTTCCAAACGGTTGGATGAAAACAGCAATTCAGAAACTTCCTTCTAGCAAGCCATGAGCTGGGAGACGGCTTTCCCTTCCTGCGGACTGTCAGGAGAGAGAGTTTAATGACTCTTTCCTCCATTCTTAAATGTAAATGTACCCGTTAGTTCAATAAACACTAAGACTTTAGAAATTGCGGCATGCATATATGCAAGTTAGACGCCAGGCAAGATCTCTCCAGTCTCATCCTAATACTGGCATCTTCCCCTCCGTAGCTCTCAATCTGATCGGCCCTCGTGCTGTGGATGTCTTGTCAGAGTTGTCATATGCCCCGATAACTCCAGAACACTTTCCCTCTCTCTTTTGCAAGGTGAGTGACTCTGCTTCCTTCCTCCTCACTCTGCTAGGTTTTTTGAAGCATGTGTGGAAGGAAGGGAGGAATTATGTTTTGGATAGTTAGAGGGGAATTTAGATTTACATATAGATTTACTGCAGTTACTGAGCTATGTTGGTAATGTACTCACTAGGCTCACTTTAAATATTTCTCTTTGGGCTCTGCTTGCTAGATATATAGGTGAATATGCATTTGTTTTCAATATTCCACTCACTGTAGGCTTGGTGCCATTTGATATCTTGGCATATTTCATATAATCAATTATGAAGCTGTCAGTCAGAGGGGCAGCTGGGATCGGTGACTCGGGAGTCATTGTCTCCTGTCACATTAAAAGGCTGAGCAGATAGCTGCCATTCAACTTCTGTCTTGTATCTAGAATACAAGCCTTTCCTGACCTAGTACCAGGGCTTATTGCCAAGTGTCACTGAGTGATTAAGAAGTCTGGATAATGTGGTATCACTGTTTGAATTTTTAAATTTAAATTCTTCGCAAGTATGTGCTGGTGGTGAACTGCAGTGAGGAGGGGGAGAGAGCGGGCCAGTGTGGTTTGCATTATGCATTGTGCTCCTTCTGGATCTCTGTGCTGTGTTCCAGTTTGGATGATTTCACCCCCTCTGATTCTGCAGGAGATGAGCGTGGGCTATGCTAATGGCATCCGTGTGATGAGTATCACTCACACAGGAGAACCTGGATTCATGCTTTATATCCCCATAGAGGTAAGAGTACACTGTAGCCTTAGCTAATTAGAAGAGTTGCTTGCATGCATAATCAGAAACACTTTCCAAGTTGACTCAGGGTAATGAAATGTCTGGTCTGTGCCATGGGAAAGCTGCCTGCAGGCACCAGGGGGAGTTTCCCTGCTTTGTATAGCATTCCAGTCGGGCAGACCTCTTGTGCTTCGGAGGCGGGGCACAGTAACATCCATGGTGGTGTGTCAGATGCTGTTGCTC
This sequence comes from Aptenodytes forsteri, assembly GCF_000699145.1. NCBI lineage: Eukaryota > Metazoa > Chordata > Aves > Sphenisciformes > Spheniscidae > Aptenodytes > Aptenodytes forsteri. The sequence goes on along the minus strand of NW_008794457.1, from coordinate 2,209,161 downwards.
TCTCCTGGTGTTCGTCTGCAGCTCTGTGTTTCACCCTTCCTTTGCAGTACGCCCTTCACGTGTACAATGAGGTGATGAACATGGGACAGAAGTACGGGATTCGGAACGCCGGTTATTACGCGCTCCGCAGCCTGCGCATTGAGAAGTTCTTTGCATTCTGGGGCCAGGATCTGGATGCCTTTACCACTCCTATGGAGTGTGGACGCGAGTTCCAGGTCAAGCTGGAAAAGGTACAGTGGAAAACTGAAATCACCTCCTGCAGTGGGGTCTGCTATTGCAGCAGGGGTGGGTGGGAGAGAGCGGTACTGAACCGAAAAGACTGCCATCCAAGTGGGTAGATCATTTTTTTGATAGAGCTGTGTGCTCCGAAAAGACTGCCATCCAAGTGGGTAGATAGATCATTTTTTTGATAGAGCTGTGTGCAGTGCGTAACTATGAACTATATTCTTGTACTTCATAAAGGTGCTAGAAATATCAAAAATATTCTGCCTTCCTCCTTTCTGGGCAGCGTTCCCAGTGATCTGTGTAGCGCCCTGTGTTGCTCACGTGTACAATGCTCAGTACAGTGCGGGTGCTGCGTACCTTTCAGATGCTCAGAGTTCATGTTTCTCCCAGCTGTTTTCCCAATCTGATGAAGCAAAAGCCGGCCTGTGCACCAAGTGGCGTTTAATGAAGTTAAATATGAGGATAGGCGCCAAGAACAGGTGTTCTCTATTTTTACTAAAACAGGGGAGTTCTCTATTTTTATTAAAACATAGAACAGCCTAGAGTTGTATCCTGCTTGTTGTGGTGGCAGGTGCCATCTCTGTCACTTGCTTGTTGCCTTCTTTCTCGCATCTTTGCACGAGCCAAAACAAATGCGTGTATCAAATAATTCAGAGAAGGGAATGTAGTGATTAGGGACACAAATTTCGTATGTTGTTACAGTTTCCCCCGGTTTATAAAACATGGTAGACCTCTAGAACCAGAAAGATGGCAAAAACTAGAATGGTGACATGTTTTCACTACAGTGAAAATTAGAATGAATTTTTTGAAGGCCCACTTCACAAATATTTTTGTGTCTTTTAACATCTGGAACAACAAACATGACAGGAAAGCTTCTGTCTGAGCTGGGCTTCTTGCCTGTAGAAGCAGCCTGTCTTGACAGGGCATGAGTTCCATGCGCAAATTCACCTTGTGTCAGTAAGCTTGTCTGCTGAAACTCAGCAGCTGCTACAGGTCCTGTTCCTTTCATCGGCTGATGCTTCCTTTTCTCCACAGGGAATGCAGTTTGTTGGCCAGGAAGCACTGTTGGAACAGAAGCAGAACGGTGTGTACAAGCGCTTCACTATGTTCATTCTTGAGGACCATGACACAGATATGGACCTCTGGCCCTGGTGGGGGGAGCCCATTTTCCGCAACGGCCGGTACGTGGGCAAGACCACCAGCAGTGCCTACAGCTACACTCTGGAGCGCCACGTCTGCCTCGGCTTCGTGCAGCACTTCGACGAGAAGACAGGAGAAGAGCTGGTGGTGACAACTGACTTCATCAACCAGGGCGAGTATGAGATCGACATTGCTGGGCAGCGCTTCCAGGCCAAAGCCAAGCTCTACCCCTTCAGCTCCCTCTTCACGCACCGTCGCCGCAAGGATGAGGTGGAACTGAGTGGCTACCAGAGGGAGTAGTGCTGACTAGACCTGACCCGCTCCTTTTCCCAAGTTGGAGTCTTCTCCCACCACCTTCCAGTCCTTTCTCCTCACCCCATATATTTCTTTCTTTTCCTTTCTTGTCTTGCAACTTTTAAACTTTTTCCAGTGTGTTACATTTTGTATATTTTAAAACTTTAATTTTCAACCTTTCTCAACCCTGTCTGTCTCCCTCCTTCAACCCTTTGCTTGCCAGGCTCCCCCGTGCCCCAGTGGATGAAGCACAGCGCTGAGCATGCATCCAGAAGTCCATGGGAAGCCTGTATAGGAGTGAACCCCGCCAGAGGCCCTAGCCTTACGGCGATGGGAAGGGTTCGGGTGAACCCCTGAGGACTACACCCTTCCTCTCTCCTCTCCAGCGTAAGGCACGGGACAGCAGGTATTTGCTGCCTGCAGTTCAGACGAATGCTGTGACTTCACCCTGCTCTCCGCATATCATGTTGTAGAGGGGTCGGTGCGTCGACGCACACAGCAATAGAACGATCAGCTACCTCACTGGCACGAGACATAGCGTTGCGTGAGCAGCGGCCAAGAGACAGGTTTTGGTATAGTCCAGCCTGTCACTGCCCCCCTTTGTCCACCATTTTTTTTCCCTAACAGGGAGTCGAGTAGGTTTAATCATCAGATCATTGAGATGGCAGTTAAGCGCTGGTAAGTTTGTTGTTGTTGTTGGGATTGGATTTTTTGCGTGGGGTCACTGAAACTAAATGGCCTGCTATAAATATAATTGAAGATCAACATGTGTGTTTCACTTCTATAAAGGAATGGCGTTTGTTTTTTTTTTTTTTATTAGCAAAAATACTGATTTCTAACAAGGACAGATGTTAGTGTTTAATGTTAATAGCAGTGTTGAAATGCTGCTTCTCTTTCAGCTGCACAGTATACAGTCTCTTTGGGGATTTTCTTTCACTTTCCTTTGTTTATGTGACTCAGTCAAGCTCGTCTGGCGAGGCTCATGCAGTGAACACAAGTTTCATGTAAAACTTGCGTTGGTTTGGGGAACTTGAGCAGCAGGAGAAGAGAGGGCATCATCTATTTTTTTTAGCTGCCCGTAGTTATTTTGAAAGTAGAGGAAAAGACCCAGCATTTGTCTCACCTGTGGTGCTGGCAGTATTGCAAGAAACACCACTGGGTTTTCTTCTGGTGGTGAAAAAGCATCTCAGCAGCTCCTGTCAGACTCGAGAAGTTGTCTTCTGTTTTTCTGCTCAAATCTGTTGCACTTCTTACTTCTCTGCCTTAGTAGTACCTCAGCTGAAGGGATCGAATAGAGGGAGTGCAGGGAGTGTGGCAGTGGGATTACAAATCACTTTCCTTCAGCAAAGCTCTTTGCCGTCACGCTCCTCATACAGATGCTTCAGGTAGCGCAGCTGGGATTCACCCCTTCTTCAAGTGTCAAAATGTGCCGATTCAAACACTGATGGTAAAGAAGTGGGGGGATGCTGAACGGTACTGCGCGCATTTACATCTTCTTTTTCCTCTTCCCATTGTGAGCACAATCAAAAGCAAAGATTCTCTTTATTTACATGAAAAAGATCTGTTAAACGTTTTCCCTGCCTCTACCACTCACATACTCGTCGTGGTCTTTCTGCTCCAGCAGCTTTCTGTCTGGAGTTCAAACACAACCAGGCACTGATGTCTGCCCTGTCAGCCATGGCGAACACTTCCTCTCTATCTAGAACCTTTTTTGGGCACTTTCTTTTCCAGTTAAATGGCGAGCATCAGTGGTGTAAATATGAGCTCAAAACCTTCCCCGGTTCTTGTTTTAAGTTTGCTTTCTGCTGTGTTAGTTGCTTCAGGTCATGCCTTCAGTTGAGTCTGTGGTCTGCCAGTTCATGATCCAGATGTTCTCGGCATGCAAAAGGGGTCGGATGTCCCTAAGGCAGCAAAGGTGAAAGTCCAAAACCTTTACACCTTAAAACAGGTCGTTGGAGCAAGCTGCCCCATCCAGGGTGATAAGGAAGCTGTGAAACCTAGGAGTGGAGAGTCAGGAAAGGGTGTAAGAGAATTAAGGATTTGAGCATGCGGGTGTAGTAGGTTGAACGTAGATGTCACTTCTTCGAGCGTGCTCTCCTTTGTGAATGGTGAATTCCTTTGTAGTGGGTGACCTCTTTAAGGATTTCAAACTTATTTTTGAATTGGCATGCAAAACTTCCCCAGCCTCTGAAATGTAGTGACCACAGTAGGACAGCTTTTTGAGATCTTGCAGCCGAGAGTACTCTGCGTGGCTGCTGTAGGCGGAGGTTCCACTTGGCTGTCATTTCTTCCAAATTTCCCTATGATTGCTCTCTGAATTGAAATTTTGCCTGGTGAGTTAAAATTAATCGCTGAAATGAAAGGTTCATAAGGCATCTAATAGCAGTTTAAAATCCAATCACTTCTTGCATGTCTTTCCCGCATAGAGAGATACTGTGATCCCACTATTCCTGTGCTGGATGTGCGTACCGAGGAGGACCTTGGTCCCTCCATTGGTTTTATGGGACGCTGCTGTGCCTTTCTTATCCAGGGAAGCAGGCGTTCAACCAAAGAGTTTTCTATGTGGTACTTAGGATGTGTCTTAGAGCAGCCCTTCCGATTAGAGTTTATTGACCGTTTGTCGTCACTGGTGAGGCATGATACTTCTTCAGGAGAAAACAAAGTATACAGCTGAGGCGAGCTGAAGTGCTTAATGCAGCTCCTGAAGAGAGATTTTAGCTCGAAGCATTCAGTTTGTTCTCTGCAGAGTTAGAACTAGTTAAGACCAAACTGGAGAGTTAGCAGCATGCTGTCCTCTACCAACCACTCCTTCCTGAAGTATCATTTAAGTTGCAGCCAGATTATATTCCTCCTTGTGATTCTTTTTTCTTTTCCCTAATTTATCGGTGCCTGTTAGTTCCTCGGACAACTTTTAATACGGGTGTCTCTTCCCACAGCAGTTCTGACAATAAAATTGTGTTTTATGAGCTACTTTTGTCATTATGTCTGCTTAGGCTTATTTTATGTCTAGGTCTATTGACTTTTCAATACCAAAAATGGAGAGCGAAAATAATTTTCTATCATGCCAACAGATATAGCAACACTTTCTGTAATGTTATGTTTGAGACTTAGAAATAGGTGGTTTGATAATTATCAGTCTTGCAGCTCATTAATGCCTCCTCTGGCTTTCCCTGCTATGAATTCTGATTCTCGTTCCATATCCCAACCTGTAGTCTTCAGCTGCTGTTTAAGCTTAGTCAATTTAATTTCTGGCAGCTATTTTTAACCTTATAATGTTAAAAGAATAGTTTGCCTTCACCAACTTGAATACCCATCAAGGGGACAATTGTACAGCATGTTTTAAAATAGTGCTAGATACCGAGACCGAGGAAGGTCCTTCCAGTGTCACGTTTTCTTCCAGAGGTATTAAACGGTGATGTAAGACTCTAATCCCTTTATCTGGTGACTAAAAGTAGAGTGCCTAAAAAAAGAACAACAAAATCAGTTCAAAAGTTACCACCTTCAGTACAATTCCAAATTAGAGAATTAGAAATTGGATCTTGGAAGCTGCTATGACACAGTCTTAGCATCTAAGATGGTAAATAATGTGGACTATAAAATTATACCTCATGATTCTCATCCTTAAAACTGCCTTAAAATGCTTTCTGCTGAGAAAGGCGGTTTGTTCTCATTCCTCACGGTAAGACTGTGAACCTTGGATGGGAAATACTAAAATAGCATCCCCCTCCTCTGCAGCGAAAGGGGTAACGGCCTCGTTCTGTGCTGAAGCAGGAGCAGCAGGTCTGCCCTGTGCACCTCGTGCGTAGCAGTTGCGAGGGTGTTACCAGTTCTCTGAGTCTCGCTGTCCAGAATGGGAACGGTCCTGTAGATTTTGTTCATGCAGGCAACTTTGCAAGAGAAACGCTTGAAGGGAAGCTAACTGCAGTTTAGTATGAGAAAATAATTTGTCTTTTTGGCTAAAATATTATAGGTGGAGCATAACCCATTTTAGGATAAACTTATTACCCATCAGCAACAAACGTTAAGGACAGCGTGGCCCGTGGGGAGATGCGCCACTGCGGGTGGCGTGCACTTGGCACGCGTAGGCTTGTTTTTTCTTACCCCAGAAGTCAACACCTGAGTGGGTTTGCTGGCGTGGCAGTGGTGAATCCCTCTAAATGTACAGCGTTCCTGGACGCTGGGAAGGGCTTGCTTGCCCAAGGGTCGTCTGTAGTGTGGGGAACCTGTGTGGCAGCCTCTTCCATTAAATGATTTCTCCAGAGGTATCGATGTTGTCTTACCCTTGTTGCGTCCTTTCCTAAGTTCTTACGTTTTGTCAGTCCTTGAGTGAGTACTGAAAGGCTTGAGTAAAAATGGTATTAGCGAAGAGGGACTTTATTGTTCATATTTAATGATCTGAGGATAAAATTAAAGCGGTCTATTTAGGAATGATGTTTTCTGTTTCAGGAGGGTGTGTTACAGTGATTTTCACACCTGTCTTTGCCAGTCTTAGTTTCTTCTTGTTTTCTGTGCTGACTCCAGTGTCCAGATTTGATGTGCCTCGTTGGACAGTTTCTTCTTACTATTTTGTGGCAAGGAGGGGAGGCTACGTGAAGCTTGCACTGCATCTCCAAGTCTTGGTGTAAGCCTGGATTCCTCCTTTCTGCTGTTGCATTCAAGCTGCTGCCAGTCTTGTTGCTTCTCCTGCAACACCTCCAGCCTGTGCTGCTGTAGGACCTCTCATGCACAAGGTTCCTTTCTTGGTTCCACCAAGTGCTTCATCGTCTGGGCCAGGTTGGCTCTAGATCTGTCTCTCTGCATTGATTTAAGCTCTTCGACTTTTAGTTGGTGCAGATACCAACATCCGAAGCCTCAGGCGGGTTTGCGGCCACCGTATATTCCATCATTTAACCCTCCCTCTCCCCGTGCCAGGGCTTTCCCGCTCTGCTTAACGCTTCCCAATCTCCTTCCTCAGGCAGCTGAGCACGTGAGTTCCTTTTGCCCATCAGAGAGCGAGGCGCGGCGAAATAAAAACAGGCAAGGGGATGGCAGAGCAGCCGAGCTGAGGCGGAAGGAGAGGCGTGATAGCGGTTTGATCCTTTGCCAATTACTCAACCACTTAAGGCCAGCCTTGGAGAGATGATCAGCCCTGATTCCCAGCTCAGGGAGCATCTTCCTCTGCAGTGCTGGACACGCGCTGAGTGATCGCGATGGCTCTGGACAGAATCGGGACAGCGTTATCACGGAAGCGAGAGGAGCGGTGGCACTCATTTTCTGACATACATTTCCCTCTACCGTTTCTTGTTCCGATGAAGGAAACCGTGCCGCATGGAAGAGGTGGGGAGTTTCCAGATTCCAGCACACCAGATTGCTCAAAACACTTGTCTGTCTCTGGCACGTTCTTGCAAGTGGTGTCTAACTGTAGAGGTACAGCACTGACATCAGCCTGCTGGGGCCAACCTCGTCCTTCCAGCACGCTTTAACCAAAGTGGTTACATTTGGGGAAGAAATCTGTAAAAACAAGGTCGTTTCCATGTCGGGGGGGGGGGAAGTTGTTTGCGAGGGCAGAAGTCATTCTTATTTCAAACAGAACACTTAGCTGCTGATAACGTCCAGCAAAACGTTCACAACCTTCAGATTTGTCTTCCCAAATGATTTTATTGTGATACTCGGTCAGGTTAATTTCCGCCCATTTCGGGATGCTTTTCTGTTTTAAACTACCTTTTCCTTAACTGATTGTTTGGATTTTTGTTGAAAAAACCCCATTCAGTCAGGGAACAGGACTTGGGGAAGGAGGGGTTAACGTCATCAGGTGACTTCAAGCTGTTTCCAAAAAGCATCTGAAAATTTTCTTGGCACTTTAAATTTCCTTAAGCGTTATGATTGTAGCGTGCTTACAGCCCTCGGCAAGAGCAGCCTTTGCATTTGAGGGAGGAAAAACTTTAAATATTTGTGAATGCCTTAAAGCTTTAGGTGAGGTGTCTGGGCACTGATTGTGCCTGCCATTTGATTTTCTTCCTGGAGAGCTGTGTGCTGAGTGTACAGAGCAGACACGAACGTCGGCAGATGGTTTTGAGCAAGCGCTGGGGATGGTGGAAGCCGCTGTTGCAGTGTGCGATTCCAGCTGAGGCTGGAATTTGTATCGAACTAAACTAAATGAGCTGGGAGCCCCCATGCCCGTACGGCTGTCTGTGCTGACACCTTGCCTCTTTTTTTTTCCCCCAGGAATGGATTTATTCGGTATATCACTCATGCTGTAATGGGTTTTATCCTTTCTTTAAAGAAAGAAGCCTGGGCTGATGTAGAGTGCTCTGTAGTGTCCTGTTGTGTTAAAGGAAACAAAATTCTCTGCTTGAACGCTTCCCTGCTGTACCAGCTGCCATTCGCAGGCAGGAGTCAGGAGAAGCGGAGGGGATCTGCTGCTGCCCGTAATGTTTGTTGAGATGGCTCTGAGACTTCTCATCTCCCGTTTGTCTCAAAGCTCTGCTGGATTCCCGATGTCAGGCTGGCTTCTGAGTTGCAGCACAAAACAAAGCGCTGCTTTGCAGGTATGGCACGCTACTCTGATTTACTTTGTTCAGAGGTATCGCCTGTTCAGAAAAAGGTATCTCCATGAAGACGAGTGGTAAATTATAATGAAAGAGGCACCGGAGAAAGGTGTTCACATTAATTTTATTGATTTGTCAATGCTGGTAACAGCCAGTCTTCCCACACGGGTGCTTGACACCTGCTACAAGCAGAGTGGATACTTGGGAGTCGTCGGCCATCCCAACTAGGGCATGATCCATTTTGTGTGTACGGAGAAAAGTCCTGCGCTGTCACCTCTCGCAGTGGCACCGCTGAGATATCTTCCACACTACAAATAATTTTCCCTACTTTTCCTGTAGTGGGACAGGTTTCACTTAGGCCTTTCCTCCAGTACAGCTGGAGGCAGATTAGTGTCCCTGAAGTTGTTGACGGGTTCTCCTGCGCCTCGTGGTCAGGCTTACGACAGGGCATGTCCCTGCTCGATAACGTGCTTCTGCCAGAGAATCGACCCAAGCCGCGCTTGGGGGAAAGGAGCATGCCCGTGCTGTGAGTGCAGTTGTTTCCAGACCGCCTGCCAGGCAGCTGGCTGGTGGTGATGTTTCCTGCACCTTCGGGAAAAGTTGGGGAAAACCCTTTTTGGCCCAGATCAACTCCTTGCTGCTGCTCCTGAGACAACGTGCTTGCTTTCTGCCACTTTCTGCTCTGTTCCCAGCTGTGCACGCGTGAGGGCTCTCGCCATCGCCGGTTTTACAGGAGACCCGAGCTCTGTGGGAGAAGGGCTCCCCGCTTCTTGGACAGGTACCCGGTGCAGGTCTCCCGAGCAGAGACTGCCATCTTGTGAACTGCACCAGTACGTCCCTTCTCCACCGTTGCTTCTGGTTATCAGGTGCACCAATTTACTTGTCCAAAGCCCCTTTATGCTTTTATCGATCTCCCGAGACCAGATTTTCAAGGGCTGGGAGGACTTTTGCAGTGTGCTACTGCCGAAATTTTAAGAACAACTGAAGTTTGAACCTGTGAAAACATTTTTCTAGTGCCTTATGCTTGTGAATGTTGTGCAATGGATGTAGCTGAGGTGGGACAGAGCAAGGAGCAACTTCGGTAGCCCGGTTCCCCGTCCACTACAGCCGCCTCCATCTCCCTTCGCAGGGTCTCGGCAAGCAGACACCAACAGATCATCTCTAGCAGCGCGGGGATGCTTTTTAATCCCTTTGAGATCTGGGGTTGTAGAAACGTTAAACTGTAAAACCTTGCGCCGGGTGGTCTGCCATTGAGAGGGGCAGTGGTCTCGCCTCTGCCGGTTTTGGATTCAAAGGGGTTTAGGAGAGACAAAGCTGCTCTGATCGCTAGACCCCGTGATGGAGGACGTGGACAGTTGTTCCCAAGCGCACAAGTCAGGGTGAGTTTGCTGCTCTCCACTGAGGCCATGTTGTTATGTATGCTGTATTTATATCGTGCTTTATTTCATTTAATATTTTGGTTGGCTTAAATATCGCTAGGTTTGTATATTAATAAAGAGGTGTTTTAACTACTCCCGAATTTGGCGATTTGTTACGCGAGAGCCTTGTGTGTCTTTCAGGATCCAAACCCCCTGGTCGTCTGGATGGATCCTGCAGGGACGCTGGGCCTGTTGCAGGGCTCGGTGCTGGGAGCTGGAGCAAGCCCTGGCCCTGCTGGGTCACCCCAGGGCAAGTCGCTTCCCCTGCCTGTGCCTCCACCCCCTTTCAAAATTACGTCCTCCGAGAGTTTGTCCATGTCCTTCCCTGCACCCGTGCAGGGGCTCAGGGGCGTGGGCCGTGTGGGACCGGAGCCTCTTTTTGAGGCTCCACGGGTGGTCAGGAGGGCTGTATCGGACACGGACGCGGGGTCTGGGCGAGCAGTGCCATCACCTAACCGCAGGCTCCGGCCGGAGGGGTTGCGTCGGGGCTCTGCCGCTGGGCACCCGGGCCAGCGTGGGGCCGGGCTCAGCTCCTGCTCGGTGTTAATCGCAGCCGGTGGCCGATGTCCGGCCCAGCTGGAGCCGGAGGGGAGGGGGAGAGGGAGAGGAGAGGATCCTCCCTGGCCCCACCAACCCTCCTGCTCCTTTTCCTTCCCCTCCAGACCCCACCGACGCCTGGGCTTGGGTGCAGGCGAATGGGATAGCAGGCAGGGCTACTGGAAGGAAACCACAGAGCAGTTCCGATGCATGGGTTTTATTGACTTTTAAAAAAAAAAGAAAAAAGAAGTTGTTTTAAGACAGTTGTGTGCAGAAGTACCCATGTACACAGAGGCTATGGGCGAAGCCACCCGCCTGCTCCTAGCCCTAGGTCAGAGCACTGGTCTCTCCCTCTCCCGGTGGGGCGGGAGGGCGATGGGTGCTCAATCAGGCACCGCGTGATGAAGACTACCTCTGCCAGGTGGACAAGCCTGGGCGCCTCCTCCCTGCCTGCCCCCCTGCCCGTAGCCTCTGCCTACATCTCCTCTATGTACAGTACAGTGGTGCTCGTCGGCCCCGCGGCCCCCTCCGCGCCGGGCGTGCAGCATGCTCCTCGTGCCTGTGGCCGGCGGCCGCTCTGCCAGAGAAACAGAAGTGGTTGCGAGTCCTAGCGGGACAGCTTAAATAAAAAATAACAATCATAATTAAAAAAAAAAAAGGGGGGGGGGAAGGGGAAGGAAGTTAGCCAAAAAAATACTGTCAGGGCAGCAAGGAGACGGCGAGCGCGCCCTTTGCCGGATGCTGGCACTGCGGTGCTGGCGGGTTTGGTACCCGACGTCTCTGCTCACCCCATGATTGTCTGGCCTGGCCCTGCTCAGCCGGGACGGGAGCTGGTCCAGCCTCGTCACGCTGGATTTGGCCTCCCCAGCCACCGGCGCGGTGGCCTGGAGGCATCTCTGTCTCCCCCAGCGGCACTTCCCAGCTAAGATCCAGCCCGGCACAAGGAGGGAAGCAGGTACGACTGCCAGATAAATCGGCCAAGCCCCTAACCGCCGGTGCAGGAGTGGGCACAGCCCGGCGTAGCCGACAGGAGATGGTCAAGGCACTCGTTGCTCGTGGTTTTGTGTTTGGTTTTTTAGTTTTCTTCCCCTAAAAAAAAAACCAATCACCAACCCAGGAAGGTGGAGGCCGGGGCTCGCTATAACCTGCCTCTGCGTCCCAGGGAGAGGAGCGGGGTTCGGGGCTGGCCGTGGCGGTTACAGGTAGCGGGTGGGCTGTTCTCACCGGGACGGCACTGCTTCTGCCAAAACCCGCCACAAAATTTAAGTTTTAAAGCCCTGCGGACAGAAAAGACAAAGGTCCCCAGCCCAGGGGATGCTCAGTGCCTGCTCCAGGCGACCCGAACCCTCACGTTTCACAATTGCAGAGAGAAACCTCCAAAAAAAAAAAAGAGAAGAAAACCCTGAAAAACAACCAAACCGAAGCAGAGAAACAGGTAAGAGGCTGCTACAGAAAAGCCAGATACAAAAGGCAAAAAGGTAAAAAAAAAAAAAAAAAAAAGCTCCAAGCCCAGAAAAACCCTATAGTGATTGTTTCTCAAATAACTATTGCGACCAGGTGGTGCAGGCAGGGCTCCCCCCGGCCGGGCTCCGGCCCCGCAGCCCCTGCCCCGGGCTTGGCGCCACGGGGCTTTGCCGTCATGCCGGGCACCCACCGCCGTCACCAGCCGCGCAGGCGGAGGGTCCCTCTCTGGGGGACCTTTTCCGTGATTGCCTTTTTCTTGAGCTTTCCAGCATCTCCTAAAAAAAACCAAACAAACCCCACCCGCCTGATTGACTCAAAGAAAGTGGTTTTAATTACACCTCTGGGGAGTCTGGGGAGGCAGTTTCCTTCTGCGTCTCCCCGTCCCGTGCCCCGGGGCAGCCTGTCCAGCCTGAAAAGCCCCGGGTACCCCGAGGGCACCGGCTGTACCAGCCTGATATAAACCAAGCCCCACCCTCACAAACGGAGCAAAGACTTTGGGATTTCAGCTTCTCACCAGAGCTGTCTGTTTATAGCAACACAAAAGCCAAAGCATGGTTCATTCACCCACTAAAGCTATCTCTAATCTGGTTTTTCTCAGCCCGAAAGCGAAGGGAAATCTTGTCTCCTTCCCTCCGGCGGGGCCGGACCCGCTGCTGCATCCCGCATCCCCCGGGCATCCTGCAAGGGAGCCCGGCCGGAGGGCCCGGGCTGCTGCTCCTGCAGGTTTCTTAGCTGCCTTTTGCCCGGTTGCCCCCAAAATCTGCCCTACCCTTCCTCAATCCTCAGGTAGAGGAGTGGGGATGCCTGGCCCCGAAGCCGGGGTTCCTCTCCATCTCCCAGCCTGGCCGTGCCGGCAGCCGCCAGCCTGCAGCGGA
>NW_008794457.1:2194199-2195885 GCF_000699145.1 Aptenodytes forsteri | reverse complement strand
GGGGTGAGCCAGCCCTGACCCCCCTGCTGGGCTGGGGACCCCTTTGGCTGAGCACCCGCCGCGCTGCTGGGGGGGATTTGGCACGGTCCCGAAGGCGTGCATCCCCCTGCACAGCCTTCCCACCGTTCAAGGGTGCCCATCACCGTGGTGTTAGGCAACCGGAGCAAGTGGAACTGCTGTGGTTGGACCCGAAGAAGGCGCCTCCCTCCTTAACCCTGCAAGGTTCAGGATTCCAGCAAACCCATCCCATGCCAGCCGGGACCCCGCAGTGCATCTGAGACCCCGCAGCCCATCCGGGACCCCGCAGCCTGGACGAGGACCCCGAGGAGCCATCACCCACCTCGTCACAGACGTGGAGGGCGAAGAAAAGCACCAGCATGCCGGTGGAGGGGTAGCGCCCGTGGTGCTCTGTCCAGCGGTCGTGGATGTACTTGAAGAAGGCAGGGTTGTAGATCTGCACCTGGGAGGACGGGCTGGGGTTGGCGCTGGAGCCCCGGCCACGCTCCCTTCAGCATCGGCACCCCGGGAAGGAGCGCCAAGACATGCGGGGGGACCCCTGGGGAAGATGGGGTGACAGGGGCCGTGGCCAAAGGGGTGCTCATTGCAGCGGTTGGGACAAGCCCCCCTTACCTTTTCTTTGTCCACCCGCAGAAAAGGCTTCACGGGCGCATAAGTGCTGGGGAAAAAAGCGGAGAGGCAGGTGAGCTCCCGGGGGTCCCGCAGCCCCCAGCCCCAGCCTGAGCTGCCAAGGGACCAGCACCGGGGGAATGCTCTGGGAGGGAGGAACCGAGGGATCCTCACCACTCCCGGGGGAGCTGCCCCCGCGGCAGGAGAGCAGCCAGCCCGGTGCTGCCGGTGCCCGCCGGGTACTTACAACCTGATCTGGCCGGTGGAGAGGGCACTGGCAATCCAGAGCAGGTCCAGGGTTTTGAAGGGCACCAGCACGAAGCTGACATTGGCGGGCAGGTTCTTGGCACTCTCGGGGTACATGAAGTGGTGCGTGGTCCGACCGCCCACGTCGCCCTCGAAACCCACCGTGGGGGCCTGGTTCATCCTGGGGAGAGAGCGGGGAAGGTGGCACCCCCCTCCCAGCCACCCTGTCCCTTGCAGACGACACGGGTGTCCCCCGCCAGCTGTTGAACGGCACCGAGGAGCAGTTTCCTAGCCTGCTGGTGCTCAGGGTGCTGGGATGAGCTGAGGGTGCCCCCAGCCAGCCCAAGGGAGGCGGCGGGGCTGGACCCGCTCCCACCCATCCCAGCACCTGGCGGGACCCATGATGGGCTCCTTGACCAAGCGACTGGAGCCGGGTGGCACACGGCACAGGGGTAACCCCCCCCGGCATCTCCCAACCCACAGCGGACCCGGAGAGACGCCGCTGCGGTGCACAGCAGGAGCTCAGCACCCACTGGTGCTGGCAGCCCGTGGGGCTGAGTGGGCAGGCAGTGCCCCCGGTGGGCAGGCAGTGCCCCCGGCTGTGGTCCCCTGCCCTCACCGCATGACGAAGTCATGCCCGTCGATCTCCGGTCCGTAGCCGGAGCCGCGCAGATTGCCCGAGTTGCCGACCACGGCACAGCGGCGGCAGTGGCGCGGGTCGCGGGAGCGGTAGGGATCCTCGCCCGGTACGATCTGGAAGAGCTTGCTCAGGACCTCGTGGGTGTTGTGGGACTTGAACTGGGGCTGCAGCAT
>NW_008794457.1:2189315-2192158 GCF_000699145.1 Aptenodytes forsteri | reverse complement strand
CGGCCCCGGCCTTTAAAGGAAAGAGCCAGAAAATGGGTGCACGTCCCAGGCGTGACCGTTGTCCAAGTCTTTTCCCCGGCTGGGGGGTGGGAGGGGGGGGTGGGGGGTTTAATACACCTACGCGGCACATGCACGGACGGCGAGCGACTGCGACGAGTTTCTTGGGTTGCTGCCAGCGGAAAAAGCAGGGGTGGTTGTTAAAGGGAGGGTTCACATCTAGGGGAGTTTGGGATAAAGCCAGTAAAAAGCTATAACCCCTCCCCAGATGCACAACGCTGGAAGGTTTTGGAGGTAAAAGGCGATTTTGGGCTCTTTTTAGCTGCGACGTGGCGGGGACGCCAAGCAGGATGGGCCAATCCCCCTTCCCCTGCAGCCGCCACTCTCCGTCCCACGGGGCTTTTTAAAGGCTAAAAGGAAATCGGCTATCACGTGCTCGTGGTATTTTTGTTCCCGGTGAAAGGGGGAAAATCCCTTTCCGGCTCCCCAGCCCAGCCCGGGTCCTGCCTGCCGCATCCCGGCCCCACCGGCATCTGGAGCCCGGTTTGTACGGCCCCGTCCCAGGGCCTCCCAGAGCTGCCCCCGACCGCAGGTGGGGGGAAAAAACATCCTCCAGCCCAGCTCACGCGCGTTAAAGCATCCTTAAATACCAGCAGCTTATTTGAGTCATCACTTTCCTAGCAGGGGCTGGCAGCTATTTCCATCTGCGCTGGTCCTTATAGACCCCAGCATCCATAGTATCCCAGCGTTAACCATTCCCTCCCTGCCAGCTCCCGAAGTCAAACCCAACCTGCCTCCGCCAAATAAAACCCCACCGGCCGGGGGCATCGCGGGGGCTCTTTGCACCAGGTTTTGATGTTTCCTTCTCAAAATAACAGGGGATTTCGGGATTTCTGCCGTGGTAAGCAAGTCCGGCCACTCAGCGATACCCTGAAATACCCTCCAGTTCCCAAATTCATCCCCTGGTCTCCTTAATCGCCTCCTGAAGACCACGCGCTCATCAAACACGAGTTTCACTTTGATTGCAAGAGATAAAAAAGGGAGGCTATTAAAAGGTCCCGGCAAATCGCTCCACTGCTTTTACAGTTGGATGATTTCTCCGCTCATATAATCTTTAATTTTGGGATGAATGCTGGAGCGATGCGACAGCCCTGGGGCCTGGAGGATGCCTCCCCCTTCCCCATCGGCCGTAACGCCACCGGACACATCCCCGCCCGGCTTTTTTAGGTCTCATCGGCTTTGTTTGCTCATTTCTAAGGTATCCTGTGGTTGTTGGCACCAATTTCCTTGCCAGTAAATGACAGGGTGGGCGCGGGAAGGAGCCGTCACCGGGATGTCACCCTGCCTGGGCAGGGAGAGAAGGCGAGCAGAGGCAGCGTTGCCCGCACCGGCTGCGGCTCCTCCCGGGAACGCTGGAGCTGAAAATTCTGCCGGGAGTCCCCGGGAAATGCGCCCCTGGGGTGTCCAGGTGCCACCCGTCCCATGGCCCCCGTGCAGGGACAATCACCTCTGCCACCGCCGAACCATTGACCGGGTGCCGGAGCACTGCCCGGCTTTTGCAGGTGGCGGAGGGGGAAGCGTGTAGGGAGCCCTCGCCCCGAACCGGCACCCCTCCTGCTGTCATGGGTGGAAAAAATGAGATTTAGGGGTTGTTTTTTTTCAACAGGGAATGGAGCGGACGCGAGTTGAGTCTTCTCCCGCCTCCCTCAGCCCCAGGCAGAAAGCGGTGATTTGCCTTACCCGGCGGTTTCAGGCCGGGGCTCAGCAAGTGGGATTACTACAAAAATTCATAAAACCACTCAGATTTGCTTTTTTCCGTGGCCCGAGCGGCTGCCCGAGGTGGGAGCCCCCCCTTTTTTTCCCCTCTCTCCCCCGAGGCGCTGCTTTAGCCGGGGAGCGTGCCGAAGAGCACGCCCGCTCGCCTCCGCCGGGGCCGTCAGCTCACGTTAGCTTGCTGCTCCGCGGGGGGACGGCGAGCGGGAATCTGCCGGGGGCAGCGCGGGAAGGGACGATACTCCCGTCCTTCTGCATTACTTGGCTTCCAAAGCCAAACCGAGACCTGGCGAGAAAAGCGCGGTTCATCAAAAAGGTGCTTTCCTGTGTCACCCATCCAGAGGAATCATATTTTCCCCTTGATTTTTTTTTTCCCCCGTCCCTGGAAGCTGGATGGGAGAGGGAGCAGGGAGCGAACCTGGTGTTGGTACAAGGATGTTTCTCCCCGCCATCAAGCGATGCCATGAAGGATTGACAGCCGGCGGTAGCCGGGCACCAGGTATTAACAGGAGAAGCCAATTGCATGGGTTAAGCCATCGCCGCACCCCGACGGCAGCGAGGACTCGGTAACTTATTCTTCATCCTTTTAATTAATCATGCTCTTATCAGCCAGCTCAATCAGCTAATGGAGCCAAGTTAATTGGGTTTCCCATGCTGTAAACCCTCCTCGCACCCCTGGCTGGCAACGGCAGCAATTTCAGCGTTTCCTCGTGCCCGGCATCCGGAGGGGTTATTTCGGGCTCATCCCTCAGCGCTGGGACAGGGCCAGGAAAGAGCGCGGGAGGCCAGATCCCTGGCGTGGAGCTGGGATGGAGCCAGCCACTGCCGAGGCCGTTTCCTATGGGATTTGGGGGTGCGGGGGAGGTCCTCGCAGTGGGAAAGCTCAGAAAGGGATGCTCCCACCCTTGCTGGTGGACGGGGCTTGCAGGGACCGGTCCAGCAGCATCCCAAACCCTTTGGCTTGACCGCGGCATGGCAGGGACCCCATGGGCACCCGCTCCACCCCGAATACCCTGCGCTGCCCGACGGGGCAATGCTGGGTGTGGGGGCTTTGGCTGCGGAGCCCATCTGGC
>NW_008794457.1:2188031-2189165 GCF_000699145.1 Aptenodytes forsteri | reverse complement strand
CCCCGCTCCCCCCCCGGCGCTCCCCGGGCTGCTGTGGGGAAAAGGGGACCCCCAGCCCCTGCGCCTGCGCTCCAGGGGGGGTTGATAAGTCCAAGGCCACGCTGGCTGCATGGCCTCGTTACGCCCGGCTCCTGCGCCGGGAGCAGCAGCCTCCTCCCCGAGGCAGGACAGGCGGGGAGAGGAGGGGGACTCACCACTCAGCCTGATACAGCGGGAAGACTCTGTCCCCCCCTGGGCCCCAAATGCCTGCAGAGCCGGCCAGAGCCGAGGGGCAGACCCAGCCGTGCTGCCCTGCACCCCCAGGCACCCACCCCAGAGCCCCCAGTTTGCACCAGCTGCCCCCCCAGCTGCTGGGTACCACCGAGCCGGGTACCATCAAGCCACCAGATTGGGTACCACCAGATCAGGTACCACCGAGCCACCGGCCAAGGTACCACCAGCTCAGGTACCACCAAGCCACCGGGTCACGTACCACTCAGTTGGGTACCACTTGGGTTGGGTACTACTGAGCCACCGGGTTGGGTACCACCAGATCGGGTACCACCAGATCAGGTACCACCAAGCCACTGGCTCATGTACCACCAGATCAGATACCACTGGGTTGGGTACCACCAAGCCACCAGCTCAGCTACCACTGAGCCACAAGGTCATGTACCACCAGGTCAGGTACCACCGAACCATTGGGTTCGTGTACCACCAGGTTGGGTTCCACCAGGTCGGGTACCACCAAGCCACCAGGTCCCATACTACCACATCGGGTACCGCTGGGTCGGGTACTACCAAGCCACTGGGTCAGGTACCTTTGGGTCGGGCACCACCAAGCTGGGTCCCACCGAGCGGCCAGCCTCAGGGCTGGCTAGCAGGTGGGGGTGCCAGCCAGCCCCCAGCGGAGCAGAGGATGCAGAGCCCGGGGCTCACCACCCCCCGCTGCCTCTTCCTCTCTCCCGTCCTCCCCGCCTGCAAAGCCACCGGGCCCGGCGGGGAGCCGGCCACCCGCTGCCGGCCACATTTCCATCTCGGCCTCCCACGGCCGCGGGCTGGGGTCAGGGGGGTCTGCCCGGTCCGTATCCCCCTCCATGCCTGCCGCAGCACGGCTGCACCCCACAAACACCCCCGAATAGGTCTCCCCCCCAT
>NW_008794457.1:2186163-2187616 GCF_000699145.1 Aptenodytes forsteri | reverse complement strand
GGCCCCCCTGCGCTTTTCTGTCCCCTTCCCTGGGGCTCGGCAACTCTGGGGATGGGAAGCTGTGGAAACCCAAAGGCTTTCGAGGGCCGGTTGATGGGTGCTGCGACCCAAAGCCCCTCTCTCTCCCCCAGGACCCAGCCTGAGCGGAGAACCGCAAACTCGGTGCACGCTGCGGGGCGGCCCGGTAAAACCGCCCAGGGTTTACTCGGCTTGCGGGCGGTGCTGAGAGGCCACTGAACTCGTTAGGAAAATTGTACCTACGAGATTTCATCACAGGAATGTTACGAAAGGCTCCCCCAGCCTGAAGGCCATCAGTCCCAGCCCAGCCATGGGACTCCCGTTAAATATAAAATCAGAGCAGCTCCACTGGCGAGGGAACCCGACTTCTCCTCTCCGCTAGCTGGGGCTCTGCTCAGACACTCAGGGAGAAGGGGGAGCATTTGCATTTTCCTAATTAGCCCAATTACTGCTGCAGATCAAAAGGCCCTTGCCGGGGACACAGTGGCACCTGGAGCGAAGTGACTGCAGCTTGCTCTGGTTTCCCGAGAGCGACTGTTGCGGGGGTTATTTCAGAGCCCCAGCACTGAACTATTCATCCAGTAAAAAAATAAAAAAAAAAAAAAAGATCCATATATCACACATACATATATACACACACACATATAAAAATTCATTATATATATTCACCATTCATCCATGCGTGTTTTTGGGGGTATCTTTGGGAACTTCGCCTCAGAGCCAGGGCCCAAATCTCTTGCAGTCTCCGAAACAGCTTTCAGGAGATGCCAACGGCAAAGAGTGATGCGGAGCCGAGAGATCCCCCAGAGCCCGACGCAGAGCCCGGCAGGGCAGGGAGAGGAGGTTCCCAGCCTCTCCCACTGCATCCCAAGCCCCCGGGGACTGATGGGCTCTGATAAATCACAGCTCATTGAGAAGCGCCGAAGCTCGCCAAGCTGCTGGAGAGCAATTAGCAGTTTGCACTCTCGCAAGAATTAAATGCAACGGGAGGAGACGAAAGCCATTAAGCTGCCGGTTCCTCGGCACGGGCCAACCCGGGCGGCATCTGGAATGCCAAGAGCCGGCGGGGAATCCATCGCACCCTCGGTGCCACCGGAGCCTTTTGCCGAAAAGTGGCAGTTTGGAGCTTGTTTGGGCATGAAAATTCAAGCCCGTCGGTTCCCCCAGCGTGCGGCTGCCGGGGCTCTCCCTGCCTGCTCTCCCTGCCTGCCTCCGGCGCCGGCGAGGCGTGGGCAGGCGAGTGGAGCGCGTCTTGCCGTTCCTGAGAACCGCCATGAGCTCCTCGGAGGAGAGGGAAACGCTTTTGACGGGCAGCTGCCGCACACAACCGGCGGCGGGGCCGCTGCTCGCTGCCAGATGGGGACAGACAGACAGACAGACAGGCACGTGCACAGCAGAGGAGGGGACGGCAGCCAAGGCAGCCCCCCGCCCCCAC
>NW_008794457.1:2184870-2186044 GCF_000699145.1 Aptenodytes forsteri | reverse complement strand
AGGGGAGGGGCCGGCAGCCAAGGCAGCCCCCCGCCCCCACCCCCCCCCAAGCTTCACCACTGCGGACGCGACATCTGGCTCCAATAAAAGGGGAAGAGAAAGGAAAACCAAGCGCAAAGCGCTGAGCAACTTCCCGTCCCCACTCACCGCCCTGGCCAGGATGCGGCCAGCTGCCGCTCGCGGGGGGTGGGGCGCCCCTGGCCCTGGGCCCGGTGGGGGACTCCCACATCGCAGGGGGCAAAACTGCCTCCACCAGCTCGAAGCCCACCCGTCTTCCTGGAGGGAAGCTCAGCAAGTTTTGTGGGGTTGATGTTATTCGGTTTCACCCAGCCATGTTTTTTGCTCACTCGCAGCAGGAGGGGACGTGGCCCTTCCTCTGGTCTGAGCCCGCCCGCCCGCTGCCCGAGCACCGTCCTCCCCCCAAAAAATCCTCCTGCTGGGATGGGGAGCCCTCGCTCCAGGGAAATATTCCGGAGCTTTGCAATAAGCGCTCAGGCTCTGCAGCTGGAGCCTGAGCAAAGCCTCGCCTTCCCCCGGTGCCGGCAGCACCCGAGCCCCCCGGCGTGCGTGGGGACCCTGCGCGTTGCCAGGCCCCGGCACCGACCCCGCTCCAGCAACTGTGCCTCAGCCGGGGAAACACACTGCAACGCCAGGACAGGCGCACAGCCCGGCAGGTCGGACGCCAATTGGATCCCACGCCAACGCTTGTGCTGGCACCCCGCACACACAGACGCAGGCAAGGGATGTTTCCCTGCTCGGTGACACAGTTTCCTACCCTGTCCCCTGGGATGCCTGTGCTGTGTTTGTGAAATCCTAGCCGCCGCTACCCAGGCAAGGGACGCCATGTGTCACACGGCCATGTGTCACACCGCTGCCGAGGGACCTTACACGCACACTGGCACCGGTGGGGACTGGGGGTTCCCGCTGGCACCCACACCCCTGGGCACTCGCAGCCAGCCCTCCCGCCCCGGTCCCCCTCTGCGGCCACCCCAGCTCTGCCTCCAGCATCCCCCCCGGGGTCTGGGCCCCGTGGCACCACCCCGGGGCACACGGCTGGAGCAACCCGGGGGAGCAGCCCCAGCCCCAGTACCCCTGGCAGGGGCAAGCATCCTCCCCGAGGCAAGCGCATCCTCCCCGGGCAGCACCCTGGGGCTGCACCCCAGGGCTGTGGCTG
>NW_008794457.1:2181841-2182699 GCF_000699145.1 Aptenodytes forsteri | reverse complement strand
GGAGGGAGGGGGGTTGGGGGGGTGGCTGTCCCCTCTCGTCCCTGCTGAGTGTCCCCTGCTCTGCCCTCCCAGGTGGTGACCTCGGATGTCCTGAGGGAAGCCCGGATCCTCATTCTGCACATGGTGAGAGCTGACCTGCAGCCCAGCTTGGGACCCCTCCGTCACACGGCTAGGAGCCGGAGCCACCTTGCACCCTCTCCCTCCCTGTGACTCCCCCCGCCTTCCCTGTCCCGCCAGGGCCGTGACTTCTCCTTCGACGACTGCGGCCGGGCCTTCACCTGCCTGCCCAGGAGCCAGGAGCCCGGCGCCCCGGCCTGGTCTGCAACCTGGACAGCCTGCTGGGGACCATGACGCACCGGGTCTGTCCGAAGCTCTGGTCTGCAACCTGGACAGCCTACTGGGGACCATGACGCACCGGGTCTGTGCGGCCGGTGGGATGGGGCCCTGGGCTCGTGCCGTGCGATGCTGAGCACCCTGGTGTGGGGGTGGGTTCGGCTCCCCCTGAAGCCTTCAGGGTGCCTTCAGCAGGCCCCCAGCAGGGCGGGAAGGGTGCTGGGTGCCCCACGAGGGCCGGGCCCCTTCCGTGCCATCCCTGGGCACATGGCTCTTCTCTTGGCAGCTCTGTGTGGGCTCCCCGCCTGGCGTGTGGGTCTGCAGCACTGACATGCTCCTCACCGTGCCCTCGGCACCAGGTGAGTGGGTGCCAGCCTTGCCTCCAGCACCCGCTTCGGCTCGGGACAGGGGTCGGAGCTTGCAGTGGCACAGCTGGTTCAGCTTGTGCCGTGCCTCCACGAGGGTGTGGATGCTCAGGTCTTGCTGACCCTTGTGCGGTTGGGAGCATCTGTTGTGCCCGCAGCA
>NW_008794457.1:2169006-2181826 GCF_000699145.1 Aptenodytes forsteri | reverse complement strand
CCCCCCCCCCCGCCTCTGCCGTGGGCCCAGTTTTCAGGCAGTTGTGCCCAGTGCGGGTACGTTCATTGCCCCAGCGGGCGCTGGTCTCTGTCCCTCTCCCCAGAGATTGACTGGGACGGCTTCCAGGGCGTCAGAGTGATCGCAGTGCCCGGGAGCCAGGCGTATGCCAGGAACCACGGGGTCTACCTCGCCGACAAGCAGGTCAGGAGCAGGTCCCCCTTCAAGGAGCATCCCTTGGAGGTGCAGGGGTCCCCACCCTTTCTGTCCCTTGGGTGCCAAGGTCCCAGCCCTGCCGCGGCTGCTTGGCTTGGGGCACCCTGAAGAGCTCGTCGGGGTGGTCTTGCTCCCAGGGGCTGGTGCACGACATCATCTACAAAGGCACGGAGGCCCAGATCCAGCAGTGTGCGGGGCCTGACGGCACCGTCCCACTGGTATGGCATAACTCAGGCGTCAGTGGCCCTGCCAGCCCCATCCCTCATGTCACCATGGCCATGGCCTCAGCCCCGCTGTGCCCTGGCAGGTCTGCGGGGTGGTTTTCTTCTCCTCGGATGCTGCCGAGCAGCTTCTGGCCACCCACGTCGTCCCTCCTCTGGACGCCTGCACCTACATGGGGCTGGACTCGGGTGCACCACCCATCCAGGTGACAGCCCCTCCATGGGGGACAGGACCTCTTGCCCCACGGGCGCCGCTGCTGGGCATCTCTGTAGGGCCTGTTTGCCCCTGTGCTGCCAGATTTGGGCAGGAGAGGTGGCGGGAGGGGAGCACCCAGCAGCAGGGTTGGGGACAGGGTGGCTGCACCGGCTGGACCAGCTGCACCCAACAGGTCCCTTGTCTCTCCAGCTCTCCCTTTTCTTCGACATCGTGCTGTGCATGGCAGGGGGGATGACGGAGGAGGATTTCGTGAAGGGTGGCGGTGACGCCATCGTGAGGAGCGCCCGCTCCGTGCTGTGGACAGCTCTCCGCGCCTTCCCTCTTAGCATGGGTGAGTGATGCTGCGGTGGGTGCACGCGACATGACCCATCCCTGAGCTTTCTTCCCCTGCTTGGAGAGAGATGGGGCGGTCAGGGCCTGGCACCCGGCTGTTTCTCCCCACAGCTGCGGGTCCCCAGGTCTTCTCTCCCCACCCCTTCGACTGGGGATGTTCAGCCTGGCCGCCCGTGGCTCACGCGGGTGTCAGGCACAGTCACGTTTGCCATCAGCGTGCCGACAGCTCTCCTGCTCCCCTGCAGCATGCATCCCTGACGCATCCTACGACTACATGACCACCTCTGCGAGCGACCACATCTGCAGCCTGACGCTCCTGCCTGGCTCTGCCAGCCGCTTCCGCTTCTGCAAAACAGCCCATTCCCATGTGGACGTACGTCCTTCCATCCCCAGCCTTGCTCACGCACCGTTTTTTGGGGGGTCGCTCCGGGCCACGTGGCCGGACCCTGGTCCCACGTGCCTCTGTGCCCCCGGCAGCGTCCCTGGCTCCTGGAGGACGGCTCTTCGGTCACCAACTGCCTGCTGGAAGGAGCCGTGAGGCTGGCGGCCGGCAGTGTCATCCAGCACTGTCACCTCCAGGTACGTGGCCAGGGGGGACCCCCTGAGTCCTCAGTGCGCTGAACGGGCAGTGGGGTGGGATGGCCCTGGCTGGGATGGGGGACCCACGGCTGTGAGATTTGGGGTGAGATTCTTCTTCCTGGCTGCCTTTTGACTGGTGCTGGGGACCCTGGTGGTTGTCACCCTCCCCGGGCAAGGGGAGGAGGAGGCTGTCACCGCTGGGCTGTCCCTCCCTGGGGACCAGGTCAGACCCTCTCCTTGGGTACTTTATCATGGCCGAGAGCCCTGGAGGCTGTCACCTGGCCTGAATTTGCGCAGTCCATGTCTCCACAGCCCCGTGACAAAACCCGGGGTGGTTGTCCCCTTCCGAGGTTGGGGTCTGGCTCTGGTTTGGGGGCTGCTCTGGGCCCAGCCGCCCCACTCCGTGCCCTGCTGCCTCTTCCGCAGGGTCCCCTGGAGATCGGTCCTGGCTGCCTCCTCTCAGGCCTCGCCACAGGCTCCTCGCCAGCCCTGCAGGGTTGTCCCCTGCGCGACATCGTCCTGCAGGGCCACCATGTCCGGCTGCACGACCTGCCCTGCCGTGTGTTCACGCTCACCGGCCGCCTCGACGACTGGCAGGTAACGGGGGCAGCGAGGTGGCGCGAGGCTCCCCGCGAAGCCGGGGTGTTACCGTCCCCTCCCCGTCCGCCTGCAGAGCCCTGCCGACGAGGCCACCTACCTGAACGTTCCCTGGGCTGAGTTTTTCCATCGGACAGGCATACGGTAAGTGCCTTGTGCCAGGACGGGACAGGAGACCTGGCTCCCCTGGGGATGGCTGCAGTGGGAGGTGTCACAGCCACCCCAACCCATCCCACGTCCTGGCTCCCCTCCTGGAAGGTGTCCTCGAGCCCTGGGGCAGAGCTGACGGGCTCTCCCTCCATCAGGGAAGGGGACCTTTGGGACGCTGAAATGCCGCGGAGGAGCCGCTGCCTGCTCAGCGCCCGGCTCTTCCCGGTGCTGCACGCCTGCAAGGCACTGGGGCTGGAGGACGTGCTGTGGCTGTTGGCCCCGGTGGCGGTGGCCGGCGAGCGGCTGGTGCGCTGGCGGGCAGCCTGGCGCATGTCCTGGCAGGAGCTGCTGCCCTGCCTGGACAAGGCGGCCGAGCTGGGTGCCCGCCGGGCCCTCTTCTTCCTGCAGGGCCAGCACAAGGTGCGGCGGGTGCTGCTGGGGCGCCAGGACAGCAGCCTCCTGCCGCTCGCTCGCAGCGCTGTCCACGAGGGCTACCACGAGGCCGTGCTGGGCACGCTGGACGAGGGTGAGCTGGACTTGCACAAGCTGTGTCTCATGTCTCTGGGTATCGGGGCTGTTCGGTGCCCCTCCAATAACCCCCCATTGCAAGAACCCATGGGGTGCCACCCCCAGGGCATCCGACAAGCCAGGGTGGGCGCAAGCCATGTGAGTCCCTCTCCCCTGGGGCTGGCTTATTGCAGAAGTGGGCTGGTTCGGGGCAACCCGCAGCCTGGCTATGGCTTTGCAGCCTCCTTTTGTTTTCTAGTTGCCTCCACGGCTGGTGACGCTGGCATCGCAGCCCGGGCACTCGCCTGCATCGCTGACGTCCTGGGCTGCATGGCGCGAGGGGAAGGGGGCTTGCGGAGCGGGCCCGCTGCCAACAGGGAGTGGGCCTCAGCTTTTGGGCGCCTGGAGAGCGGGGACATCGCCGGTGGCGTCCAGGAGCTGGCCGCTGAGCGGCAGAAGTGGATGAGCAGGTGGGGCTGGGGCTGGTGAGCAGCCGCTGCCCATCCCAGGCATTGGCACTGGGGGAGCTGTGGCAGCGGGCTCAGCATCTCTCTTTTCCCAGGCCGGCTCTGCTGGTGAGAGCGGCTCGGCATTACGAGGGGGCCGAGCAGATCCTCGTCCGGCAGGCGGTGATGTCCTCATGCCAGTTTGTCACCGTGGGGCAGGCGGAGCTGCCACCCTTGGGGCACTGGGTGCAGGTGGTGTGTCCGGCCCGCCTGGACCTCTCTGGTGAGTGCATCCTCCCAGCCAGATGATCCATGTCTCACCCCCGTGATGTTGGGGGGGAAAAGAAGTCGGGGTGCCATGGGGAGCTGACAGTGAGCCTCGGCAGGCGGCTGGAGCGACACCCCCCCCACCACGTACGAGCACGGGGGGGCCGTGGTGGATGTGGCGGTGCTGGTGGATGGGTGCCGGCCCATCGGCGCCCGGGTGCGGCGCATCAGTGAGCCGGAGCTGCGCCTCGTCAGCCTCGGCGGGACGCCACAGAGCGAGGCAGCGGTGGAGCTGGTGTGCCGGGAGCTGGAGCACTTGCAGGATTACTGCCAGCCGCACGCGCCAGGTGAGGTGTCACCAGCCGCACGGCCTGGCTCCGTACCCCTTGATGTCCCCTTGGTGTCCTGAGCCCAGGGTGGCCCTTTTTGGGGATGATGGAGCAGGTAGCGCAGCAGGCATCAGTTTTGCTTTCTCCTCTTGTTTTCAGGAGCCTTGCTCAAGGCTGCCTTCATCTGCACCCAGGTCGTGCAGTTCCCCTCGCAGAAACCCTTGCGGGCCCAGCTGATGGAGAGCTTCGGGGGTGGGTTTGAGGTGCACACCTGGTCCAAGCTGCCCCACGGGTCTGGCCTCGGTAAGTCTGCAGGGAAAGGGCTGGGGCATCCCTTGCTGGTGCCGGGGAGTCCCTCCCGCTGCCAGCACCGAGATGGGGCATCCCCTTCGCTGCCCCGCAGCCGGGAGCCCGGCCCCGGCTCTCACGGGCACGCGTGGTGCCCCGCTGCCCTGGCCTTGCCTGTGCTCCCTGCAGGCACCAGCAGCATCCTGGCGGGAGCGGTGATGGCATCGCTGTACCGGGCGGCCGGGAAGGCTGCCAGCACCGAGTCCCTCATCCACGCCGTGCTGCACCTGGAGCAGAGGCTCACGACAGGTAGCGGCCAGGGGGAGCAGCCAGCCTGCAGGCTGGGGGGGCCCGGTGGCAGCTGAGGACCCTCTGCCCTGCAGGTGGTGGTTGGCAGGACCAGGTGGGCGGGCTCGTGCCTGGCATCAAAATTGGGAGGTCGAAGGCCCAGCTGCCACTCAGGGTGGAGGTGGAGAAGATCCCGGTGCCCGATGGTTTTACCCAGACCCTCAATGATCACTTGCTGCTGGTGTACACGGGGAAGACTCGCCTGGCTCGCAACCTGCTCCAGGTAACGCCTGGGTGCCCCTGGGTGCCGCAGGCTCTGGCCTCTGCTCCCCCCATGGTCTTTGGTGGCTGGCACCGAAGGCTGCAGATGCAGCACTACTTCCCCGGGTGCTGCTGGAGCCAGCAGGATGGTGACGGGATGTTCTGGCCTCTTGCAGGACGTGGTGAGGAACTGGTACGCCAGGCTGCCCTCCGCCGTGCAAAATGCCGACGCGCTGGTGAGCAATGCCGAGGAGTGTGCCCAGGCCTTGAGGCAAGGTGTGAGCCCCCTTCCCTGGGCCAGGCCGGCCCTTTTAATGACTGAAGAAACACAAACTTTCCCGGGGAGAGTCTGTGTAGTCTTGAGGGGTGGAGAAAAGCTGGCGGGGTGCAGGTTCTTGCAGCTGCAGAAGCCTCAAATCTTCCCCCAGGCCCACTGGCACGTTACAGGCAATGCCCCAAATTTCAGGCTTGAGTGAAGACTTGAGGAATGAGGGGTTAGACACGCCAAGTCTGGTTGATTTTCTCTGAGCCATCTGTGATGGGGCTGGGGGCCGTGCCTACCCCGTGCGGTGGATTCATTTGGCCTTTGGCTGCTGGGATGCTGCGGAGGGGAAGCCGGAGCATTAAAGCAAGCAAATTTTCCCCCCGTGGAGGATTAAAAACAAACAGCAGTGTGATAGGGCTGGGTTTGCTTGCTCGGCAGGCAGAGCTGGCAGGAATTGGGTAGACGAGAAGGCGGAATTTAGCTTGGGCTGAGCGGGAGAGGCAGGGACGGGTTTCTGCCCCTTGGGCGAGAGATGGAGGCAAATCGTTTGCGGTATCCCCTCCCCTGCAGGTAACCTGCCGCTCATCGGCAAGTGTCTGGACCGCTACTGGCAGCAGAAGAAATGCATGGCCCCTGGGTGCGAGCCGCTGGCCGTCGGGTGCATGATGGATGCTCTCCGGCCCTATGTCTACGGGCAGTGCCTGGCTGGGGCTGGCGGCGGCGGCTTCCTTTACGTCTTAACCAAAGGCCCTCGGCAGAAAGAGGCTTTGCAGCAAATTCTGACAAAAACCGAGGTGAGACGTGAGCTCCCAGGCGGTTCGCTGTCACAGGCGGCTTGCAGAAGTTTGCTTTATATAGCGCAAACACTAGGAGCATCTCCCCCCGCCACGAGTGGGATGAGATTGCTTGTTGTCCTCTTAGCCCTCCCCAGGACCTGAGAGGTGAGAACAGGTCCCTTGCTGGCTCCTGCCCAACCCGTAACTTTTTTTTTTTTTCCTAGGGACTGGGCAACTTCAGCATCCACAGCATCGAAGTGGACACGGGCGGTTTCTCTCTGGAGGTTGCGGGATGTGATCCAAAGGACGGTGCTCACCCCAGCGAGGACGTGGCTGTGTGAAGGCCTTCAGCCCTGACCCATTCCTGGCAGATATGCAGGGCAGGGGAGGGAGCAGCTAGCTGCCTTCCTCAGCAGAGAAATCCCCACTGCTTTAGAGGCGGCTCCTTCAGCCAGCTCCAGCAGCTGCCTTAGGTCTTGATGTGGCC
The DNA here is from genome assembly GCF_000699145.1 of Aptenodytes forsteri. Lineage (NCBI taxonomy): Eukaryota > Metazoa > Chordata > Aves > Sphenisciformes > Spheniscidae > Aptenodytes > Aptenodytes forsteri. Next base: position 2,175,602 of record NW_008794457.1, on the reverse strand, counting down.
TTTTTGTGCCGCTACTTGCCCCCAAAACCACACAGGCTGGAGAAGCTGTGACAAGCTGGGCAGGCAAAACCGTCCCCGGACAGCCTTGCTGGAAGGACAGTTTGCTAGGACCTCCAGGCTGATTTTGGGGTTTCACTCCGGTTTTCATGGTTCTCCGAAGGGGAAAGAAATAGCATTTGTGATGCTGCCTCTAGCAGGAGCCTCCCTGCTCTTCCAGCAGCAGGGCCCGCACTGCGCGTTCGGCATGGAACGCTCCTGCACCAAGGATGCACCTGAATGTGGAATCAAGTCCCTGTCCCATGCTGAGAGACTATTTCTGCAGTGAGAAGTCCCTGCAGTCTCTCGGAATAAAAAGACTTGTTCCCAGTTTGTGTTTACGCCCCTCTGTCCCGAGCAGGGCTCCTCCCTCCCCACGGGATAGCAAGGGCCCAGCAATGCGGGGGCAAAGCCCTTTGGGGTGCCAGGGGTGCGGGGTAAGGCAGAACCCACACGTAGGGGCTGGTCATTGCCCTCCACAGCCCTGGGTGACAGAGGAGAGCAGGGCAGCGCTGCCGCGGGAGGCAGCCAAGCAGCGGGCTGGCACCAGGTCCTATCTTGGGGGTGTTTGTACTCATGATGTGCAAATGCCAGCCGGGGGGACGGACAGGAAGATCCTCTTGATGCCGTGGCGCAGGGCAGAAGAGGAGAAATGGTGCATAACTTTTGTCCTGCAGCTCCCTCCGGGCCCACAGACACACCACCTGAGGCTGCTGCTCTGCCAGGCGAGGTTTATTTACAGAGTAGCTGTACAGGGCACAGCAAGCCAGCAGGGACGCAGCCCCGCTTCCGACAGCAGCTTTCTAGGGATTTTCCAAGCACCCTCCCCACAAGGAAATCATTCCTTTTCCCTTCAACAGAACGGTCCCCATCGCCACCAGGAGAGAGCCAGGGCTCAGGATTTGTAGGACTCCAGTAGCTGACCCTTAAACTGGTGGCACAGAAGGAATGCAACTGTGCCCAGCAGCACGGGCAGAGCTCTCTCTGCTGACCCATATTTGAACCACACCACAACAGCCCCCAAATTTCCTGACCTGAGGCCTCCCGCAGGGCAGCAGAATGAAGGGAGGCGGGAGCTAGCACAAGCTTGTCCCTCAGACAAGTACGTGTTTTGAGAAATAGTGTCACGCTGCTCTCAACGTGAGAGATTCCTCTGCTGCCTTGTTTCTGCTCACACAAAAGGATGGCGGCTCTTCTTCCCAGGCCCAGGAAAGCCCTTTGCACCAAGGAACACGAGCAGAAGGGCAGACATCACCCCATCCCCACACCGTCTAACAGCCAGCCCGCCCCAGGGCAGGACCTGGGCAGGCTCCAGGGCTGCAGCCGTCCTGCCGTTACCTCCAGCGCGGTGCTGACCCAAGCACTGACCGACTACAGGCGCAGCCGCTTGATATCCTCGCTGCGGAAGTCGATTCGGAGAGCCAGCACCTGCCGGACCTCGGCAGGAGTAAGGCGCCAGGTGAGCGGGCCGGAGTTTGGGCCCCAGTAATCCAGGATCTCCGTCACCTGGAGAAAGAGGAGAGCTGCAGGAGACAACTTGGCAGCAACCGCCCTCGCAGGCGAGTTCAAACTCTGGCTACAGTCACGGTATTTCCTGCCACTCACGCCTGCAGGCAAACACCCATCAGGCATGGGGCAACTTTCCCAGCTGCTCCGTACCCCGTAGGTGTGACAACGTCTGGATGAGCCCAGTAAATCCACGTGGAGTCCAGCTGGGGCTCCCGCGATCCCCCAGTGAAAGCAGACAAAGCGCAGCTCACCCTTTCCAGGTTGAGGATGGTGGCCATCTGGGAAAGACGGGCAAACTTGTCGCGGATAGTCCAGGTGGTGACTGTGGTGAGATAGGCTATGAGAGACCTCAGCTCCTTGTCAAACTGCAGACCGCCAAGCTGTGGGGACCGGGGGAGCTCTGTTAACTCTCCCAGCAGGCCCAGGGTTTGTGCCAAACACACAATTAACAAAAGTTACAGGGGAGCAGGGGGAGGAACCCGAGCAGGAGGGTTCCAGTTAGACCATTTATTGCAGGTTAAAACTGGCTTATGTTCAGACCTGCCTTAAAAGCCAGCCCCCTTATTGATGCAAGCTCTTCCCAGCCCCATCACAAACTACACTTTCTCCCTGTGTGTGCTAACCCAAGGTCTCCCCCTGAGCTGGCCGCCAGTGGTGGCAGAGCTTCTTTGAGTGTAAAATCTGCCTCTGCCCTGCCCCATCCCTTTACTGAGGGTTTCCTGATAGAAGGTTGGCAGTCAAGCCAGACTACAGGGGAGAGGACAGTGTTCCGCTTACCCTGCTGAAGGTGGATTTGAGCAGCACTTTCTCCAGTTCGATGGCTATGAGACTGGTCATAAGACCAGTGAGGGTATCGTAAATCACTGGAGACAGTCCAGCCTGGAAGCAGAAACCTGTGTCATTCTTGTCAGGAACAACTGAGCAGAGGTCCACAAAACCCACGCCTATGAGAGCTTTCAAATAAAGACCCATCACTTGCAGGCTCAGCGAGTGGGAGAGCGCCACAGAAGCGATCCACGTACGTGGGGCTTGCAAGCAGGCTTTGAGAATTGCAGGAGAAGGGGGTGACTGGGTCTCTAACAGCCCTGCGAGGCACCGGAGGACATCACTGTCCGCCGTTCCCCTGAGCAGGGGAAGAGTTGGGAGATGCCACGTGGAGGTCTGGCCAAAGCCTGGCAGGCTGCCACGTCCCTCCCTCCTTCCTTCCCTCTCTCTCTCTCCCCCTCACCTTGAACTCTGTCATCTGCTGTTCCAGATTGACGATGAACTGCTGGACCCAGGGATCATTAGCTTCATAGTCGCTGAACTCCTCCTGACATTGAAATACAAAAAGGGTTGTTTACGTGGCCTGCTGTGAACAGCAGCAAAGCAAACAGCCCAGAGGACAGGAAGGGAGGTCCCTCCTGGAGCAGCACTGCACCCCTTCCGTTTTCTCAAGCTCCTCTCGAGTGAAATGACCCTTTCCAGGCTGGGATGCAGAGCAAGTTCTGGGTATTTTACTGTTGCTCTGTGCCGAGGAAACAGTGGAGAACTGAGGGGAATGAGACAGCCGTTGCTCTGACTGTGCTGCTGAGCAGAAGATGGAGAGCGCAGAAGTACGGCTGGAAGCAGAGAACGCTGAGCCTTACCTCCTCGATGTTGTGGGAGACGGAGAGGAATAGGTTGATCCAGGGCTTCACCTGGGGTTTGATGGCTGTGCTGTTCAGCTCGTTGAGACCTTCCTGAGGGGGACAGGAAGAAGATAGAGTGACTGAGCACAGCTAACGTCCAACGGCACACACCTTTACAGCCAGGCTGTCTTGTGCTGCCTCCCATCCTCACTGCAAGCTGGGGAAACCGACCCACAGACTTGCACAGGAAACTGAACCCAGAAGTCCCAGATCCCACACTCTCCCGGTGCTGGAGGGCTCTGAGGACATCGTGACAAGAAGAGGAAAGATGTTGGCCCAGAAGCTGCCATCGTGTTTACTTGCAGCCTGGTCTGAAGGGCTCGTGCTCCTCCCCACCCACCCCCCCCCGCCCACACAGCTACAGAGGTTTCCTGGCAGGAGAGAGGCATTCAGTTGACATCCCACCAGGGTAGGGAAGGACACAAACACCAGCCTTTCCACTCAGCACCAGCCAGGAGGATACTGTGATTGGACTTGACTGATGCCTCCCACCTCCAGCGCAGCTTAGCTCAGTAGGAAAAGCTAAAAGGAGGATAAAAGCCATAACCACAGTTAGTTCCCTGAATTAATCATAACCCCGGCACACGCCATCTCCCCCGAGCAGCAGGTTGTCAGCAAAGGCTGTTCTGTCCGCTTCGATGCTAGAGAGCTCTCTGAAAGCCCTCTCCTGCCAACCAGCTCCATTTGGCTCAGCAAGATGTCAAGAAAGCTCACCCAGCATGAAACTATTCAGGTACCGATACTGCCTGGCATTTGATGGAAGTTTTTAACTAAAATTGGCATTTCTGAGCAGGCCCTTTCGGCAGTTGTCCTTTTCCAAGGCAAATTCAATGTGCGCGTGACTCAGGCAGCGCAGGAGCTTGCTGCTCAGCCTCTTGATTGCTTTGCAGCCAGTTTTAATACTGCAGTAAAGCTAGACTGGAGAGTTTTACTCCTTACTGATAAGCTCTTTGGTTTCCATACTGACCACAAGCCTCAAGAGGGTTTGCTGACAACACCGGTCTGAAGGCATCTGGCTGCAGTGAACTGCAAAGCCAAACGAAAAATGGTCTGGCCCCTCTGTGAAGTACAAAGCTGATGGCAAACCTGGTTCAAAATATTCTCTTTTGCTTGGTTTCTTTCCACAGGAGGTATTAGGTCTTCCTGCTCCTTCCCCTGCCAGAGACCACTGTGAAACTTCAGGGCAACAGGCCCCAGCATGCCACACGAGACAGTGGATTTAGCCAGAGAGCCTTCTGCCGGGGAGTATTTCCATTTGGGAAAGGAGAAAGAAACCTGAGAGAGGAGCAGCTCTTCTCTACCAACAGCCTGTCATCAGCGTTACCTAGTGAAGCTCTGGACAACTTGAACACATGCTGTGCCACGAGGGAGAACGGAGGAGATGGAAATGCTATTAATATTTCTTCTCCTGAAAATGCTGAACCAACTATGACTCTGTGCTGAGCAAGGACAAATGGAGCAACGTTCCTCCTGGCTCTGCAGCTGCTTCCAGTGCTTTTTATGCAGCTGCCAGCTGGTGCGGCTGTGCAAACAGGCTGGATCTGTTTCCATGCCTCAAAGCTGACTGATTTACTCCCTCCTGCGCCCCTACCCAGCACTCCCGGAGTCAGACGTGGCCCAGGCCTTGGGCTGAAATGATTCCTGCCTGAGCTCTCCCTGAAGACACCGGCCAGCCAGTGTTGGAGGCCAGCAGCAACTTGGCAAGACACTCACCTGCAGCAGGTCACGAAATTTGTTGGAGACAGCAGCCATGTCAGAGAGGCAGCTGTCAATCTTGGCCTGCGCTTGCTCACCCCCAAAGCCTTGGCTAAGCAGTTTGCTGCAGTCACTCTGCAGGGAAGAGATCCACGAGCAAGTTGCAAATTAATAACCCGGACAGTTTCTATCCCCTCACGTTGCTGAGCTCTGGCTGCCCACCAGCACACCTGCAGGCTAGGACAGGTGCCAAACTCTTGCCCCTGTGAAGGCAGAGGCTGCTGGCTCCAGCTGGGGAGAGGACAGCAAGAATGGGAGCCAGGGGCTATCTAGCCCAGCACCAGAGAACCACAACCTCTCAATGATGCACGTTTTATTCCACTGGCTCCCGGCCTGTGCCAGGTTGGTCAAGCTGGAGGAACTGGTATTTCCAGCTGCTGCTGATGTATCAGCTGGAGATTGCTCTGCCAGCTCAAAACTGCTTTCCTAAGGCTGGAGGTCAAAGACCTCAGGGACTTGCGCATAGCGAAGTCCAGATGGTTTATTTGACCCCCCCAAGGGAGGATATTACAAATTTGATTATGGAAAAAAACAGTAAAGAATCCAGACCGCACCTCCAAAGTCTTCTTTAGGGTCATGATGTTTTCACTGCAGACTTCCACATTGTTTAAGGTCACCTGAAAAAAAACCAACAAAACAAACCCAAGTAGAATTCATTGGAATTTCCCAGCACCTCAGCCCCAAGTCCCTACATTTTCTCCATGTAGCTCACACTACAGGCTGAAATGCAAATATTTAAGGGGACAGAGATGCTACTGTGTGATCAAAGCACTGCAGATTCACGGAGCTGCATGAAGCTGAACTACAGTAACGGAGCACGTGTGCTGAACCTGCAGTTAGTACAAAGCCCGAGTTAGTTTACGCCACTTCTCCTCCTCGTTCTGTCCACAATGTTGCAGTGAAGCCCCGGTTGTGGGTCACTGGTGGAAAAGAGGATGTGTGACTGTGTCATGAAGAACAACAGACCAGGAGTGGCTGGAGGTGATGGTTTATACGCTGTGTCCAGAGAAGCAGGGGAGGCAGGAAGGCATTTGTATCTAGGCAGGAGGAATCAGCACCGCTCCTGCCAGATGAGTGTCTGTTCTTCACCGAACAGACTGTTCTCTACCTGCTGAAGCTGAACTAAATGTCAGTATAAGGCTGGGGTTTGTGCAGACAGGGAAATGAGGCAAGCTGACAGGTGAATGAGGAATTCCAGTGGGAGAACTGATGTTTTAAGCACTTTGCTTCAAGAAATGCGGAAACCTGTAACCAAGAATTTAATCATAGAATCATAGAATAGAATCATAGAATCACTGAGGTTGGAAAAGACCTCTAAGATCATCGAGTCCAACCGTCAACCCAACACCACCATGTCCATTAAACCATGTCCCTAAGTGCCTCATCTACACGTCTTTTAAATACTTCCAGGGATGGGGACTCCACCACTTCCCTGGGCAGCCTGTTCCAATGTTTCACCACTCTTTCAGTAAAGAAATTTTTCCTTACATCCAATCTAAACCTCCCCTGGCGCAACTTGAGGCCATTTCCTCTCGTCCTATCGCTATAGGACATATCCTATGTCCTCTTCTTCCACCTCCAGCTGCAAAACCATGTTTGCAAACCTTCACTTCTTCCGAACCATCT
>NW_008794457.1:2158091-2168511 GCF_000699145.1 Aptenodytes forsteri | reverse complement strand
GAGCGATGAGGTCTCCCCTCAGCCTCCTTTTCTCCAGGCTAAACAACCCCAGTTCCCTCAGCCGCTCCTCATCAGACTTGTTCTCCAGACCCCTCACCAGCCTCGTTGCCCTTCTCTGGACACGCTCCAGCACCTCAACGTCCTTCTTGTAGTGAGGGGCCCAAAACTGAACACAGTATTCGAGGTGCGGCCTCACCAGGGCCGAGTACAGGGGCACGATCACTTCCCTACTCCTGCTGGCCACACTGTTTCTGATACAGGCCAGGATGCCATTGGCCTTCTTGGCCGCCTGGCCAAGAATGAAAAGAGTTCAGTCCCTCCTGCTCCCTTTGTTGCCTTCTCTCCTTGTACAGTGAAAGTCCCAAGGAGCCTCTTCAGCACCGGGTGTTCACAGCAACTTACAGAGAGGGAGACGAGTCAGGGTGAGCCAGCCCCTCTCCAGCGCTCTCAGGGTCTCTGCCCACAGGTCTGCTCAAACAGCAGGGCTGGCTGAGAGGAGAGAGCAGATCCAGAGTTGCTCTCCCAGCGAGATCTCTTCCACAATGCAAGGTTTATACAGCATCCCACCATGGGGAAGGATGTGTTATGCTGCAGAAGACAGGAGCGACGGCCCTTCAAATGCTCTCCAAGGTGTCTCTAATGCTCACTGCCGTGTTCTGGCCTGCTCAAGCATGCGGAGAGTTGCAGTGCTGCTGTTGGGAGAAGGCAACAGGAGGATCTTGCAGGCCAAGCAGACAACCCTACTTTAATGGAAACTCTCTGATCTGATAAGCGAGAATGAAGGAGCCCCGAGCTTGGGCCAGGAAAGTTTCTCATCTAGAGGAAGGTGTGGATGAGACACTCTCCCACCACCTTTGTGCAGAGCCTGTGAAGAACAGGATTGATGGGACACCTCAAAAGAGCACAGACTCTTCCCCAGCCTGGAGGGAATCATCATCGCAGCAGCCTAAGAGGCAGTCACAGGATCATACTTGCACAGGCCTGGCGTGGAAGCCCTACAAACATAAGGTGAGGTAGAAGCATCTACCAGACATCCAAAGTCAGGCCACCCACCACGCCTGAACGGGTTTTCAGATTCTCTGAACGTGACAGTCGCACCAGTCCTGTTCCCAAGAGCTCCCCATTGTCTTTCCCCTCACCCCAACTCATTCTACACCAGAACAGCCACCAAACCCACCAGAAAGGACTGCTTGGCCTCATCAGTGCTTTCAATGCCTTTGGTATCGAACTTGCCCTGCTGCAGGCTGCTGTGCATGATGTTCACGGCACTGGTCACCCCTCTCTGGAAGTCCTGGAAGGTCGTGGCTGGAAAGCCCTGCTTCAGCTTGTTGTACAGAACCTCCCTATGGGGCAAGCAGAACATACCAGGGCTTAGAGCAAATACCGCAAGCCGCAGCAGAATTGTGCTCTGTGACAAGGGACAGCACCCTGGCTGAGCTGTGACCTGAACAAGGTAAGTGGAACGTCACAGGGACAAAGGAGGGCTGACAAATATCTCCTGACAGCATCTAAAGGACACAAGGCTGAAATAAAAGCACAACCACCCAGTTTCTGAGCTTTCCCCAAAATCCTGCCTGCAGCTGTCTGCTGTCTTCAGTCACAGTTCCCCACTCCCACGTTGGGATGAAAAACAGGAGCAGGACAATTTCTGCAGGCTCACCCCAAGTTCAAGTTACTAAGCAATCTCACAGGCAACCCAGAGAACAATTAGGGGTGACCGTGTACCATCAAGCAGGGTAGCACTCCAACACTACATGGTGACTCGGTCTCATAGGGATTTTGGGCCACGAAGTTGCTTTTTTCTCTTTTATGTCTGTTTGTCCTACAGGTGACCACCACTACTGTGAGAAAAATACGCCCAGCTCCAGCTTCCCACACCACACCTGATGCTGCTTCCCAGGAGCAGCTTCCATGGAGATGACAAACCAGAGGTTCAAAGGCGGAGAACACAAGGAAGACCATCTGACAGCAAACACTGTTTGCAGAATGTGAGGTGGAGGCAAGTTACAACGAACCTGGTGTATTTTCATTACCTGAAGTCAGACTCCAGCTCGGTGGTGGAGTGGTTGATCATGGCACAGAGACAGTCTATGCTGGAGCTGGACAGAGCACGCCCAATGCACTTCTTCACGATATAAAACACATCATCCACCATGCTGGAGGTGAGCTGGCCCTTCTCGTAGCTGTCCATGGCAACAGCCTGCAAAGAAAGCTGTCTCAGTGCCCTGAGCTCAGCGAGCGAAGGTGCCCTCTCAGAGCAGTGCTGTGAGACCCAGCTGCCAGCCTGCCCATTTCACCCTGAGCTGAACCGTGCCATGTGTGGGCTGGCACCACTCATCCTAGTTTTCAGTAGCCCATAGACCTGGAAGATCTGGCTCTGGAAGATACTCAGGGGTATGTTTGGAGTCAAAGTTCAGAAACAACCACTTGCTTTTCAAAGCCAAGGGAAACAAAAGACCTTCCCAACAACTGCAGACCTGCCACGTACTCATCTCCCTCCTTAGGGATGCTCAGCAGAAGACTGTGGAGCACACGCAGAGGTCTCAGCCGCTGGCAGAGAGCGCAGGCTATTGCAAGCGGTCTGAGTCCTACCTTGTTGACAGTCTCCCTCATGAAGTATTCCTCCATGGTGATGTAGTAGCCAATAAGCTCTTGCATGGTGCGGCTCAGCAGACAGTTGTTGAGGAGCTTGTCCAGGTATTTTTGATGCTCTACAGAACACAAGAGAACCATCACCAGGGACCAAGTGCCAGAAAGCAGTTCCACCTAATCCCCTTGCTGCCTGTCTCATGGGTACCCAACGGACACACACCTGCAAAGCCCAATCTGGAATAAATCACAGGCCTCAACTGTGGAGCTGAAATTGCTGAGCTGACTTTTGCAGGTGACAAAAGTGATTTCCAGAGCTCCACAGAGTACCAAAACCCTGAGCCTGTTTTCCCTGTGGCCCCCACCTTTAGGATCTGTGCCTGCAGTGACCAAAGGGCCCTCCCTCTCTTTGGGGACCTTGTTTATTATGCTCTGCAGTCATTCCTAATGTTGATTTCCCTGTTAGAGGGAACAACCAGTGCTGAAAACAGGTTTGGGGAGGCCAGGCTACACGATCCTCTTCCACAGAGCGCTCCCAAAGCGTCTTTGCAGATCCTATGTCACTCTGCTCTGCCACTAACTCAGACATATCTCCACTTCTGGCTGCAAGGAGCAGAGAGCCTGCAGTGTTGGTATTCAAGGTGTTACCTTGCTTTACCTCCTCTGAGGCCATGGAGTCTCCCACCTCAAAATCGGATATTATTCGTCTCTTGATGAACCTCAAGTAGAGCTCACTGCGGGCGTTCATCAGAGTGACTTCTGTTAAAATAGGGTCAAGTTCCCTGGAAGGAACATAGCAAGAATCAAGATAGCAAGACTACGGAAGGAGAGGCACTAATTTAACTCAGTTAAGTAGTGTGTTCTCTGTTCTCTTACTATGAGATCAATACCGCCCCTTTCCATCTGTGCCGTCGAGTGGCAAAGCTCAGCAGAATAACTGGTATGTGCAAAGAATGCACATACAATCAAAACGCCCTGAAAAAAATCATTACAGAGCAGCTTGCTTTCTTCCTCATGGATGTGAGAACCACAGTAAAATCACAGCAGTAAGGACTGCAAGACTAAGCAACCTGCTATAACTTCAAAATTAGCCCTGTTTTGAGTGGGAGGTTGGACTAGAGACCTTCAGCAGTCCTTTCCTATCTCGGTTTTGCTATGATTCTGTGAGCCCTACGTGGCCAGTGTCAGAAATGCCTGGTCCCTGCCATATACGTGCTTTTGTGCACAGATTCATGTGTTTCTCTGAAAATGATGAAGAATCTGTTTAAGCTCAACAGCTCAGGAAACGTGAGACCAAAAAAGCATGTGACAATGCAGAACAGAGTGTTCAGATCAGAGATGACTATGAAAAAAAAAGACTGTCACATCAGCAGCTTTTTCATCAGCGTGCACAAAAGAACTTTAAAAATCCTGCTCAAAGCCTCACAACACACAAGTGGGACAAGGAACCATTATCTTTATTTTACAGATGAAAAAGCAAAAGCTCAGAAAACCTGGGATGCATGCACAGTTACTCAGAGCAAACAGTAAGTGGATCTCTATATTACCACTGAAATAATTAGTCATGCAGGCTCACAGACAGATCTTGCTCGAGGAACGTAAGTTTTCTTTCAAGGCGTGTTTAGAAGTCATGCAATGCCAGAAGGGCTGGGTGCACTTTCAAATGGCCTTACTGAAGGGGCTATGCAAATACTTAAGAAGAAAAGGAGCGAGATGATTGAAAGTGCGTCGGTTCATTAGCAAGAAACTGATGTTACAGAGTTGCTGCAGCAGCAGTACAGATTAAATAAGACCCAAAGATTTACTCCCGATTCTGTCACAAATTATCTGCCCAGGATGCTGCTCCATTTCGTGGGCTCCAAGGACCGTACTCTGACCATCAGAAGGTAGTGGGCACAGGCAAGTGAAGTCTCACTCCTTCACGTGCAGTGATACTGCCAGCCCTCCAGCAATGTTTAGGGCCAAGGCTTAAAAGTAACGAGTAAGCAAAATGAAGCACCACCACAGAAGCTGCCTTTATAAAAGGGCAGTGAAGGGCACCTAACAATTGGATTTTATGCTTTAGTAGCCACAAAGCCTCTGGAAGACCGGGAGAGTTATCTAAATGCTAAGTAGTGTTAATTGACAGCTCAAGAGTGGAAGGTTAGAGAGCAAAAAGAGGTTTTGTTTTGTACCTTGGTTCAATCTTCTCTGCAGAAGAACTTCTCATCATGCTATTCTGAACTTGCTGGAACTGCAATCACAAAAAAAGGGAGATTCATCAAAGTCTTTGATGATGACTTGGAATTAACAGCCGCTTCTCGTGCCATAGCCTAAGGAGGTGCTTACTCAGGGGGGCAATAGGAATGCTTTGCAGGAAGCACTGTCAGAGAAGGGAACCGCATCAGTTCACCTCCTCCTCCAAGACAGAGCTCAGCCTGCCAGGAAGGGCGGTGGGATGGGAACTGTAACAAGAGGCACCAAGGTATGTGACCATGAGACAGTTACAGCAGCCCTGCATCTAACAGACAGAAGCAGGAACAAGACAGTGGGGAAGGTGTGCTGAAAGCGCCCCACAGACCTGCAGAGCAAAGAATCCTGTGCCCAGGGTCCATTTACCATGCTCCCAATGAATCCTTCTCTGCAACAGAAGGGGTAGCTACAGGCTGGACCCCTTCAGCCATCAGCACATATATGGAATAAAGCAAGGTTTCTCTCAATACGCAAGGTCAAACTTTGCCACCCCTATGGCAGTCAGAGCCCCACGGAGCTGGATGGAGGCCGCAGTTGGCTGCGTCAGGCAGCATCACACCCCTCTTACCTGCCTGTGATAGTCCCTCTCTTTGATGAACTTGTCCACCACTTTCTCCACCTGCCGGTCGCACTCCACTTGCAGGTGCTTGATGAGGGTGTACAGCCTCCCCGGCCCGTAGTAGGTCTCCACGATGGGCTGGTGGGTCTCCACAATGCGAGCAATCCCTGTAGGGAGAGGGGAAGCGCAAGAGAGAGACTCAAGCAGGAGTTCCCATCCAGTCTGGACCCAGAGCAGAGCTACGCAGGTCCACAGACGGGACCTAACAAGGGATCATTCACTCCCCAGATAAACAGTTTAGACTGTCCAGCCACTCTCTAGCACCTCACTGAAGGCCTGTCATTACCACCCCTCATTCCATGGCATCTTCTCTCTGCATATAACACCTTCCATCCTCTCTGCTGTTTATTGCAAGGCTGCGGTGCAAATCTCCTGGAGTAGAAGCCATCTCTCTTCCTAAAGAGAGCTCCTGCCATGTGATGTGTGTCAGCTGCCCTCCCACCCAGCAAGATACAAGGTATGAAGGTATGAAGCTTCCACAGGAGAAAGCCGCACGAGCTAAACCTGGCAGGGGGCATAACTGCCATCCAAACCCAGTCTCAGCTTTCAGCACCTGCCAGGTTACAGGAGAAGAGCAGCGCTAGGAAAATCAGCCTTGGGAAAGCTCTGCTCTTATCTGTCACACAGATGCCCGGGAGAGCAAGCATTATTAAAGGCAAGACCTCCTTGGAGAAAAAGCTCATCTCCAAGGAGGTACCTCTACGACATTGCTTTCTTCTCACAAACTCTCTACTCCAAGAGTTAGCAACGCTCCCCCTCTTTTGATGCTACCACCAAGAAAGCCTCGGCGGCTCTAAGGACCTTCAATAGCAGCAAGGGTGCCAGGCTGGGAGAGTGACTTGGCAGCGGTACAACCTGGAATTATAGCAGACTTAATAGAGAAGATGGTTAATCGCCATGGGACCTCAATTACTGTCTTTGGCGACATTCCCACAGAGCATTCCTATTCCCTTCTCTCCCTTCCCTCTCTCCTTCCAAGCTCCCGTGGTCCTCCTTGAAGAGCCAGGCCTGGAGGCGTCAACAGCTGCTCAGTCTTAAGGGATCTGATTTGTTTGTCTGGAGAGCTGCATGTCTGAAGAAACCTTCAGGGAATACCCGTTTGTTTTGAGGATGCAGAAAACAGGAAGAGCCTGATTCCTGGAGGAAGCCAACAAATCCTTTGCAAATCCACTTTGTGCCTGCACAAGCTGTACGTAGGAAAGCTTGCTTATTGCAAGGCCCTCTCCTGGCTGGGAAAAAGTCTATTAGTTGCGTCCCTGTCCCTCTAGCCTGACACTCCCATAGCTCAAAGGGGAAGGAGGCATTTTGTGATCTCCTGGAGCTAAAACTAAAAGCATTTAAACTGATGGACAATCTCATCATGGACTACTTTCAATCCATCAGCAAAGAGGAAAGGAAGATTACCTTCGAAGAGGAGTGTCAGGGTGTCCGCAAAGATGACAGCAGCTCGACGGTCACTCATGTCTGTCCCCATCACCAGCTGCAGGTTCTCTTCTGCTTTGTTGGCCACCTGCGTGACAACAGGACCAGTCAGCTGGTAACACTCAAAGATACTCTTCATCCCACAGGGTGGTCCTCTGTCCCTTGCCCTACAGAGCTTTTGCTGGCCTTCCCATTGCAAGAGCTATTGCTGTTGCTCCTCCTTTGAACGGGGATCTTTTCCTCTCTTCTGGAAAACTCAAGGATCAAGGAGCGGCAGAAACTTATTCTTCTTTTTCCAGGCTCCCTTGTATGAGCTTTAAGCAAGCACAAAGAGCAAGACACAGAAGGAGAAGCCAGGCAGCCAGCGGGATCTGTATTCAGACACCAGAAAGCCCATCCCAGGATGCAAAATGCAGGGAGAGAGATGCACTAAGGCCAGTGCTGGTTTCTAAGATTAACAAGCCAGAGCCAAGATCTCCTTCCACAACATCTGTTGACAGAGGCTGGGTTTTGCTTTCCCCTAGGAGACCAGACAGGTCACAGTATGTTTCACAGAACCCGTTACCTGCTTGCAGAGGTACTCCGAGAACTTGCTAAGCCCCTCTTCATGTAAGCCTAGCAGAGGAAAGATCTTGAAGAACCTTTCCACCTGGGGCAGGTCTCCCTGCTTCATAGCTGTGTCGAATTTCTCCGTGACAATTGTCTTCAGGCGCTGCTCTGCTTCCTGCAGGAGCTTCAGGTTGGCATCAATTATGCCCCCTGGTCAAAAGGACAGACAAGAAAGGGAAAAGTGACAGCACAATGTTACTACTGTATCAAGAGCTAATTTTTTTTTCCCCAGGAGAGAGACTAACACTGTGCAGCCCTAGGGTGAGAAGGCAGAAGACACACTGGAATTCCCCTACAGGCAAAGAAAGATAGGTATGTGTGTGATGTACACACAGCTAATGTCGTGGTCTTGCATGAAGGATGCGAACACATCAACTGGGACATTTCTTTTAGGGATCAGGCAATTTACTCCTCCATTTCCAGTTGCTCTGCTTGGTAGCACACCGTAACACTGCAACAGTTCTCCCTGACAGAGCCTTCTCCCTCACTTCTTTTGTCCTGAACATTTTGTCCTTCACCTAGTTAGCACCTGAAATACTACTAAAGCTGTGTGCCCGGAACTCTCCTTTCAATTAATGATAATTCAAACCTAATAACACTTCAAAAACGTTCATCTCTATGTTACTCTATAATATACTAAGATCTTTGGCTAGCATTAGATCTTCTTTTTTGTCTATTGGGCTGAGGATATCTGCCATGGGAAATCATGCAGCCTCTAGTTATCTACCGGAAAGGTGACTTACCAGCTTCTCCCTAGGAACAGTACTTACCTTCCTTGCCCTGACGACTGAGCTCAATCACTGATTTGTCCAGAGACAGATAGCGATGGATATGAGCTGCTGCTTGTTCATAATCTTCATTTCGCAGGGCTGTTTGAACTCCATCCATGCAGAACTTCAGGTCAAGGATGTCGTCAGCTCTTTGAATGGCCTGATAGAGTCGATTCTGCAAGAAAGGCAACCAGTAAGGCTTCCTGCTGCGGGCTGGACCAGGGAAAGAGAATTATGAGGGGAAGACAGCATGGGGGGGGGGAAGAAGGAAGAAACAGACCGATGCGATACTTCTCTACACGATAAACAACTACGTAAGCAGAAACCCCAAACTACTTAAAAAGTCATAAGGCCAATGGCTCCGAAAGAGGAACGGCATTTATCTGTCAAAACTCAGATTGAACTCAGAGGCCGCACTCCGCTTTAACGAACGTGCAGAGACACAACCACACATTATCTGTTTTGATTTAAGCAGTTGTGCTGGGCGCTGGGACTTGACGCCTCTTAGCCTACCTCTGTACAAAGAATATGACAGCCCAGATTCCTGACCACTCTTGGGTGACAATGACCATCTCCACTGTCCTCAGCGCTGCAACAGTTGACAAAAGAGCGCTAACGAAGACCAACCTCAGCTTATTCGCCATATTCTACCAGAAGCTGCAGGGACAGAAAGGGATGCTGGAGCACCAGCCGCTATATGGAATAGCATATGCATTATTTACTCTGCAGCATCCAGGAGCCCAGCAAGATACCATTACCTAACAGCTCTAGAAAAATGCTAAAACAAAGAACGAAGCAGTTTCCAGCCCACTGAGAAAAAAGCACATTTCTCTATTGTGCTGTGAGCACCCGAGCAGACAGAATATGGCTTGGCAGTGGCAAGTCCCAAACACTCCCTCGGTCCAGTCACCTTGGCAAGGTCAAGCTGGCGGACTTTACTGCTGACGTTCTCAGCCAGGTTACAGGTGAAGGTGATCATCCCCGCCAACTGCTGGGCATCCCCCTCGATGAGCTGCAAATTAGGGCTGGAAACAAGCGAATTGAACATGAGATGCAAATATTAAGTGGATGGTCTGCAACAGCAGGATGGTTCTTCCTCCAAACCCAAATGTTTGTCTTGTCAGCAACAGTATCTCTCATTTCATGCCCCTCCTACAGGAGCAAAGCATCAAAATCAAACAGACTGCTTTGGAAGAGGCTGCACAGCCAGACTAACGACTGTCTCGCTACCAGACAGGGCATGAACAAGCCATCGAGGCTTTATGATAACTCTCCACTTCTGAAGTGGAAGATGAAGTCTGTAAACTTGCGCTCCAAGCTTCTACTAGACATGAGGCCACTTAGGATGACTTTCCAGACTGCCTGCACAAGCTCACCACGAAGAGGCAGTACTATTTGTCCACACCTGTAAACAGCCTGACACAAGACATCTGACCCAAGCGTTGATGCTGAAACCTGACAGTCTCTGGGTTGAGACCTTCAAAGAACTGCTCAGCCTGCGCCAAAACGGGTCCGTCTGTGGGAGGGCGCAGCAGTTCCCTCTGTTAGTGCTGCTGAGAAGAACCGGGCGCCTGGGGATGAGGATCCAACTACTGCTCCCTACCACAAACTGATTTAAAGTCTGACATTTTCTGAGAATGAATGTGCTTCCCTCACAACACTGAAATGAATTTTCACGTCATGCAGTAAGCAGGGAGATACTGAACAGTGCGCAGAAGCAGAAAGAAGGGGAAAGGGTGAGGATCACTAACCCCATGCGATGAAGTGCAACCATCTTGTTCTCTACAGTGCTTTGCTGTTCCAGGAGGGCATCCAGCTCTTCCTGCACGACTTTCTGAAAGAAAAGGATGAAGGAAGTTTTGTGTGCCTTCAGCTCTCCTCTGGGCCAGCGACTTATCACAGACCAAGTGATACACATCCAAGTCAAGGACATGCAGCTAGCACAAGGCGTTCGCGCTTCCAAGAGCTCATATGACAAGTAAATCCTTCCTAAGCTCTCATTTTAATCCTGTAAATATTTATATTCAGGCCATTTCGAAGCATCAGTTATGGAAACCTCATCACACAACTTTTAAGTCAGATAACCCACAAACTCCTCCCCTGGCCGAGCTTTCCATGCACGAGGACCCTGAATCTGCAAGCTGCCCGCGATTCAGGGACTCCAGTTCCGCGGGGGCGG
>NW_008794457.1:2124225-2156742 GCF_000699145.1 Aptenodytes forsteri | reverse complement strand
CCCCTGGCCCGCGGCCTGCGGCGGCCGGCGTGCGGCTGGGGTTCCCTCCCGCGTTAGCCCCGGGGAAAGGAATCTGCTCGGGTGCTCGCCCCAAGCTGTTGTGGGTGGCTTGGCTCGCGTTAAACGAAATGGCGAGATCGGCGAGGTGTAACGGCTACAGGGCACCTTCAGAGGGATTTGCTAACTTTGTTTGGTTTCTGAACCAATAAAACCGTGGGAGAAGTAACGAGCTGGAAGTCCTGATCGCAGCACGGAGCTCAGCCGCCGCCCGGCAGCCTGGTTACCTTTGGGAGAGCCTTTTGCCTCGTAGAATTACTAAATACCAAATAACTTTAGCTGGGCGGCAGTGAGCCGCCTGATGTAAAGCGATACACGCAGACAGGCGAGAGGGCGGTGGTTCTCTCCCTGTGCCTATGGAAGACTTTGTTTTTACAAAGTACGTGTTTTTGTTCTGCGTGTTGCAGGCTGAGTGGAGCTGCCAGAAGGTGAAGCCAACCCCTTGCCAACATGTTTCTCTACAACCTGACCTTGCAGCGTGCCACCGGCATTAGCTATGCTATCCATGGCAATTTCTCAGGTAACTTTCTCCTCCCTTCACGCATCTTGGCTTGAGCTCTTTTGGGTGGTAGAGGGAAAAAGGTGTCTGTTTTAGCATTTGTTAAAACACTTTGGCATTTGTTTGTTACAGCATTTTTTTCACTGGTATATTATCATTTGCTCTTGAGCGTGTTACTTGAGCTGTTGTAATTTGTGGAAGGATCGAGAGAAGTTTGGCTCGATTATCTATAGATTTAATTTAGTATTTTGTCCCCTTTCTGGTCTGTTAAAAGATGCTCAAATAATAGCGACACCCAACGTGGTGAATAAGCTGCTTTGAATTCTTCCGTAGCAGTCATAAAACTCTTTGGCATTCAGTAGTCGTCAAGTTTTATCTTCTTTCATACGGTGCTTCTTGAAATTGCATGTTCTGCTGTGCTGTTGCTAACTCTTCTTCATGTTTTGGGTTCTTTAGGAACCAAACAACAAGAAATTGTTGTTTCCCGGGGCAAAATTCTGGAATTACTCCGCCCGGATCCCAACACAGGGAAGGTTCACACCCTGCTGACCGTGGAAGTGTTCGGAGTCATTCGCTCCCTCATGGCCTTTAGGCTGACAGGTGGGACCAAAGACTATATCGTCGTGGGCAGCGATTCGGGACGCATTGTTATTCTGGAGTACCAGCCCTCAAAGAACGTGTTTGAGAAGATTCATCAGGAAACCTTCGGCAAGAGCGGATGTCGCAGAATCGTTCCAGGCCAGTACTTGGCTGTAGACCCAAAGGGCCGCGCCGTCATGATCAGTAAGTTGGCCCGTCGGCTTGTTTTCTCCTTATTTTTTTTTTCCTCCTGTCTCGGGGATGTTTGTTTTGGAGCGAGTTTCTGCCAGGTATAATTGGAAGCGTTTCTTCTCGGGCGGTTTGTTAGGCTATGAGATGTGAGAATTGCACAAATTAATTCTAACGCAGGGCCAAAACAATTTGGAAAGAGGCCAGCTTGCCTAGCGGTGCGCGGAGCCCTGAAGTGGGATGTCTGGGAGAGAAGTTGGGGATTGCAGGCGTTGGCGCTACAGCGTAGTCAGTCAGCTCCCATAGCCTGCAGTGATGTTAGGAACTCGTGTCTCTCCTCTGAGACGCATCGTGGAGACAGCTAGATGCGTTTCTCATCAGGCTTCACAGGTAGAAGGACACTTGGGTAACTTTTTTTTTATAAGATTTACCATGAGGTGTCTTAGTTACTTGGTACATGAACTTCCTCAGTTGGCCGTAGCCGGCTTTGTGCAATGCTGCTTTCCTGCACGCCGAGAGCAGGGACTTGCAATGATAGGTAGTTTAACAGTGCCCCTTTATATCGGGAACAACAGTAAATAACATCATCTCCTTTCTCACAAGTCTTGTTTTCACGGGTGAGAAGGTAGCACCGTCACAGTCGTGCCATTCACATTGATAGTTAAGGGTGATAAGTGTTTGTTATGTTGTGGATGCTGTGTATCAGGCAAGAATACGGGTTTTTTAGTTAAAATATTTCTGAGGAAAGGTCTCTTCACCAAATTGCTTTAAGTGGCGGAACATCTGGCTGTTTTTTTCAATTTGGTTTTGCTTCCCTGCAGTCTGTCATCTCCTGCGTGGTGGAATGAGTGAGTAGATCTGCCTGTAGCCATTGTAGATTGACTATTGGGTAGATGGACGTAGCCTGACGGGTCAGTCTTTGGCTTTAAAGAGCTGGAGTTGTCATTTGTGCTTGTGGCCTGAAGCATGAAAAATGAGACGTTCGAAGTTAATTGGTGGCACAGAGATAAATACCAATGGTGAACTTCAGCAGAAGCAACACTGACATTCTCTTGCAAAGTCTTACATTGGTATTGGGCTGCAGGTGTGACCAGGTTTGATCTCTAGGTGATGTGCTTCAGGTGCTGTTGTCCTTTTCTTGCAGGTGCGATTGAAAAGCAGAAGCTGGTGTATATCTTGAACAGAGATGCTGCTGCTCGTCTCACCATTTCCTCCCCGCTGGAAGCCCACAAGGCCAATACCTTGGTCTACCACGTGGTGGGAGTCGATGTGGGATTCGAAAACCCAATGTTTGCTTGTCTGGAAATGGATTATGAGGTGAGAAGAACTTGATCTCCCTTGGCTGTCTTTTGAGCTTTGTCGTGCCTCTTCTGTTCTTAATCTGTCTGTGGAGGCGGGGAGCGTTGGCTGCTTCTGCCTTGGTGGTTCTTAAATTCTTGCTGTTCAGCTGCAAAAGTGCGTATTTTCTTCCTCTGAACCTTTTTATGTGCATCTCCCAGCAAGCCGCCTTTTGGACTTTCATTCTAATGTTACTCGACCCTGTTTCCTGATGCATCAACATTGCTCCTCCTTCAGTACCTTTCTTGAAAGACACTTTCATGTGTTCTGTTCTAGGAAGCAGACAACGATCCAACAGGAGAAGCAGCAGCCAACACACAGCAGACGTTGACCTTTTATGAACTGGACTTGGGTTTGAACCACGTTGTTAGGAAATACAGCGAGCCCTTGGAAGAGCACGGCAACTTCCTTATAACAGGTGCTGCCCACCTGGCCGCCAAGTCATTTTCCTACTTGGTTCCCATTCCCCAGGGAAACAGAATCAATACGCTTTATGTCTTAGGAGTTGTTTCGATGGTGGGCTGAGCCATTGGTCTGGGTGGTGGTTCACACATGGAAATACGCAAGGATTCCTAGATAGAGCTGCGGTTTGAAAGTGTTCCTCATCTCTCTTCTTTTAGATGTATTCTGGTTATTCTCTGGATTCCGAAGCTAAGAGATATTAACTGAAATTAGCTGGTAGCAGATACAAAAGCTTGTATTTTTAGGTAGTGCACTTGCAAGTGCTCTCTTGCACAGGATTCCAGGAGCATGGAAATAGTATGCATTCAAAAGGCAGTAGATGAATCCATGGACTAAAAGCCCTTTTATAGGGATTGGATGCAAAGCTGACCTAACACCTTTGACCTGGGAAACCGCTGCAGCTTCCTCTCCAAGCACAAAGGAAGCTAAGCTTGGAGAGCATCCTTATATGCTTGCCCTGTTGTTGCACCTTCCGTAGGCAGCTGACAGACACCAAATATTGGGCTGGATTTGATCGCTACTGCTGTTTTGATGATATCTTCTGTTATGCTGGGATTTCAATAGAAGCACTTTAAAAAACATGCTCTAAAAATGAAAGATATGGCAGAAAACCATCTGGCAGATCTTTTTGACAGCAAGCAAACATGCCAGTAGCCCAAGGGTTGTGTTTATCGGACAAGCTGCTAATGTGGTATTTGGGGCATGTCGTGGCTTTTTAGACGAGAATAAGCCATGAAGGATGAAACATAAGCAATTTGTCACATCCTTCCTTTTTCTCCTTCCTGGTCGCCCAGTTCCATCTGCCCTGTTCTTACGCCGACCCAGGAAGCTCTACTCAGTGTTTTGTCTTCCCCTTCAATAAGAGTAGATTTACATAAGCAGGGTGATACGGAGCAATGGAAACTGTTGCTTTAAAGAAAACCAAAATCAACGTTCTGCAGGCAGGCAGTCAGGTCTGTGGTAAGGGCTTTTCTCATAATAACGTTTCTTTTTTGTGTTCCAGTTCCTGGTGGTTCTGATGGACCTAGCGGGGTGCTGATCTGTTCTGAAAACTATATTACTTATAAAAACTTTGGTGATCAGCCTGATATCAGATGCCCAATTCCCAGGAGACGGGTGAGAATTTTGGGATTCCTACCCTTTTTTTAAGATTATCTTTGTCAGTCCTAAATGAATGCTTGGTATTTGCCTTTCAAGGTTAAAGGCATCAGGGAGGTTTTAAAGTAGGGAAAAAGGAGTTAAAAGCGTGTTGGCCTATCATCTACCTTCCTGGCTGCATGTTACCTGTGAGGGAAGACGTGGGTGGGCATAGCCTGAAGTGATGAGCTCGGTTCATGTCTCTTCTCTGAGATTTATGCTGGAGATACTCCAAAGACTCTGATCAGGCACCAGAGTGGCAGCGCCGTCGGTGTAAGATAGGAGTACTTGAGATGGTGAGTCATGGTTGCCATAGTGTATGCAGGTGAATTTGACAGCTGCTCTGTTACATCTAAGGCTGCTTCCTCCTCCGGTATTGCAAATCGTTGTGTGCTTTGACAGCGCTGTGAACACCTGCCAAGGGTCAGGTGCTCAAAACCAGCTCTATGTGGACTGCAAGCCCTTGCCTCCATGTTTGGCTTTGATACGTGAGAGGATTTTCCAAGGAGGAGGGCAAAAAAGATAGGAGGGGGAATGCTTAGGCACAGTGTCTTAGAAATGTATTTCCTGCTGGGGCAGAGATGTACCAAGGGTTAACTACGGATGTAACGGAGGGGATGTGCTTTGTGTTAAAAGTCTCCTCGTCTACTGTCAGCTCTTAAGGCACCTGTGAAATGGAGATACTTCAGTCAGTGAAATCACGTCTGCACTTCCCGGGTAGTTCCACCAATGACCTCCGCTTTCTTTCTCGACAGAATGACTTGGATGACCCAGAGAGAGGTATGATTTTTGTCTGCTCTGCTACACACAAGACCAAGTCCATGTTCTTCTTCCTGGCCCAGACAGAGCAGGGAGACATCTTCAAAATTACTCTGGAGACTGATGAAGACATGGTAAGTGTCACGTGAAGAACAACAAAAGCATTCATTGAGAAGAGTCCTTATGATTCTCTAAAGTGATAAATATTTAATATTGTGGTTTTAGCTGTGTAATGGCGTGTGTTTTATGTGATTTGTAATACAGTTACACCCGCAGTTGTAACTGGTGTTTACTCATATGGAGACACAGCGCAAGGTTTGCAAAATCCTGTGAGGATTATGCTGCAGAGTCGCTTGGGCATATTTTAGATGTTCTGCAGGTGGTCCTTTCTTCAAAAGATGTAAAGTGTGGTCCATGAACCTGCTAGAGGGTATTCCAGAAACTAATTCTGGGGAACTTAGTTTCTCTTGATCACAGTAGGTGCTCTCTATTCCATCACTTAATTGAATATTTACATGCTACAATCAATCTTCTGCAAATGGAGGTGGATAGCTTGGTACAGCTGATCCATGAGTTGAAATAACAAGCTTGAAGTGGCTTGCTGCTGCTTGTCCTAGTATTTTGCAATGAAAAGATCTCTGCTGCAGTGAATCAGTTGGGTTTTTTGAGTAAATGTTGAATGTTAGTTCCTCTTTTATCTACACGTCAGATTTGGTACAAGGGATGATTGTGTAGCGTCATTACATGTCTTAAGATTGTTCTTGGATGTTTCACCAGGAGCTATTGCGAACATATCAAATGAGGAAGTTTGCTCGGGACAGTTAATTTTTCATATGTTGGGAAATGGCTGGTGTTCAGTGAAGCAAATTTCTTCTTTCTTTTAGACAGCTTGCTATTTTCGCAGCTGTTTTTTTTTTTTTTCCAAACTGACTCAGCATTACCAAAGCCAGAAAGTCTTAGAATAAAACAGGCAGTCTGACTTGTGTGTTCAAAATAATCTGCTGGGTTTTGTGATTTGTAACCTGCTGCCCCAAACTACTGATGTGGTTATGCCTGGCCCGCTCTCTTGCTTCCTTTCTTTGGAGGGGATGGCGAGGCAGCGGCAGCTTTTTTATTATTATTATTATTATTATTATTATTATTATTATTATTATTATTATTATTATTATTATTATTATTATTATTATTATTATTATTATTATTATTATTATTATTATTATTATTATTATTATTATTATTATTATTATTATTATTATTATTATTATTATTATTATTATTATTATTATTATTATTATTATTATTAAATCACACATGTACAGCTCTAGTACTTTGCTAGCACAGTCACATCTTCCTCTGCTTTCAGGTAACAGAGATTCGACTGAAGTACTTTGACACTGTTCCTGTCGCTGCTGCCATGTGTGTGCTGAAGACAGGGTTTCTCTTTGTGGCATCTGAATTTGGAAACCAGTGAGTAAACAATTTTACGTCAGCATTTTTCCCCTGAAACAGACTGTTTCTGTTCAGGACTGCAAATTGACCCTTGAACTTACTGAACATACAAAGACAACACCTCTGTTTTAATGGGTAAATTAATGCTTTGTTCACATGGCTTGAGCAGAACAATTGGTTTAGACTATGACTGAATGGGGGAATTTTTTTGTTGTTTGAACCCAGATTAGATATTACAGTGCAGAGAACAAAAGATTACATGCTGTTGCAGTATGTTTTGGAAGAATTGAGCCCTTGCAGTTCACATAGGGTCCATCATCTATCCAGATGAATTATCTTTTAATTAGTTTGATAGTTTTCATTGAACTTTTGTGTGTTATGGCCCACTCAGGAGTAGATAGGGTTTGTTATCAGTAACTGTGGTCCTTTCCTTAATAGATGTATACTTGAGGGCTTTCTCAGTTCATGTTTGGGGTTCTAGAATATTCTAAAGACTCAAAGAAGACTTTGCACACCTTTTGAAGATGGCTTAACAGTGTCTAAGTGGGGGATTCACAGGAATGGAGATTTATACTCTTTTCTGCCTACACCTGCAGTCAGCCACCTGAGGGAGCTCCAGCCAGTTTACTGGAGTGAATCTGAATTGGGTTGTATAAACCAAGCTCTCGAGGAAGCCATATTCGTTTGAGCTCTGTTAAAACCATGAAGTAAATCAGTATCTTTCTGGTTTTATTTTTTTTCCCCTGAAGTTTAACTTGATTGTTGTGATATTTAGGCTCATAAAATGGAATAGGGAATGCGGTTAAAAATAATGAGGTGAGAGTATTCTAATAAAATAGATAACTGTGGAGTTGTAGTCTTAGCCATTGGCCTTGCTGTTGGCCTCAGCTGTCAATTGGTGCTTTGGCTCTAACACAAGAATATCTGAAAGGCTCAAGGGTAAACAGAGAAAACGCTGAAACTGGGATACCTTGCCAGTGACAGCTACAAATGAGAAGACTGGGGGGAGGAGGTTGTGGTGGGGGATTTTTTGTGGGTTTTTTGTTTGGGTTTTTTTGCAGGCCTCTGATTTCTTTAAACATCTCGTCACCAAGAAGACAATCCCTGAGGCTCAATTTTAATAGCTGTATAATGTAGGGAAGGATTTCTCTCCTCCCTGCTGCCTACTGAATATTTGACTAAGGCTTTCTTAGAGAAGGCTACATGAGCTTTGCACTGAACATGCTGTTTCTCTTGCTTTCTGTCTCAAGTTACCTGTACCAGATAGCTCACCTGGGTGATGATGATGAGGAGCCAGAGTTCTCTTCTGCCATGCCTCTTGAGGAAGGAGATACGTTCTTTTTTCAGCCACGACCTCTCAAAAACCTGGTGCTGGTGGATGAGTTGGACAGTTTGTCTCCTATTCTGTGTTGTCAGGTACGTTGCCATCAGCAAGCTCCCGTTCACCACATAAGTGAGTCTTTCTCGTTTGCAGAGGAATTGATCATAGACGCATGATTTTTTTCCTTGCTTTTCTGCGGAATATTTCTGTGTAAGCGGAGTCACTAAAGCTACATTATCCTAGGTTTTCAGAAATACCGCTCTATACTAAATGCTAGATAGAAAAGCAAGTCTGCTAAATTCTCAGGCAGCTGCCTAAGCCTGGCAGCCTTTGATTCCTGTGGTGGTAAATATATATCTGGACACAGGGTGTCAGCCAGCAGTCCTGTGCTGCTTCTCTGTTGACCATCAGACCCAATTCTCTGCTCTGCAGTGAGTTTGGTTAAAACTCGACATTATTTCAGGGCAGCAGATGGTACACCCTATGGCATCTTTACTGTTTTCAGTGTCTGAAAAAAAACATTCTTAAAGCAGTAGTGTGGCATATATAGCTGAGTTTTATTTTCTCTTCTTGTGGGTATTGTTTGACACTATTTCTCCATGCAGATAGCTGATCTGGCCAATGAAGACACACCCCAGTTGTATGTGGCTTGTGGTCGGGGGCCCCGGTCATCTCTGAGGGTTCTAAGGCACGGACTTGAGGTAAGACTTCCAGCACTTTAGGAGAACAGCTTGAGAGGCGAGGACAGTGGGAGAAAATCCTTGAAATACGGCTGCTGAAATGAAGGGATTCTCCTTTTGCCATAGTCTGGAGAACAACTTTCTCTAGGCTTGCTTCTTGGAAATAGAAGGGTGGTACTGTTTACTCTTACAGTCTCAAAGGCTTTTGTTCAGTTGACTCCAACCACCTGCATTTTGTCTCCTCTAATACTTGGGTGTATTGAGCTGGAACATTCCCGGTGTCTCTGCCAGCTGCTGCTGCTGATCTCTGCTGGGGGCGGGTGACCTTCTTTTAAAGCTGATCATCCAGAGCTCTAATGTTGCCGTATCATTGCTGAATGTATTCTACCCCGTAGCATGTCTGGCATGGGGAGAGAGCATCAGAATTGGGAATTACTAGCTTTCCTGCCCAGTTGTGGAAAAGCTTAAAAACTGCTGGTGTTTTGGTGACTTACTGTGGTAAGTCTGAACGTCTGTTTGCAAGAGAACCTTGTTCTTGTTTACTCTTAGGTATCTGAAATGGCCGTCTCAGAGCTGCCTGGTAACCCCAATGCTGTATGGACCGTGAGGAGACATGTTGAAGGTATGCAGTATTTTCCTAAAGCGCAGGGAGGAGATAATGTTTTTGGTGTGTCTTGTTTGTTGTTTGTTTTCTTTTGTTTTTCTGTCCAAGGAGATAGGAGAGGTGCTGCATGATGGTGGTGTGCCATCCCCCAAAGTTATGTTTTGAATCAGCAGCCACCTGTTTGTACTTAGAAGCCACCCTCTGGTCCCCTAGAATTGTCACGCTTCCCTTTGACAAAGAAGCACCTGCCTGCAGCTGCATCCATCGCCCAATATGCTGCATCAGCTGTACGTTTGCAGCCTGAAGCTGCTGAACTTCTCATCCTTTCCCACTTCCCATAAGTTCTTGCTCCGACATCAGCAGGCAATGATTATGCTTTTTGTTGGAGTGTACTCGCTGTTCTTCATATGCGTGTTGACAACTACAGTAATCAGCTCTTTGTGAGAGAATGGGGTACAAATTATGGAACAAAGAAGATAAATCAGCAACAGTGTCTGTATTTTATTACTTCCCTCTATGCATATCTGCAAAGAAAACAAGTCTATTTGGGCTAGGACACACTCCTGTTCAAAAAACCAGCAGTGTATAGGATGCTGCTGATTCCAGGAAGGTCAGGATTTGAAATTGGCAGAAGGTACTGGATTGTGGGCTTGGTGGTTGTTTTTTTTTCCTGATCTGAAATAATGGGGTTTGCCTTACTAAAGTACAAGAGGAAAAGTCCCTTGTCCTGCCTTTCTCTTGAGGGCGAGAACAGAATTCCTCAGAAACACCTAAAAAGCCTGAAATGAATCTGTTCTGGGTACTGACAGTCTCCGTGATTATTTCTGAGGCAGTGCTTTGTATAAATCTCGCAAAGACTACTGTAGGTTTATGCACTGGATACAGAAATGCCAGATTGTTGCAGTGGAGACCTTAGCCTGCTGTGGTGACATGGTATCTTGTTTTTAAGCAATCATAGAGTAGCGTGTCTTCCAGGGAGCCAGTAACCCTGTGGGAATTTCAAACGTTGCTGTGGGATTTGCCTTGCCATCTGAGGCCTGCCATCAATTCCCATGCTCGTGTTCTGAGACTCACGTACTGCCTAAGCAGCATGGAAGGAGCTTTGAGCACAAAGTGCCTTCGTGTTCCCCAGAAATAAAAGGGTCGGAAGGAGAGTATTTCCCCAGTTCGTATCAAAAACGTGCTTTTCTTAAAAGAGGCATTCCAGTTTGTTAGAGACAAACCCATGCTCCTGCCTTCTGGACAAGGAGTTGGTAACATTTGCTCCTTCTGAGAGATGGAGGTCTCTGACATCACCTTACAGTTTTAAAACCTTTTCTCTTGGGGTTCCAGAGGATGACTTTGACTTTTCAGGAGATGGAGGACCATCGCTAACCTACGTGAAACAGACCAGTCTCGCTGTCTCTTTTTTCCTCCTTCTAAATTCTCCAGGTTCCAGCATGAAGATCTTCTTGATGATTTCAGAAGGGCTGGAATCTGTAGCTGTTGTGAACCATGCTACTTTTTGAATACAGTTAAAAGTTATGTGAGACCCATCCCCAAGTTACAACTCTCTGAATTCAGAAACGGTTTTAGTGGGTTTTAATCGGAAAGACTGCAGAACCTTTTCAAACATGTATCTAATCTCGAAACTGCCCAAGTGCTCTCTTCTGAGTGTTCAGTTTGCAGTGTCGGGCTGCCTGGCTCTGCCTCGATGCCACAGTGTGTGCGTGCTGCAAGGCCTCTGTAAGACACATACAGGTTTGCAGCCTTCAAAGCAAATACTAACCTTGGCTGGTACGTGGTGATACACACTACCAATACCAAGCCTCTTTTTTTCTTCCACAGGTGGCTGGTGGTGGAGGTGCTGATCACCACAGGTGTGTACCTACTGCTAGGGGCTACTGTACTGTCCCACAGGTTAACCACAGAGAATCCCAAAATCATGGGGCTACTTTTACGCTAAGCTTTTCAGTAAATGAATTCTAGAAGCTGTTGTGTAGTTGGAGATTGTTGCCTTTGTAGTTCAGTAAGCTGAGGAGTAGAAAGCAACTCCCATTCCATCTTAGTCTTGGGGAACAAAATAATGGACTGTGTGTCTGCAGAACAGCCGGTTCTTGCTAAAATCAGAGGTGCGCGTTTCAGGGTTGTTTTCAGCTCCCTTCTAGACTGAGGATTGGCTCCCAGCTGCTTCGTACAGACCTCCAAGAGAAAATGGTTGAGTGTGCTTGAAGCACTTGTAGGTATTGCTGGCATGGGAATGCCTTGTGGTTATGGGATGCGTCTGCCCATCAGAAGAAGTGGATGGGATTTGGACCAAACCCTCTCTTGCAGTTAAATATCGAGGTCTGGGGAGCTAGATGGCTGTGTGCTTTGCTGTGGAGATAGACGTGAGCTGAGACCTAACAGTCTGCATTCCCTACCTGGCACTCTTGCATGAAGAGCAATGTGCAGTGAGTCACAGCTGCAGAGTCTCCATGCAGTAGTAAACAGAAGCCCAGGAAAATGTGCTGTCATCCCATCAGTATCATTTAAGTGAGAATAATCCTGATTTTAGTCACTGCTCATCTTTTTGTTCACCGAACTCCTCTGAGCTAGTGGTGACTACGTTTGTATCGGTGCAAATTCACATGCTGCGGAGCTTGAAAAAAACTATTATCAGGCGTGGACTGGCGTATAGGAACGGCATTCTCATGGACTAACTCAGATTGAATCTGTGACAAATAACAAAAAGGACAGTAGTGTAGAGTTCATGGACTGAAATGTGATGTTTTCATAACTGATCATGACGTGTGGATGAAGCTGCAGAAAACTTGTAATGAAGGCACAGGAGAATGAGTCCAGCTGTGGTTCTTCAGAGTCATTACGATGTCTCTGTTACTAGCTGAAAGGAGCTAACTGGAGCAATTAGAACGGTAATAAGCATCTCTGAAGTCTCGTGTCTGCATACAAAATAATGTCTATCTGTTCAAAACTCTGGGCAGCCTGATACTATGCTTGGGATTGTGCAGAGCTAAGTAGATATCTTTTCATATTAAAATCTATAGATCTCTTCTTTTTGTAACTGAGAATACTTCTCAGTGTGCCCCAGGGATTTAGTCCTCTTAACTTCAACTAGGCTGCTATATTTTCTAAACCAAAATTGTACTGTTTGAATCTAGATGAATGCGTCTTATTCACTGACTTCATTCTGGTAAATCAAACCCTTTATTTCAAAAGCTCCAGCAGAGAGGCATTAAGCAACACTACTGGACTTCAAGCAAAAATGCACTTGTCACTATTATTGACACAGACTTAAAGGCACGCTTTAATATAACCGTAAGCCAGTGAAAAGAAAGAGCTAAAAAAGTATTAGGAGGTAGGAATGAGTTTTCCTTTAGAGTAGGACTAAGGGAATCTGTTTTGCTTTCAAATGGGGGTTTTTTGTCCTGCTCCAAATCACATGGTTAAGCCTCCAGCTGGGACATGGTGGTTTATCATGAGAATGACAGCCCCCAGGGAGGAAAGCAGCAGCTCTCAAGAAGTTTGGAAAGCAACGATGGTCTTTGAAATGGAATTTCTAGAACATCCTGTCTACAGGATATTTATGAATTAAATGCTTAGCCTGTGAACTGCTAGAATCTCCATTTAAAGCGATCGAGGAATTCTTGTAGACTTCTGGTGTTTAAAAATTCATGCAAGTTTGTAGGAGAAGCTGCTATTTAGTGTAGAAAATAACCACTGTGTAACGGTGTATGTCTTACTGAGCTCTTAACCATCTGCTGTTAATGTTAGAGAAATTCTCCTGTTAAGCCAAGTGTTTAAATAGTTGGTGTTACTAATCAGTTTCTGTGTGCAGGTTCAGTTCTTGTTTTCTCGTTTCCCCAAGTGGACCTGCTCCTGTTTGTGCGGTTCGGGAGCTTGTTGGAGGTTATAGGCTGCGACCACATAATAGAGTAGTAATGGAGTTTATGCCACAGACCGCTGTTGGAATTGCTTTAATTATACGAAGCTCTTCAGTTTGATCAGAGCTGTGGTCTGTACACCAGATGTTGGAGAGAAGAATGATGTTTTTTTTTTCACTTGCATATTTTCAGCTGTATGTAAGAACTTTCTGTTATAAACGTGACACAGCAGGTTTGGCAATGCCTCCCTCTAAACAGGGTGGATAAGAAAAGGATCAGTTCCTGAAGCATTTGTTTCAGTTAACCCAGTTCAGCTTCTTTAAGCTGCTGCATGGTATTTGCTGGCATCCTGTATTCATCCCAGTGAGAGTTCTTTATTTTCTTTCTCTACCTGGAGAGTCATTAGCCACTTCTCCATGTCTCTCACATTTGCAAATTACAGAGAAACTCTGCTCAAGGGCCGAAACTGTGACAGCTCTCTCGTACCCTCGCTTCTGCTAATTGTCTTGTGCTGTGGTGCATAAGTCTGAGCTTTGGGTTGAGTTGGGTTCAAATGGGGAATTCTTCCTTTTTAAGAAATAGCACTTGCATGACAACAGCAGCAGAAATGGAGTTGCTTCTCTGAGGCAATCTTACTTCTCCACTGAGGCTCCTGGCTCCATTTCCCAGCAGACTTCATTGTTTCTGTTGCTTTTGTTATTCTGTTTTAATGAGACGCTCCTCTCCCCCTCTTTAATGCCTATCACTTTCTGCAGAATGAAAATGGACAGCAGTAAATCGGGGCATTCCCTTTACCCAATTCTACTACCTTTGTCTCCCACAAAGTTTCCCTATTTCCAAATGAGCTCTTAAGACTATTTTGATTAGCATAGCTCTCCACGTCCAAGCTACTAGACTCTCCCAAGCTGTTCCCTTTGGGAGAAGCCAGTACTGGAGATAATAGTTGCAATACTGTCACTTATTCCAGTAGAAGTAAAGGTCAATGTTTGTTCTGTCTTAAAACTGTAATTGTTTCTCATCCCAGGAGGCTGTACGGGTGGCTGTGTGAATGTAAGCTAGTTGAGCTTCTGGATATGAGGGTAGAGCAGGCTAATGCTGAGCTCCTCTGCTGCAATGCACCCTGATTGTTCTCTGCAGCCTTTTATTACGTGGATACTAGATAGAGATGTGGTCCTGCCACCTCCTGTTTGCAGCATCCGTGGTGCGGTTTCTGCAGATGGGATCCATGTGTTCAGATTATTGGAGTAGAGCATTTCATTTGACTTCATTGGGTCTTAAAATCTGGATTCAGCTCCTTGTGTGAGGTGGGGCAAGTGTCTTAAAGGCTTCTAGACCTTGTGCTGTCTTTGAAAAAAGTAGGCAGGAGTCTTGCTTGCCAGAATCCAGAGTATCATGAATTGACTCTGTCTGGATTGTCATTTGATCCCTAGCTCAGTCTTGCATTGTTTGGAGTCTAGCAGTGGCTGGCTTTTGGACAGTGTGTCCTAGAACGAACTTGCACAATGCTGCCAGCAGATGTAATTATCACAGGAATTCTGCTGAAGAGTAACTGCTAGACATGTGTCAGACTGCTAATTTTGTTGGGAAGCCTTGCATTTATTTAATCAGCACCCCTTTTTCCCTGTCTCCCTTGACCAGATGAATTTGATGCCTATATCATTGTGTCCTTCGTAAATGCCACACTGGTGCTGTCTATCGGAGAGACTGTAGAAGAAGTGACTGACTCTGGATTCCTGGGTACTACACCCACCTTGTCCTGCTCTCTTCTTGGTGATGATGCTTTGGTACAGGTAATGGAAAGCTGCTTCTGACATGTCTGCTTATGTCTGCCACTTTCTGCTTGCTCCACGGCCATGGTTTCTACAGTAGTGCAACATATGTCATGTCTAAAGGTGTGGATTGGCAGAGAATGACACTTATTCAGCCTTCCCCTTTTTATATCCTACTAAGTGAAACTGGACCAGCTGTGAAGATGGTCCTAATCTCCTTCAGTGCATGCTCAGTAGTTCCTTGCTGTAGTTCAAAGATGCGGTGCTTCCAGCTGGCGAGTGGCTTCGTGCTGGTTCAGCCTGTTGCACAGCTAGTGGATGACCGCTGCCAAGAGCGGTGCTTGCCTTTGGCTTTTTCTGTGTCAGAATCACCAGTGAGATGGGAGTTGTGAAGGGATGGTAAATACAGAATTAATGAGACCTTTTTTCCTTCAGGTTTATCCAGATGGGATCCGGCACATCCGAGCAGATAAGAGGGTAAATGAATGGAAGACACCAGGGAAGAAAACCATTGTAAAATGTGCAGTGAACCAGAGACAAGTAGTGATAGCACTGACTGGAGGAGAACTGGTTTACTTTGAGATGGACCCGGTACGTGTGTTAATGTTGTGAGTGAGTTTGGAAGAGCAAGGCAGAGTAGGGGGCATGCCAGAGATTGATCCTTGATCAGACCTGCAGAAAAGGATTCTGTAGTGAAGCGTCCTTCTAGAACGGATAGATAAAGCCCTGCATATCTGAGCTGTGTCTGTCTGAGATGATTTAATGGCTAATTGAAGTCTCTGAAGTTCGTAACTGAGGCTGGAAATTGTGTACTTACCCTATTGCTATTCTGGTTCTTCCAATTGTAGCTGAAGTAAGGCTGTAAAGAAATGGTTTTAAAAAAAATACAAAAAATCCAAAGCACTATCTTAAAAAAAAAAAAAAAAAAAAAAAAGAGACGGGGGGAAGGTGTGGAGAGATGTTTTGGTGCTGGTTTGCCCCACTGGCTAGTTAATAAGTCTCTTGTGGTTTTCTTTCTCAGTCAGGACAGCTGAATGAGTACACGGAGAGAAAGGAGATGTCGGCCGACGTAGTTTGCATGAGCCTGGCCAATGTTCCCCCTGGGGAGCAGCGCTCCCGGTTCCTTGCTGTTGGGCTGGTGGACAACACTGTCAGAATTATTTCCCTTGACCCTTCGGTGAGTAGCTGTTCTGTTTCTGCCTCTTCCATTGCCTTGAAGTGTTCAGAAGGGTACTCCAGAGGTGGGGCTCTGTCTGTCCAAGCTGTCTTTCCGTATTCAGGTGGATGACCAGGAATGAAGAGCTTGCATGGCTTCTCTCTGCTGGTTGGGAGGAAGCATGGCCCTTGATCCTAACCTGTAACAGATTCCCTTGTTTTATCTAGTCTCACCCCATGCCTGGAGGGTCAGCTGATGAGATATGGAAGCACTTTCTTCTTCTCCCTCCCTGCCCCCCGTCTCACTGTTTATACCTGTACTAAAAGCAGACTCATTCTGCAAGCAGGTCAGCAGCAAACCAGCATTATCATTCCTGCAACAGATGAGTGTTCAGAAGATGACTGAAGTAACGTAAACTTTGCTCAGGTCTCTCCATGCTAAATAACTGCAAACTGTGCTAGAACGGTTTGGAAGGATCCAGTTTATCTTTTCCAAACCCCAGGGTTGCTACCACTCCTGCTTGCCAAAATCCCCAGAGCCAGTGTCTGTTGTGACTTTTTTCTTTTTTTCTGTGCTGAATACTTCTTTATGGAGATTTAAAAGGACATCTTTAAGCTCCTTAGATGCAGCTTGAATCCCCTCTTGCCATGCCAAGCCTTGCTGACTGGTGTGGTACCTCTTTTCTGTCTTCCCCAGGATTGCTTACAGCCGCTGAGTATGCAGGCCCTTCCTGCGCAGCCCGAGTCGCTGTGCATTGTGGAGATGGGTGGCACAGAGAAGCAGGACGAGCTGGGGGAGAGGGGCTCCATTGGCTTTCTGTACCTGAACATTGGACTGCAGGTGAGAGGTGCCTGCCTGGTTCTGACAGGCATTTCTTGGCGAGCCTTCACTTGAAAGATGGATTGCTAAAATAGCCTTGTCGTCATGCAGTGCAACGACACAAAGCCTGGCTGTTCCCTCTTTGTTACAACATGCTTAACAACTGCGACTGGGGAATTCACTGTGTGACTTAGTAGAGGTGCAAGTTTCTCTCTATATTCCTAGACTCGAGACTGCTCAGAAGATGGCATATCATCCCAGACTTCATGTAGGACAAATTGTGCTTTTCCCCTTCCAGAAAGAGCGCACGTTCTAAAAAAAAAACTTCTGGGTGAAATGTTGTTGGGCAGTTCTTTAGAAAGTGACTGTAGGGCAGAGTATCAAAGAAGTAACTGCCCACAACCACAGGCTCTGCTCTAATAACTCTGCTGTTGCACAGCTTTGTGTCGCATCCAGTACTGACTCTGTGATCTTTGACCAAAAAATGTTGTTTTGACAATTCAACATGTGGTAAAAATAATCAGAACACTCCAGGTTCTTCCACATGCCTTGAGTTTGATGTCAGAATGCAAGCTCTTTTTAAACAGCATGAGTTTTTGGGTCAATGCTTTGTACCAAGAGGGATTACAATCTGGAATCAGCCTTCAGGTTTTTCATGGCTTATGTGATGTACCAAACTTCTTGGTCTGTTTTTTCGCTTTTTTTTTGTTGTTTGTTTTATAGTAATTCCTTTCTGCCCTGCAGGAGCTATGCTTTTTAATATTAAGAGCCAATTTAGATGCATCATGGTTGTAGAAGGGAGTTGTACCGGAAGCTAGGAAAACAAACATCTAATTCTTCAGAAATTGCCTCTCTGTTTTGAATAATGGCTGTAGCTGGTTATTTCTTATCTGTAAACTTGATCTGACTTTTTGGTTTGCTAATGTCAAGAATGGTGTGCTGCTGCGAACTGTCCTGGATCCCGTTACTGGCGATCTTTCCGATACCAGGACTAGATACCTTGGCTCACGGCCTGTGAAACTCTTCCGAGTCCGAATGCAAGGCCAAGAGGCGGTAAGTGAGGCGAGCTCTCAGAGGGGTGCAGATCCAGTCCCCAGGCACAGCATCCCGGTTTTCCTTATTGGTGGGCAGGGTGGGGAAGAATCTTTGCAGCACGGCAGGACCCTCTGGGTAAGGGTGGGAAGTAGAATGACTTCATTATGGAGCTGCATGGCTCGCAGCTTGCTCTTTCACAAACAGCCTTGTTCTTGTCAGTATTCCTCTTATTAGGAAGTAATGTGTAGTGCTGCCCTACCTTCTTTGAACTAGGACTCATCTGACCCATAGGCTGTGTTTGCAGCATGTCTGGAAAGCTCTGAGCAGATTCTTGGGCTTAGAGACACTGAAAAACCTCATCTTGCCTGCCTCAGTGCAGAGACGGAAAGAGCCCCGTGCAGAAATCTTACCCCTTGACTGCTTGACTGCTTGATGCAGGATGGTCGTCTCCTGCGTATGTTGAGAATGGTGCAGCCAGGGGCTGGACAGTTGCCATGCATGGTTCAGGGAAAATATTTGCAGGATTTGGCGTAGAGGGAAGAACATGTTTCATCAGAAGTGCCATTTCCAGCCCTTCTGATGTGGCACTGGGGAGATCAGCCACCCCCTGCTTGACTCATTTTTGGATGACACCTTCAGAGTTGAGAAATACTGCTGGTCAGCGAAGGGGGCTGGATCTGGGAATCTGAGCTCTGCTTTAATGTTATGGTACACCAGGTGAATCTCTTCAACTTGCTCCTGCCGAGTCTGCCAGCCGTAACCTGGAGATGAGGTGCTCTGCAGCTCTAGCAGAGAATGCTTATAGAATAGCTGAGTGCTTTTCTACTTTGAGACCAGTCTTGGTTCCTTGTCTCACAATATGGGGAGAAGAAAACATACTGCTTCTGGCCAGTCAGTGATGGGCTCAGAGTAGCCTGTGAGTGTTTCAATGTAATTCCAGCTTTTGTTGCTCAGGCAGAAAGTAAGGTTGCACTGAAATTGATTGAGCCAAATGTATAAAGCTGAAGAGTTTAGAAGTCCATCTGCTTCCTTTTTTTCCCTTAACTTGATTGAAAATAGGCTACTGATTATTTTAAGTAAATTTCACTTAGAGTGCTACAGCATTTGAATTGTGGCAAAGCAGTAAATATTTAAAGACCTGTTCCCATTAGATCAGGCTATTGTTTACCAAAAAAAAACCATATAGAAGTATTTGTTGATCTTGGCTTTTACAGATAACAGTTTTTATTGCGCCTTAGTTTGAGCATTTGTTGCCTTGATGGTGCTTTAAAGTTCCTCTTTGTGCCATATGCAATATCCAGATCAAACTGTCTTTGAGCGGTATCTCTGAGGGTATGCTCTGAGCTGGGTGGAGTCCACCCGCAAGAATTCAGTTGTTCTAGTGGGTAAGAGTCCGGCACTGTACATCCATTCCCATTGCAAGGAGTGAGCTTGCCTCCATCCCCAGACCTAATAAATTTGTCATGTCTTTCGCAGGTGCTGGCCATGTCAAGCCGTTCCTGGCTCAGTTATTCCTATCAGTCACGCTTCCACCTGACTCCCCTGTCGTACGAGACACTGGAGTTTGCGTCTGGTTTTGCTTCTGAGCAGTGCCCAGAGGGCATTGTAGCCATCTCCACAAACACATTGAGGTAAGAACTGATGGGGGAAAACGAATACTTCTGGGCCCGGATGCCAGGCAGGGGGAGAGGTGGTGAATTCGCACTAGATATTCAGAAGGAAAGAGGTAAAGTGACTTACCTTAAGAATTAAGGTTTTTTTGAGGTTATTTGGTTATGGATAATGATTTGACAAACACTTGGGTGGATTTCAGAAAACAAATGGAATACAAGGATAGTTATGCTGTCAAAAAGAAATTGGGTGCACTTCTCTGATTTGTATTTTCTAGCTTTTTAAAATAACAAATGTAATTCAAGTTATCCTTAAATTCTCTGATCCTTAGAGAGTAGGGAGCTGTTAATAAATGTGAACCTGTTGTGTATGAGGATCTTGTGGTTTGTGATCTGAATTGGCTACTTGGCAGAAAATAAGCCATGTGATTTAAGAAATCAGAGGCATGACAGGGGTGTATTTGTTGCCTTTTTAAAGTTCAGCTTAGATATTAAAAAGATAAAATAATAGGGGAACACAAGTTCAGGAGCTCTGCTTTATGCACTTGAACAGGCGCTTTTTTCATATCTGTCCTCATGGAAATATTACAGCATTCACTGCTTTTAAAGGAGTCATTCTTTCTGGAGAGACTTCTGGTTTTTAGTCACCAAATGCCAGAAGAACTGGCATTTCAGCTGGCAAGTCACAGGAAGAAAGACTTGGCATTGCATTTTTCATACTCTTTTAACTAAAGTGCCTCTGAGGAGCATTTGATTACGTGTCAAAATCTGGGTCACGTTTAGATTCGGATGATGTGTTCCCCAAATGTGCACTTTCCCTCTTCCGTGTGCTCTTTGTTCCTCTCAGGGTAGACTTGCTTCAGCCCCACAGAAGCGTGTCCAAAAGGGACGGGCACTTGGAACGCACCCTGGGACAGTGAGAGCCCTCAAGTCAAGGACCCCGTGCTGCAGAGCACACCTGTCCCACAGCATAAGCTCCCATTTAGGATGCTAGTTTTGCCCTCCTCTCTGGAGCTGTTTGCTAGTTGCTGTCTGGCCCGAGAATGGTGCTGCTTGTCTCCCAGCACTGGCCAGTTTCACAGACGTAAAGCTCGACTCCAGCCGTGTTCTCTTGTGTTGCTGTTGTGACATGTGTTAAACAAGGTCCATCTTTGTCCCCCAGGATTTTGGCACTGGAGAAGCTGGGGGCAGTCTTCAACCAGGTTGCCTTCCCATTGCAATACACACCCCGAAAATTTGTCATTCACCCAGAGAGCAACAACCTGATCATCATTGAGACAGACCACAACGCTTACACTGAGGCCACCAAGGCACAGAGGAAGCAGCAAATGGCTGAGGTAATTGGGGTGGGGGACAGGTACCCATCCATTCCCCAGAGGTGACTTCTGCAGCTGGAAATCCTCCCTGCCCGCTAGTTCCCGGCTGCTGTTGCCTGCAAGTTTTTGTGCCCTGTGTGAATGCAGGAGCTGAAGGGAGTGAAGATTTGCCTCGAAACACAAATTTCAGCGGAATACACTACTCCCCAGTGCTCCTTTCTTTGCATGTTATTATGGCAGGCTTTAAGAACCACGTATTGGAGAACAGTCCTGCTTGTGTAAGACTATTCTCTGGGTTTTCTGTGACTGTTTTGAGGATGTTTGGATTTCAGTGGGTTATTTTCTTCTCAATGTTGTTTCCTGAGTTGCTGATTTGGAGAAATAGCTCCCCAGACAACTGCCCCTTGGGCAGGGCGGAGCTGACACTGCTGTGCTCTGAGCTGCAGAGGCTCCCTTGGGAATAAGCTTGGGGCGGGTGGAAGCTTTAGGATTCGGTGGCTTTTATGTCTTCGCAGGCAGTACCTTGCCTTGGAATACCTGGACTTAAGGGGGGGGGGGCTATATTTTATGCAGAGCATCAGCATGTCTGGAAAGGAAATCAGCTTAGCTGTTCTTTTCTCCTGTCCTTCAATGTGCCATAGGAAATGGTGGAGGCTGCAGGTGAAGATGAGAGGGAGTTGGCTGCAGAGATGGCTGCAGCCTTCCTGAACGAGAATCTTCCCGAGTCCATCTTTGGTGCTCCCAAGGCAGGGAATGGACAGTGGGCCTCTGTTATCAGGGTGATGAACCCCATCCAGGGAAATACGTTAGATCTGGTCCAGCTAGAGCAGAACGAAGCTGCCTTCAGGTGAGAAGCATTGCCAGATGCAGCAAGAATCTCTGCTTGTGATGAGTCTTAATGTGGTTTTTTTCCTTGTTATGCTCAGCTTGTTACTGAGTTGAAATCCAGATGCAGCATGTTATCAAGAGACTGGCTTGAAATTCCAGAAGTGATTGCCACATGCTTAAAGCTTTTGTCTTGCCTTTCCTTCCCTTCCCACCGTGACCTTGTCTGCATGTGACACTAAGAGCTGGTGCTTCAGATGTGTTTGCTGAACCCCAGTGCTTAAAGAACAACACGGGGATGTAAATGACAGATAAGAGAGCCGGGAACAAGAGAATGTGCTGCTATCTCTCACTTCCCCTTCTCATTCAGATAAACTGAGCATAGATTAAGTGGGAAGGAAGTGTTAGAGGGACTGGAGGGGAAGACCAACACAATAACCATGAAGAATAGCGAGTGCTTCAGCAGGTGAAGTGGAGTTAGGTCATGCTAGTCCAAAAGGCTGACTCTGTCCTGTTTTGTCCAGGATTCCCAACCTGACTGAGCTAGGCACCAGGCAGGAAATAACACTGGAAGATGAGGAAAGTTATATGTACGTGTCCAAATTGGAACAGCCTTTGAAAAACAGCGTCTAGTGGAGCTTTGCACATTGCTAGGCAGTGTCCAGCCTGTGAAAGCATAAAACTAATGTTTTGGGCATACGTGACGGCTGGAGCACATCTTTTTATAATGGGGAGCGTGGAAAAATGAAAGAATCTGCGTTAAACATTTCTGCAGGGAGGAAAAATTACCTCTGAAAATGAAATGTCAGTGTTGGAAGGGTGGGCTCCCAAATCTCTGCCTGTCTGTTGTGCTGTCAGGGAATCCAGTCCGTATGTGCAGCGTTGGTTTGTGTCGTGATCACGCTGATCTCCTGCCGTGTCTTGTCATCCCCAGCGTGGCTGTGTGCCGGTTCTCCAATACTGGTGATGAGTGGTATGTGCTAGTGGGAGTCGCCAAGGACCTGATTCTGAACCCACGCTCGGTTGCTGGAGGATTTGTCTACACGTACAAGCTGGTGAATAGTGGTGAGAAGCTGGAGTTTCTGCACAAGGTGAGAGGGGTGAAAAGGCCTGTTTGGGTGACTGGGTCATTTACAGGCAGCATTGGAATAGCTGTTATTTCACCTTGAATGCTATAGTGATATTGCCAGTACTCAATGAATTCTCGGCAAGATCATCATGCTGATGTTACACACTGGAAGCAGCCTCAGAGAAAATAAGCTGCCTCCTCCAAAATCACTTGGGACGTTTTTTGCAGAGATGAGGATTGAACACAGATCTCCCGAGAGTCCCAGTCCTTTGCATTAGCTATAGTCTTATCCATCTAATTGGGTAAATGGGAAAGGAGCAGTGTTTATCATGCCCCTGCTAGGGAGCAGAGAGAAACAGCTCTGTTTCCTTTTTGGAGTATGAGCTCAGAGAGCTGCTCTGAGCACTTGTTTACAAAGCAAATTCATACTAATTCATACTTGGGTCACTTGAGCCCTGGTGCTAAGGCTCTCAGTCCTTGGCTGGCCACATGAAGCTGGTGTGAACTGTCATCTTTCCTCTGATGCTGGTTTGGTTGCATGTAGAAATGATTAGTCGCCTAGTGACCAACTTGCTTGACAGGTCTCTGGGGCTTTAGCGAGGGTTTCGGCAGAACTCTGTTAAAACAAAATTCTGTTCTTCTTCCCACATGCTTCCAGCATGGCCGAGATTTGAGCAGATGAGCACGTGGAAAGGAACGTTGTGGCTTACTCACTTCCTACGGTCCTGATGCAATGAGTGGGTTCTGTCCTGGACCAGGGCCTTTTCTGGTGCCACTGAACACCCACTTGGAAGTTGACAGAGCTGATGATGTGAAATAACTTCTCTTAGCCAGTGCAACCAAGCTGGGAATGCTGTAACTGGAAGCTCTCTACATGTTCCCATTCTCTGCTGTGGCTGATCCTTTTGGATTGATTAGTGGTGGGAGATTTTTCAGCCCTGAGTTACTGGAATTGTGGGCACACTATAATTGTTCAGATGTAACGCTTCTTCAGTGGCAGCTTCAGAGCGTCTGTGGCAGATGGCTGAATTAGATTCATGCCTTTGTTTTAAAACCAGACAATCTGGATGGATTTAGACAAAGCATAAAATCTTTCTGTTGGGGATAAACAAAACTAAGAACCAAGGCAACAAGATCCTTGCCGTCCTTTGCTGCCTGCCCAGCGTGGGGTTCTTACAGCAGGCCTACGCTTCAGTTAAGGTGCGCTGCCAGCAGTGTCCCGTCTGTGTAGTACCCAGAGCTCTGTTAGCACCACGTGTGGTATGTGCTGCTGTTGAAAGGCCTACAGAGGACTGACCTTTTGCCCCTCCTGTAGAAAAAAAGATTGTGATTAGCCTTTTGCGTTGAAAGCCTTAGCACAGGCCAGTGAGCTTCAACCGAACCATTAGCTGAATCCATTCTGAAACTTGGTGTAAGGTTAGCTCTGTTAGTGGGTGTCTCACAGTCGTCGTCTTCTCTCTCTAGACCCCTGTGGAGGAGGTTCCTGCAGCCATTGCTCCGTTCCAAGGTAGAGTCTTAATTGGAGTTGGAAAGCTCTTGCGTGTTTATGACCTGGGCAAGAAGAAACTGCTTCGGAAGTGTGAGAATAAGGTACTGGCTTTTGTTCTTGACCTGGGCTGTTAACTTGGAGCGAGTGATGCTTTGCAGCAGGAGTGAAACAAGGGTTTAGCTGCTACTCCAGCCCAAGCGTGTCCGTGCACTTGGACTTCAGAGCTGTGCCTGTGCCTTGCTGGTGTGGGCTGAGTGCATGCATCTAGAGCAGTGTTGGCAGCTCTGGCTGGACCGGGCTGTTGTGCTGCCCCTCTGCACCCCGAGCACACATTGCTTTCCTGTCACCATTCAGATAGTAGTGTTGCAGGTTCCTTTTTGTACCAGCCCAACGCAGGCTGTTAATGGATGTGTGCAGGAGTTTCACGAGCCTGTGCAGACCGTGCCTTTGGCCATCTGCTGCAAATGTAAGAGGTCTTACCCAGATACAAAACAACGGCTGGAAATGTTTCCTTAGGTTAAGTGATCAGCAGGCTGGGGACAGAAGTTGGAGGATGCATATGAGCACCTCTTCAAATCCCCAGAATCTTGAAAAGGGGATTTTCTCCTTGAAGTAGATGATCCTTCTTACTCAGCATCTCTGGTACTTCAGGAAAAGATTGCAGAGCATGGGTTTCTAACTCTTAATTGCCTACTCCCTCTCTCGTGCAAGCTGCATAACCTATGACAGTTGCTCATTACTGCACAGAGGAACTCCAGCAAGCTCAAAGGCAGACTGGGAACTTGTAGGGGAACATTTTTTTGTGTGTTGGGTGTTTTTTCTTTTGTTTTTTTTCCTAAATTATGACTCGCATGAAAAATTGAAGCTTTCCTTCTTGGGTCTTTCATGACCACAGTAGTGAGAGGACACTGAAGCAACGCCTGCTCAGTTCATAGCCTCACCAGCAGTGCTTGTTCTCTGGATATTACTCATATTCAGCAGGCTGAGAATGATGCATGGTGGATGTTAGGTTGCTGTCCTGGTTTCAGCTGGGATAGAGTTCATTTTCTTCCTAGGAGCTGGTACAGTGCTGTGTTTTGGATTTAGCATGAGAATAACGTGATAACCGATGTTTTAGTTGTTGCTGAGCAGTGCTTCCAAACTGGCCAAAGGGACATTCCATACCATGGGACGTCATGCGCAGTACAGAAACTGGGGGGAGTTGGCCAGGGGGGCGGTGACCGCTGCTCAGGGACTGGTTGGGCATTGGTCAGTGGGTGGTGAGCAATTGCATTGTGCATCACTTCTTTTGTATATTCTATTATTATTATTACTATTACTACTTCCCCTTCCTCTCCTGTCCTATGAAACTGTTTTTATCTCAACCCACAGATTTTACTTTTTTTTTCCCCTAATTCTTTCCCCCATCCCACTTGGGGGGGGGGGGGAGGGGGCAAATGGCTGTGTGGTGTTTAGCTGCCTACCGGGTTAAACCACGACAGTTTCAAGGCCCTGTATTGACAGTGTATTTAGATTGGGGCTGTAGCGTGCCAGAAGTGAGAGGTAGTTTTGGAGGGAATGATGGGGAATGAGGAGTGAGCCATCGATCACAGGGGGAAATAGCGTTTCAGTTGGAGTAGGGTAGAGTTAATGGGTTACTCTTCCCTGTTGGAAGCACTCGGGTTTTGTCCTTTCTGTCTCAAAAGCACATCGCCAACTACATCTGTGGGATCCAAACCATTGGGCACAGAGTAATTGTTTCAGACGTTCAGGAGAGTTTCATCTGGGTGCGCTACAAAAGGAATGAGAACCAGCTCATCATCTTTGCTGATGACACTTATCCCCGGTGGGTCACTACAGCAACCCTGCTGGATTATGACACTGTGGCTGGAGCAGACAAGTTTGGCAACATCTGCGTGGTGAGTGTGCCTCGGAGAAGCTGGGGCTTTTTGGACATGACATATTTTTCCTTAAAACGTCCATGATTTGTCTTAAAAGAATGAGAATCTGTGCTTAGCTGGAGACAACGCCCTGTACCATTCACTTGTTTTTACAGGGTGACTAGCTGTTGTCATAGCCGATGGCTGCAGTTTATCAGTTTGTTAATGAAAGCACACAAGTTAAAGCATCAGCAGGTCAAAATTTAACATATTTCTGAAGCATTCATAACTTGTGTTGAAATTGCCCCAAAACTTGCTGTGAATAAGCCTTGAAACGAAGTTTGTGACTGTGAAAGAGCCCATGAGGACTTGCGTCAGGGTTATCACTCTTACTTTCCCTGACTAAACCTCATCGCTGGCTTTTAGCTTTCTCTGTCACTTCCTCTCGAAAGTTTGCTTTGTCAGTGCTGACACTTCCCCACTTGGCTGGATTTCAGCAGGGGAGGAGGAAAGAATAGATGGTCTTTCTGCCAGAGCTTTGATCTCTTTCTGAAGTGTGCTCGGGTGCTTTGGAGTGCAGAGTTCGGCAAGTGTCAGACACTGCACCTGCAGGTTTTGGCCGACGCACACAAATCAATCCTCTTCAGTTTTCCTGCCCCACATCCATCAAACCGTTTCCTTAGCGGGAACTGCCTTCAAACCATTTTGACCATAACTCTCAGGGTGATCTGCAAGCGCCAGGCCAGGCAAAGGCCAGTCATGAGGTCCTGCCTGTGTTTCTGAGTGATAGGCCATCAGTCTTGACAACACGGTTGTCATTTAACTCTAAAGGCTTTGTTGGAGGAGCAAATGGATGATTTTGCTGCAAGTGTAAAGTGTTTCTTGTAGAGTCCACAAAAGCAGCCTTTCAAAGACCACAAGGATTCTCCGGAGATAATGTACTGCTTCTCTGCAGCCTGTTGACTCTTTCTTCCTCTTTCAATGCAGGTGAGATTGCCTCCCAACACCAATGATGAGGTAGATGAGGATCCCACAGGCAACAAAGCTCTCTGGGACAGGGGGCTTCTTAATGGAGCATCGCAGAAGGTAATGCTTCATGGGAAGCACGTGGTTATTGTGGGAAGAGAATACGCTGCTTTTCTGTGAAGTCTTCTGCAGTCTTGTCCAGGAGATGTATTGGC
This sequence comes from Aptenodytes forsteri, assembly GCF_000699145.1. Taxonomy (NCBI): domain Eukaryota; kingdom Metazoa; phylum Chordata; class Aves; order Sphenisciformes; family Spheniscidae; genus Aptenodytes; species Aptenodytes forsteri. Next base: position 2,129,677 of record NW_008794457.1, on the reverse strand, counting down.
AGTTCTCCTACACATCTACCGTGCTGTGGGTGATTGGTTTTCACTGTCACTGGGAGCCAAATTCAGTTTCTGAAGTCACGGCCGATCCCTGTTCAGTGATGTTTGACTGAAGCAGCACGCTCGTTTTTCTTTTCCTGCTTTCCCTCATTACTTGCATCCGTTTGTCCAGCTCAAGAGGGTAATTCAGTGGCATGCTGAGTTTTGCCATCTGGTCACAGGTGGAAGGCACTTCCTCTTTAGAAAGGTGTTTCAGAACTAGCAGGTAGCCGAATTTATTCTGCTTTCCTCTCTCAAGCCTTTTGATGCTTTTATATATAAGCTAAAGAAAAAACATGCTTCTGTGGTTGACTTTCAGGCTGAAGTGATTATGAACTACCACGTGGGAGAGACGGTGCTTTCCTTACAGAAGACCACGCTGATCCCAGGAGGCTCTGAATCTCTTGTCTATACCACCTTATCGGGGGGGATAGGAATCTTGGTCCCTTTTACTTCCCATGAGGTACGCAAGCCCCATCATTGTGCTGCAGAGTTGCTGCTTTTCTGTGTGCTCATCCCCAGCCAGTATATTAATGTGCTGCCTCCCTTGAGGGTAACTCTAGGGCTCTGCAGTGCGTGAAAACCTGGGCTGCAGGAAGGCCTGTGGCTGCGGGACGGGCTCCGATGCAAAGGGGAAGAGAAGGAGCTTGTTAACTCCTCCGTCTGCATCGGTTCTGTGAAGAGTTGAGAGCTTTTCTTGTTGCGCTGCTGTTCTAAATCTGTTTGTGCTCCAGAGGAGCTCTTGGGTGACTTAGTGTCCATGAGGGAGGGATCCTTTGGCATACTTTGTGTAGCCTGTAAACTCTATGGATCGGGCACTGATGCTTCAAGTCCTGAAGATGGTATAGAGAGGTAGTCCTCTCTATTTGCTGTGGCCTCTTGGAGCAGCAGATGCCAAGACGTTCACTCTTTGAGTTGCACCTCCGTGCTGCACAGCTGCTATATGCTCCAATTCGTGGCCGATCCTGGCCAAGGTGGCACAGTTGGCTGCTTAGCTCTGCTGTGGGTGCTCTCAGGGTGGAGGTGGTGAGGGGGTAACCGTGACCTTGGCTGCTGTGTGCAGGGCTGCTCTGGCAGAACCTGGTAATGGCAGTGTTTCAGCCAGCGCAGGAGCACCTGGCTGATGGGTCCCATCTCGCCTTGGCAGTGGCACTGACGTGTAGCAAACTCTTCTCTTACCAATTCTTAATCTCCCCAGGATCATGACTTCTTCCAGCATGTGGAAATGCACTTAAGGTCTGAGCACCCTCCTCTGTGTGGACGAGACCATCTCAGTTTCCGCTCCTACTACTTCCCGGTGAAGGTAGGTCTGAGTATTTAGGATCAGCTGGGCACGGGGGTGCAGAGACTCGCTCTGGGACTCGGAACTGCTTCGAGGCGTGGCAGGAGCAAGTCACGGTTGCTGTTCAGTGGGGGGGGCTGGGGCGACGTAAACCATAGCTGGTGTAGTGACTGTGGCAGGAGCTGAAGCTAGCTCTTGAATAGCACTCTGTAAGGAGAGCAGTACTTGGCACTTAATATACCGTGTCTGTTTTGGTTTAACCCTCGTACTGAGCCTTCTGAGGGGTTGGTCTTGAGACCCAAGCCCAGAGGTGCTGCTGCTGTGCTTCTGTACTTTCCACATCATCCCCTTTTTCCATCAGGAGAAGCAGCATTACATAGCTGTTTGCATGGCTAGGTCAAACTGGGTGTTGCCTTTGGGATGTATTTTTCCACCACCATTGAAAAGGGAAATCTCCTAAGAAATGGCTGTTCCTGCCTATTTCTGCTTTTGAGGAACTGTGTGTGAAGCTGTCGATGGCTAAATGCTGTGACCAGAAGGGTCCAGAGCACTGGACCAGAGTAACCATGGTAGTGGTAACAGCTACCAGAGTAATGTGTAGTGTCAGTCAGAAAACTGTCCCAGCAGCTGAAGCTGTCCAAGCGCCGAGGGTGTTCTTGTTTTTGGTGAGCTTCAGGCTGATTTGCAGCATCCACAATCTCAAAGATGTCTCACATCTGACTGAAGGTGCCCTTCCGTCATCTTTTACAGCCTTCCCAGCACAGTGCTTGGACCCAAGTCGGATCCGTCTTCCCTTCCCTTGTGTGATTCTTCAGCTGCACCCAGGCTTTTTGGGTTTCTCCTTCGTTAATCAAGCTGGCCAGTAATTAATTTGATGCTAATTGCTGCTATTCAGTAGATGAGGTCACCGAGCATGGTCTTGTTTCCAGGACAGGTTTAAGAAGCTTCTGGGAACAAACTGATGCCATTTTTCCCTGTTTAGGCAGGGTTTGGCGCCTCTGTGTTGTGTCACTTCAATGCTCTCCTCCTTGTCCCTCCAGAATGTGATCGATGGGGACCTGTGTGAGCAGTTCAACTCCATGGAGCCTAACAAACAGAAGAATGTGGCCGAAGAGCTGGACCGGACCCCACCCGAGGTGTCCAAGAAGCTGGAAGACATCCGCACGCGCTACGCTTTCTGAGCGGCAGCTGGCAGGAGCAGAGCTTCTCGCTGGGCTCCTATGGACGCTCTTCCAAGCACAGCTGGGAGGAGGAATGTGTGCTTTTTTCCCCTTTTTAAATACTGGTTTGCTCCTCTTGGTTTATGTTTCAAAGTAATGTGACCCCAGTAAACGCAGTGTCAGATATTAGGTCTCCCAACACATCCTGCTGCTTATGTGAAGGCTCCTGATGTTCTGGCTTCCGGCCAGAGAGATTCCCTCTTGGGAAGTGCCCAAGGAAGGGTGCAGACTTGACCCTCAGCCCCATCTCCTTGGCCCCCCTTGAGGGTGGGGGAGCCCGAGGGTGTCTTGCGCTGGCCTTGCAGAAAGCCCTGTAGGGCAGATCCAGCTGAGCCTTTGTAGGATCAAGTGGGTTTTGCAATTTCCCAGCTTTTTGGTAAAGGAAACGGCTGTGGTGTGATTCGGGATTACCGGGCTCCTTTTAGTAGTCGGTGGCGAGAAGCTCTGGGCTTCCACCAGCCCTGGGAGCAGCCGGTGGGAAGCCTGGCTGTGTGGAGGGCGTAACTGTCACACTTGTCTTGAACGTTTTTCTCTGAATTGCAAGGGGGTTTTGGACTCACCATTTCTGACTGTTTTCCCTGTAAATAAGAGTTTTGTACAATGTTGACTCTTGGGGGTGGGGAAGAGCGAGGCCTGAGTCTGGGACTTGATTTTGTTTCATAATAACTTTGGCAAGAGCAGTGTCTCCAAGCTGTGACTGTGAGCAGCACATGAAGAATAAAAGCCTGTTTTTTTAACTAGCCTGACTCTGGGCCTCCTCTCCTTCGCAGCAGCTGTTGCTGACCTGGCGGGAGCAGGAGGGGCGGAGGAGGACTACAGAAACGTGCACACCCTCAACCCCGCGCCCTGCGTGGATGCTGGAGCCGTGCTGCGGCCCTGCAGGTGTTGGCCTGCAAGCCCCTCTCCGCCCCCCGTTCCCTGCCTGCTCTGCCTGGAGCTGGCCCCGAGCCCGGCAGCGCGTCTTGCAGCCAGTGCTGCTGCTCTCCAGCGCCGGTCTGCCCCGGGACACACACAAAGCGGGGTACGTGGAGAAAGGGTGGGCGGGAAGGGTCTTTCCCCCAGCTACTGTTTCTCCAGCTCTTCCAGGGCATGGCTGCGGCTCAAGATTCCTTCTGTTGCCCTGTGAAGCAGCTGCAGCTCTCGGAGGAGCAGCTGGCTGCCAGGACAGCTGGGGGAAGGTGTTGCTGCCTGCTAGCTAGCTGCGAAGGCTCACAGCCGGAGCTCACCCACAGCAGGTGCTTCCCGGTCTTGCCTCCCCTCTCGGCTTTGCCCTGGCTTACTCCTGTGAGTAGGTCTGTCTCCGCGGAGCGGAAGACCTCCCGTGACGTGTGGCAGCCCATGAAGGGGCCTGGCGCTGCCAGCGCTGCTCCTCACCCGGGGCTTGGAAAGGCGGGTGGCCCCCGGCCCCGTGAACACTCCGTGTTCCTCCTTTGCTGTGTGTGCTGCGCGGGGTGAGGGTGAACACGTGCCCTCCTGCCCTGTCCTTTGTCCCCTCTGCTCCACTCTCCCGCTTCGGTGTGTTGCTACAGGACCGTGTTGGCAGGGGCTTAACCCAGGGCTGCACCCCTTGGCTCTGATGTGGCACCCAGCCATGGCTGCTTGCCCCACCCATCCTCTGCCTGGGGGTGAAGGGCTCTGTGCTTCCTTCCCGCACCTTACCGGGGACGGCTGCATCAGGGGAGCAGTAAATACATGAGCTGAACTTGGTGGGGTCTCGCCTGTGGCTTGTCATGGATGTGGGGTGCCACCTGTGCTCCCTGCGTTCCCCATCCCCTTGGCCTCCCCCACGGTGTGATGCCTGCTCTGGACCGGGGGGTGCTTCCAGCAGGACTTGGCATTTGGTGTGTTGGTAGTCCTAAGGGTGAAATCGCACCTGGGGGGGGGGACGGGACACTCAGGGTGTTCCCAAACTGGTTCCAAGTGCAAGGTTTTGCTTCCTTGGCCCGGCCTGCGTAAATAACCTGTCTCCAGCGCGAGGCTGGAGGAGCAGGTGGGCTGCTCCGGGGGCTGGCTGAGCCCCCAAGCCCCCCTTTGCCTGTGGGGCTCCAAGCTGGGGTCCCACCAGCCTCCCTGGGGAGGGGGTTCTCCCAGCGAGGGCTCTCCCCGGGCCCCTGCAGCTGCAGGGTGCTGGGCTCCTGCTGACGCATGGGAGCAAAGCTCCCGGGGCCGGTGCAGTGTGCTGGGGGCTGTTTGCCTTGGGCTTGCACCAGCCGCGCTTTCCAGCCTGGCACAGCCAAGGAGGGAAAACTGCCTCCAGCAGCTCCCCGCTTTCCCTTCTCTTCCTCGCCCCATCCCGGCTGCCAAGCTGATGACTACGTGGGCAGGGAATGCTATTAAATGGCTTCCTCTAACGCCTGCAGCAGATGCGGGCAAAATCCCTGTGGACACCTAGGTGAGGAGCTCGACCAGCTCCTTCCCCTGCGCGCAGCTGAGCATCTTGCCCCCAGCCTGGAGCTGGGAGGGAGGCGAGGGCTGTGCCCAGGAGCTGGCCGGGGCTGGGGGGAAGCTTGGCAGGAGAGCGGCTGCGGCCCTGACTCCATGCCAGGGGAATCCCAGCGCGCTCTCCTCGCATGCATTCCTTCCCACGCGTTTCCCTGGGAGCGCTGACCCCGCTCTTTGATAGCTGGTTTCTCTTGCCGACCCCTTGGATGCCCGGCAGCCCCGAGCACAGAGGCAGCCAGCTCTCCCAAGGGGCTCTTCGGGGCGGCGGGGGGGAGGACGGTGTCCCGTGTCCCCCGTCCCCTGCTCCTGGCGGGTTCAGCCCCGAAGCATCCGGAGAAGACAGCGTGGGCTTGGGCCTGAGGGAGCGGGAGTGGCGGGGCGGGGGGGAGGACGGTGTCTCCCCCGTCCCCTGCTCCTGGCGGGTTCAGCCCCGAAGCACCCCCCGACGACAGCGTGGGCCCCCCCGAGGGCG
>NW_008794457.1:2123288-2124191 GCF_000699145.1 Aptenodytes forsteri | reverse complement strand
CCATTGTCGTGGCGGTTTCAGCCCCGAAGCATCCCGAGAAGACAGCGTGGGCTTGGGCCTGAGGGAGCGGGAGTCCTGCTGGCCTGGAGACAGCCAGGGATCCCCCAGCCCTTCTAAGATCGCTCCGGGCAGCCTCCCCTGCCCGCAGCGCGGCCCTCACACAGGCACATGCCGGGAAACGCCGGGCTGACACTCACTTCAAGTGCCCTGAAGTGTGTCCGTGGGTGCCCAGCCCGGTGAGCACCGTGGGACATGTGGCCAGGGGAGCCAAGTGCCCTGGGGGTGCTGGTGCTGGCAGAGCAGAGCCCCCCGGGGAGCCTGGGGGTGTGCAGCGTGGTTAGCCGAGCACCCCGGGGAGCGTGTGGGCACCCAGCTGGGTTGGGGGACCGCCCTGGGGGCACGCTGCAGGGCTGGCCCAGCACCCTGAGGAGCAGGGGGGCATGCAGCGTGGTTAGCCAAGCACCCCAGGGGCACCCAACTGTGTCATCCAAGCACCATGGGGAAACTCAGCTGGGTTAGCCGAGCACCCCAGGGGCACCCAGCTGGGGTGGCCAAGCACCTGTGGAGCACCTAACTGGGGTAGCCAAGCACCCCGAGGAGCAGGGAGGGACCCAGGTGGGCTAGCTGAGCACCCTGGGGACACCCAGACTGGGTAAGCTGCACACCCTGTGGACACCCACCCGGGCTAGCTGAGCACCCCGGGGACACCCATCTGGGCAGGTTGAGCACCCCAGGGGCACCCAGCCCGGCAAGCTGAGCATCCCAGGGACACCCAGCTGGGCTAGCTGAGCACCCCCAGGGGCACCCAGCTGGGCTAGTTGAACACCCCGAGGACACCCAGCTGGGCTAGCTGAGCACCCCAGGGGCACCCGGCGGGGCTATCTGCGTACCCTGTGGACACCC
>NW_008794457.1:2122145-2122955 GCF_000699145.1 Aptenodytes forsteri | reverse complement strand
GGGGACGTGGGGTGGGCACACGGCATAGGGACACAGCACAGCCCCCGCGCTGGGACACGGCACGGGGGACACGGCGCGGCTGCCTTCCCCCGGGTCGTGGCATGGGGACACGGCATGGCCCCCTCTGCACGGGGACGTGGTGTGGGGACGTGGGAGGGGCCCCTTCTGTGTGTGCCACACCGTGACAACACCCCCCCCCCCCCTTCGCGTGGGGACGTGCTGTGGAGGACACGGCACAGGGGACGCGCTGTGGTCCCCTTCCCGTGGGGTGACAGCGTTGGGGACACGGCACAGCCCCCTTCGCATGGCCGTGGGGACGCGACACGTCCCCCTCTGCGTGGGGACCCAGCGTGGGGTGGCCTGGCCACGTCGCCAGCCCCTTCCCCCAGCGCTCCTTGGCTGAGCTCCTGCTGAGGCCGGACAAACTCATTGCTGGGATAACGGTGATGGGTCCTGGGTGGGATAACGGGGGGGGGCGGGGGCCCCCCCCCCCAGCCCCCGGAAATCCCCTGGGGGCGGCGCCGGGGGAAGCCCTGGCAGCCCTGCCCCGAGTGGGACACAGGCACCCACTGCTCCACGGCCACCCACAGCGCTCCGGGGCCACCCGGGGCTCACGTGGGACCGTCCCCGTCCCACAGCCCCTGGGGTGCGGAGCGGGTGCCCTCCCTGGGGGCTGCAGCCCGGGCGCCCGCCTGCCCTGGGGCTGCAGCCGGGGCTCTCTCCCCCCCAGATCCCCTCTTGCAGTGCGGGGGGGGTCCCGCACCCCCCGGAGCGCATCCCTGCCAGCACCCTGTGATAGCCCCGGGACCT
>NW_008794457.1:2120284-2121437 GCF_000699145.1 Aptenodytes forsteri | reverse complement strand
TTTTTTACTGGGGGCAACTTGTGCCAAACGGTGCCCAGAGCTGCTTCTGCCGGTGCATCTTTGGGGGTTGACCACGTCAAAGGGCTTCTCCACCGGTCCCCCGGTGTCACGCCGAGGCCGGCAGGGATGTCCCCGTCACTTTGCTGCCAGCCCCTGTGCTCTTCTCCACCTTTCCAGAAACACTACTTCCCTATCGACTACACGGTCCAGGTCCAGTACGAAGAGGTGCTGAGGCCGTCCAACATCACCCGCCTGGTAAGACGGTGGCAGGGGATGGCCCCCTGACAGGGACACTCCGGGGACCCGCGGAGGCTCTGAGGGTCTCACCCAGGGCACCCTCTCGCCCGCAGCGCAACGGGACGGTGTCGGAGGCGGCGCTGCGGTACCTCTGGTTCCATGTCAGCTCCCAGGCGGTGCTGCGGATCCGTGAGGTGCTGCCGGAGAAGCACCCGTCCTGGAAGTACACCCAGGAGCTGTGCCAGCTCTTCGATGCCCTGGGCAAGGAGTACAGCAAGTACCGGCAGGTGGGGAGACCCTGGGGTCCCCCCGGCACCCCAGCCCGGCCGCACGCTCCCACGCAGCCTTGCACACCCCTTGCAGGGGTGCTGCGTGCACACGCAGCGTGCAAGCAGCCGGTGCCTGCACACGCAGACACGCGTGTTGCGTGCTCACGTGGCACGCGTGCAGATGTAGGGGTGCACAAGCGGTACCCGCACCCACACGGCGCACAGACGTGCCTTGAGGACACGCACCCGCGGGCGTGAACACCCAGGGGGGCGCGGCACGGGCGTGCACAGCCCCCCCCTGCATGTGGGTCTTGTGGGAGGGCTGGCATGGGCAGGATGCTGGGGGGCAGAGGTTGGCACCGGGGGTGCGGAGCCGTGGGGCGGTGCCGGGGGATGTTCCACATCTGGCATTGGTGGTTCAGTGGTAGAATTCTCGCCTGCCACGCGGGAGGCCCGGGTTCGATTCCCGGCCAATGCAGCCAGAATTTTTCTTGCCTCCAAACCCCCCTGGGGGGCCGGCAGGGCTGGGGGGCGGGGAACGGGACCGTCACCACCACCATCATGGGGTGGCAGTGCCACGGCCGGAGGGGGGATCCTGCAGAAGGTGACCCCCGAATTCATCCCCGTTTTCCCAGTGGCGGGGACGG
>NW_008794457.1:2118927-2119431 GCF_000699145.1 Aptenodytes forsteri | reverse complement strand
CCCCAGTGTCCCTGGGGGGATCTTGGGGGCTGCTGGGGTGCCCGTGGGGGGCGGCCCAGATGCTCCCTTTGCCCCCTGGGTGGGTGCTCAGGCTCCAAGGTTGGCAGCACCAGCTCTGTAGTGCGTGTCCCTGGCTTGGTGGCATTGTGGGGGCAGTGGGAGGAGCTGGTTTGGTGGCAGGGAGGGACACTGCCTTTTTGGCGGTGAGGGTCCCTGGCTCGGTGGCGGTGAGTGTCCATGGCTTGGTGGCAGTGAGGGTCCCTTGCTCTGTGGCAGTGAGGGACGCTGGCTCAGGAGCAGCGGGGGGTGCTGGCCCCTGTCAAGGGTGCCCAGGCCACAGAGCCGTGGGGTGGCTGTGGGCAGCCCCACATCTGGCATTGGTGGCTCAGTGGGACGATTTTCGCCTCCACCACCCCCTCCCTAGGTTTGGTTCCCAGCCAATGCAGCCCTGATGTCCCACCCTTCGCCTCCACCGCTCTGCCCCCCCCACCCACCAGACAACCG
>NW_008794457.1:2118504-2118754 GCF_000699145.1 Aptenodytes forsteri | reverse complement strand
TTAGTGGTAGAATTCTCGCCTGCCACGCGGGAGGCCCGGGTTCGATTCCCGCAGCAGGCAGCAGCTGCAGCTTTTGCGCCCCAGTGTCCCTGGGGGGGGGCTGCTGGGGTGCCCTTGGCGCGGGGGGCACCCCTGGCACCGCTGTCCACTGTGCCCCCTGGGTGGGCTCAGGCCCCCCCAGGGGTGGCATTTCTTGGAGGCTGAGCCAGCGCCCCTTGGTGACTCCCGAAGGTCTGTTGCAGGGGGCTGC
>NW_008794457.1:2117535-2118442 GCF_000699145.1 Aptenodytes forsteri | reverse complement strand
TTAGTGGTAGAATTCTCGCCTGCCACGCGGGAGGCCCGGGTTCGATTCCCGGCCAATGCAGCAGCTGCAGCTTTTGCGCCCCAGTGTCCCTGGGGGGATCTTGGGGGCTGCTGGGGTGCCCTTGGCGCGGGGGGGCACCCCTGGCACCGCTGTCCACTGTGCCCCCTGGGTGGGTGCTCAGGCCCCCAGGGGTGGCATTTCTTGGAGGCTGAGCCAGCGCCCCTTGGTGACTCCCGAAGGTCTGTTGCAGGGAGCTGCTGGTGGCAGTGAGGGCTACTGGGTCAGTGGCTGTGAGTGTCCCTGGCTCAGGGACAGTGGAGGACACTGGTTTGGTGGCAGTGAGGGTCCCTGGCTTTGTGGCAGTGAGTATCTTTGGCTCAGTGGCAGTGAGGGGCACTGGTTCAGGGCCAGTGATTTTCCATGGCTTGGTGGCCATGAGGGTCCCTTGCTCGGTGGCAGTAAGTCACCCTGGCTTTCAGTGGCAGTGAGTGTCCGTGGCTCGGTAGCAATGAGGGTCCTTGGCATGGTGGCAGTGAGGGTCCCTGGCCCAGGGCAATGGGGGCTTCTTGGGGCTGGAGGGTGCCGCTGCAACCCAGAGGCAGCTGCATTTGGGTGCTGGGTGGGGGTGGCCTGTCACAGCTGGGTCTCCAGGGTGAACCCAAAGTGTGGCTGAGTTGTCCTGTGCCGTGGGGCAGGTTCTGCAGCCCCTCCAAGGAGAGAGCGAGCTTTGCTCGGTCTTCTTATCAGAGTGTTAACTCTGAAGGCTAATGACAACCCCCCCGCCTTGCTGGAGGTGGTGTGTGAGGCAGCAGGAAGAGGCGCTCTCATGGCTTGCTCCCCGGCGTGAGAGCTGTCCGTTGGGGTCCCCTCTCTGGGGAGGGGTTCACAGCCGGCGGTGCCTGTCCCC
>NW_008794457.1:2114650-2117392 GCF_000699145.1 Aptenodytes forsteri | reverse complement strand
TGTGGCCACCAGCCAGCCTTTCCATGTGTCTTCTGCGCGCTGCTGCTTCTGCCTGAGTCCATGACCACCCCCTCCGGGGGGGGGGGGGGGGGGGGGGGCCCGGCCCCCCAGGGGCCCGGCTGCCCCCCTGCCTCAAGGTCATGAGGATGCTCTACGGAGTGCCCTGTGAGTGGGGACCGGGTGGGGACCTTGGGGGACGGAGGTGCCATGCATGGGAGTCCTGTCCCACCCGGTGACGCCTGTCCCCTCTGCCCAGGTCGGTGGGAGTCCACCTAACGCTGCAGAAGACCCCTTTGCTCGACGCCTTCTCCTTGCCCTGTGGCCCAGGACGCTGCCTCTGCTCTGCCCCTCCCAGCAGAGCCCCTTGGGGATCCCCAAGGAAGATGCAAAGGGGGACAAATGCCACCCCCCTCCGGGACCAAACGTCACTCCCTCCAGGACCCTGGGACTGTGCACGGCCACGGGGTCGGCCCCGTCCAAAATGCCAGGCACCTTCTGCACGGGTGCGGGCTGGGGGGCCAGCCCCCCCCCCCCCACGGGCAGGCAGCTGCCGGCTGCCTGGGGGGGACATGCTGCCCTGCCCTGCCCGCAGCGGGGGGCAAGGGCGTTGCCCGGTTCCTCTCGGTTTGTATTTTTTTTCCTCAGCTTTCATTAAACACCAGGTAATTCTCTAGCGCTCAGCATTGCAGCTCAGCTTCCAACCAGGTCCCGGGAGCCTCCAGCCTGACCCGAAATAAAGGACCAGCAGATAGAACCCCAGCTGCCTCTTCATTTGGGGTGTCAGTCCCCTCCCTCGGCTTTGCGGGGGAGATATTCGCCCCGATATAGGGACCCCCCAGAGCCACCACCTGCCAAGCCGCCTCCGTCAGCCCCGGCCGCTTCCCCGGCAAGAAAACATCTGGATTTGTTTGTTGTGCTTGGCGGCACGGTATGGGTGGCGTGCCGGAGGGGCCGGGGGCTGGCTGGCTGCCTCCCCTCTTCCTAGCTTAGTTAATTACCTTAATCAGCTTTTATAGCCCTTAATTGGTGTATTCCTTGCTGCGGGCTGCTTAGGATTACAAGTCTATGAGAGCGTGCAGGTGAGGCTGTGAGCACTGCAGCATGAGCGGATGCAATGTCTTTCCTCCTCCTCCTCCTCCTCCTCCCTTCATGCCTAGCGATGGTTCATGTTTATATAAAGCCCACACGAAGCTCATATAAAGCCCACCAACTACGATCTGCCGCTTGATAAAGGGCTTTAATTTGAGGGACCCCCTCGCCCATCCCTGCTGGCTTTAACAAATAGCCCACGGGTGGTCCGGCCAGGGCCCCCCCGGGGCTGAGCTCCCACCTTCCGCTCCCTCACGTCAAGCGTGGGAATGGCCCCCCCATGCTCTTCCACCGTGGGAAAAATGAAGCCGCCCCGGCAAAATGACCCCAGCCGGGCTTCCCAGAGCATGACCCCGGCAAACGGCTGGGGCTCGAGGCGTGCCAAAGCCCTGCGTTTCCAGCCCAAGTGCCCACTTGAGATGTTGCGACACCTTTTTCCAGTCCCTCTTTCAAGGGACGGCTTCAAAAATGTCAACTGAGAGCGGCCACGGAAACGTACTCACGCGATGGGGAATCGGGCCCTGTTTGCAATACCTCGTGATGTACCGTGAGATGGGATGGATGCAGGGAGGGCCAGCCCAGGGCGAGGTGCTGAGGTCCCAAAAGACATCCCTAGGGACATGCTAGGGCTTGGGAGATGCTCCTGCTGTGAAACCCCCAGCTGCTGGAAAAGGAAGGCCTTTTGCTGGCCTTGAACCAGCTGAAAAAAAAGCCCGTCAGCATCCTCGGGACGGGCACGGAAAGGCCGACTGCTTTTGGGGAGCCGGGTTCAGCAGGGTGAGAGCCGGACTCCGGTAAGGATGTCCCATGCCCGTGGTTTTGGGGCTGTCTGGGATGCCCCCAGGCCGCCAACCAGCATGGCTTATGGCCACAGAGCGGGGCCGTATCCACACCGGCCCCTTGGGCAGCGTGAGGTTGCCCCAGGGTGGGGGGGGAAGATCTCTCAGCCCCAGGGGATGCCCCGGCAGAGCCTGGCACCGGGGTGCAGGACCACGCTTGGAGCATCCTTCCCTCTGCTGCCCCGGCCCAACTCAGCATCGCTGCGGGGGGGAAGGGGGGCAGAGACCCCCAGCTCTCACCCCCCCCAAACGGGGAGGTGGGGGGGGTGGGGTATCCGTGTTCCTACCCCACAGAATCAGAGTGAGCCTGGAAATGGCAATTAACTTTACTGAGCTCAGCGGGTGCCGTGGCCGGGCGCTGCTCTCACCAGGGCAGGCTCTGCCCTCTCCAGTCCCAGAAGGTGCCGTTGCTGGTGGCTGAGAGCCGGGCCAGCAGCCGCAGGACGCCCTGCACGCTCTCCTCCACCGTAACCGGGCCCTGCCAGACTCAAGGGCACAGGGAGAAGAAAAAAAAAAAAAAAAAAATCAGCCCAAACCCCTTCCCGGCACCTCCAGCCCCAGCCCCGGGCACGGTGGGCTCCCAGCTCCGGCCGGGGCAGGTTAGGAGAGGTTGGAGATGCTCTAGCAGCCAAGGGATGCAGCTTTGCGCAAATTAATCATCCCTAATTTGGGTGCTCTAAGGCTGGATGTCAATTTTACAGTTCCTAATAAAGAAGTGATTCATTTGTTCGCTCCGTAAGCCAGCGCAGGGCTAAGCCTTGCCCGGCGACGCGGCAAGAGGCTGCTCGTCTCCAGCTTCGCCTGCCTCCCCTTG
>NW_008794457.1:2112159-2112710 GCF_000699145.1 Aptenodytes forsteri | reverse complement strand
TTTTCTCGCTCCGTAAGCCAGCGCAGGGCTAAGCCTTGCCCGGCGACGCTGCAAGAGGCTGCTCGTCTCCAGCCTCGCCTGCCTCCCCTTGGCACGGTCAGAGGCGAAGATGGATTTGGGGCGATGACGGCCCTGGGGTGCGTGGGGTGCTGGGGGTGGTGGGGAGGCAGTACCCTGGGTGCAGCCCTCCCGCTGGAGCCGAGCACGGGGCCGGGGTGCCCTCTGCTGACACGCGCTTGGGATGGGAAATGAAATCAAAAATAGGGAGGGAACTGGATGGTTTAGGGGAGAGGCCGGAGTTGGGCGAAGATGGATTTGGGGCGATGACGGCCCTGGGGTGCGTGGGGTGCTGGGGGTGGTGGGGAGGCAGTACCCTGGGTGCAGCCCTCCCGCTGGAGCCGAGCACGGGGCCGGGGTGCCCTCTGCTGACACGCGCTTGGGATGGGAAATGAAATCAAAAATAGGGAGGGAACTGGATGGTTTAGGGGAGAGGCCGGAGTTGGCCCTTTGCCGCTGGGGGCGGGGCTGCACAGGAGCCTGTCCCCCAGGAG
>NW_008794457.1:2110542-2112117 GCF_000699145.1 Aptenodytes forsteri | reverse complement strand
GCAGCTCCCCTGGGACTGAGGGGGCTGCACAGGAGCCTGTGGGTGCCCCCAGGAGGGGATGTCCATGGGAAGGGATGCCCTGGGAAGGGGTGCCAGTGGGAAGGGATGTCCCTGGAAAAGCATGCCCGGGGAAGGGATGTCCCTGGGAAGGGATGCCCCCAAGGAAGGGACGCCCATAGGAAGGGATGCCCCCCGAGGAAAGGATGTCCCTGGGAAGAGATGTCCATGGGACGGGATGCCCCGGGAAGGGATGCCCCCTGAGGAAGGGATGCCCATGGAAAGGGATGCCCCCCGAGGAAGGGATGCCATTGGGAAGGGATGTCCCTGGGAAAGGCTGCCCAGGGAAGGGATGTCCATGGGAAGGGATGCCCCGGGAAGGGATGCCCGTGGGACTTTGCTGAGCCAGGGTGGCCGTGCATGTCCCATCACTCACCGTCCCCCGTCCCAAGGGAGGTGACACACAGCCAGGGTCCACGGACACACAGAGGATCCCGCTGCCCCCATACTCCAGGGCCAGGCACTTGGTGAGCATGAGAGCAGCCTCCTGGGGGCACAACTACCACCGTCACAGGGTGGCCCTGCCACAGCCGGAGGTGGGGGGGGGATCCTGCGGAAGGTGACCCCCAAATTCCTCCCCGTTCTCCTGGCGGCGGTACCTTGCTGCAGCGGTAGCAGACGTCCTGCCTCTCCTCCCAAGCCTCCGCCACCTCGATGGAGCCCAGGATGCTGGAGACGTTGACGATGGCGGCTCTGCTGCAGCTCATCCCGCGCTGCCCTTCGGCCTCAGCCGCCTCCTTCAGCAGGGGCAGGAATGCCTGCAGGGGACAGCCGCTTGGGCTCCCCCCTCCCCCCCCCCGCCCAGCCTAGGGGGGGGGTGCGTGTAGCCTCACCTGGCTTGTCTGCAGGGGCCCGATGGTGTTGGTGGGGTAGGAGGGGCAAGATTTGGGGCAGGGGGGGTGCGTGTAGCCTCACCTGGCTTGTCTGCAGGGGCCCGATGGTGTTGGTGGTGTAGACGAGGGTCATGTTCTCCACCGTCTCAGTGGCCAGCGTGCTGCGGCGCGTGGTGCCGGCGTTGTTGATCAGGAGGTTGAGGCCGGCGTTTCCCACCTTCTCCTGCACCTTCCTAACTGCTGCCTTGATGCTGTTGGGGTCTGTCACATCTGCAAGGGGACGGGATGGGCTGGTGGCCGTGTCCCAGGCAAGACGCTGTAGGACATGGTGGGAGGCAACTCCCGGCCACCGAGCATCCTCCTGGTCCCAGCAGTGACCTGCTTGGGCTGAGCCAAACAGAGGGACCCGCCTGCTTGGGTGGCATCTCCCAGAGCCACCCACGGGTGCCATTAAATCCCGAGAGGCTTCGTCCCCTTCCCGCCCCAGCACCTACCTAGAGGCAGGACCACGACGTTGGGGCTGCCCAAAGCCACTTCGTTGATAGCCTACACAGAGAAAGGGGGTGTGGGGGTGTGTCAGACAGAGCGTCCCGTCCCCTTCCCGCCCCAGCCCTAGAGGCAGGACCACGACGTTGGGGCTGCCCAAAGCCACTTCGTTGATGCCTACACAGGAGAAAGGGGGGGT
>NW_008794457.1:2110259-2110471 GCF_000699145.1 Aptenodytes forsteri | reverse complement strand
GGGTGCACTAGTTGTGGGGGCTGCCAGCAACGCCCCCCACCCCCCCCGGCACTCCCTGCCATGCACTTACCTATGCCAAGAGTAGCAAAAAAATTAAATATATATAAATATATGTATTTTTCCATGCCCATTCACAGCACGAGATGCTGCCGCTCAGCCCCCCAAAAGCCAGGCAGGGATGGTGGCACCCCGAGGCTCTGCGTTTCCCAGCC
>NW_008794457.1:2109901-2110206 GCF_000699145.1 Aptenodytes forsteri | reverse complement strand
GCCGACCCCCCCGTCGCAGCCGGTCAGCAGGACGCTGCGGACGCTGAGCCCCTCCATCCCCACCGCTTGCCGCAGCCGGTTGTGCCGCCCCGGCAAGGCTTGGCAATCCTGCTGGTAATTCCGAAGGCGGTGCCGTGGGTGGTGCTGGGATGAGCGGAGGTGGCGGGGGACACCGCCTGCCTGCACCCCCTTTCCCCAAGGGGATGGGGCAGAGGGATGCTCTTCTGCAGCCGGGGGGGGCTCACCCATCACCCTGACCATGGGGATGTCTCACCCACCCTGTACCCCAAAGCACCTACCCCCCC
>NW_008794457.1:2108097-2108626 GCF_000699145.1 Aptenodytes forsteri | reverse complement strand
CCACCCCTGGTGCTGCTCCTGCCATGGCCCTGCTGGCACTGTCCCCTCCTGCTGGGGTTGGGGACACCTGCCTGTGCCCGGGGAGGGAGAGGGGGAGAGAAAAGAGAGGGAAAAGAGAAACAGAGAGAGAAGAGGAAAAGAGAGAGGAAAAAAGGAAAAGAGGGAAAAAAGGAGAGGAGAAAAAGAGGAAAAAAGGAAGGAGGAGAAAAAAGAGGAAAGGAAGAGGAAAGGAAGGGAAGAAAAAGGGAAGAAAAAGAGGAAAAGAAGAGAAGAAAAAGAGAAGGAGAAGAGAAAGAGAAGGAAAAAGAGGAAAAGAGGGAAAAAAGGAGAGGAGAAAAAGAAGAAAAAGAGATGAATAAGAAAAGAATAAGAGAAAAGGAGAAAAAGAGAAAAAAGAATAAACAAAAAGAAAAGAGAAAAAGAGGAGAAAAGAGCCAAAGAAAGAACAAGTGAAGGAAAGACGTAAGGAAAGGAAAGGGCCGTGAGGGAAGGGAAGGAGGAGACAGAGGAGCAGAAAGCGGGGGGCAGC
>NW_008794457.1:2107620-2107858 GCF_000699145.1 Aptenodytes forsteri | reverse complement strand
ACGGTCCTGCGCAGGCGCACCCCGCGCCGGATGGCCACCAGCATGTCTTCGGCCGGGGGGTCCATGGAGGCCGCCGGGGGAGGCGCAGGGGTCTCCTCGCCGGGGCCGGACCCCGCGAGGGCGGTGGGGAAGGGGAACTGGCCTTCCCCCAGGGCGTGGGCGCCGGCCACCAGCCGGGGTACGGGGTAGACAGAGATCTCCCGCCACCCCACCAGCTCGCCAATCTTCCAAGCTGTGG
>NW_008794457.1:2103272-2107568 GCF_000699145.1 Aptenodytes forsteri | reverse complement strand
TGTTGGGAAGGCTCAGCCGCTTGGGCCAAGCTTTGGCAAAATCCAGGGGGTTTGGCGAGGCGTCGTCGGCGTAGAAGACGCACTCTTCGCTGCCCACCCGCGTGGGGCCAGCGTAGCCGGGGGAGTCGGGCACCGTGGGGGTCTTCACGGGGACAATGGGGGGTCGGATGGGGATGGGGCCGGCATTGGAGAGGGTACGGCGGACCGAGGGCTTGGTGGAGGGCGTGCGGCGGATGGTGGCCACCCCTGGGGTGGCGCCGGCCGGTAGGTTGGTGCCGGTGGGCAGCCCGGCAGTGGAGGCGGGACGCTTGGTCTGGATCATCCGGCGGTAGTTCTGGGCGATGTTGCTGTTGCGCGGGATGGTGGAGGACTTGTCGAAGTCGCTCTGGGGGTCGCACTCCACGTCGCCGTTCACCGAGTAGCAGTCGTAGTCAGAGCCTGGGGAGGGGGCAGCATGGTCAGCACGGCTGGGTGGGCGGTGGGCGGCACAGCTGGCGCTGCCAAGCCCAACCACCACCTTCACAATGCAATTGCAGCCAGCCCCA
This sequence comes from Aptenodytes forsteri, assembly GCF_000699145.1. Taxonomy (NCBI): domain Eukaryota; kingdom Metazoa; phylum Chordata; class Aves; order Sphenisciformes; family Spheniscidae; genus Aptenodytes; species Aptenodytes forsteri. The sequence continues at coordinate 2,107,023 of NW_008794457.1, read as the reverse complement.
ACCACGCTGTCGCAGCGTGACCGCAACCAAACTCGACCACCACCATTGCACCGCGATCCCAACTGGCCCCAACCATTGCTGGCACAACGCGCTCACCATCAAGCCCAACCATCACCATCACGAGGCAACCACACTCAAGCCCAACCATCACCATCACGAGGCAACCACACTCAAGCCCAACCATCACCATCACGAGGCAACCACACTCAAACCCAACCATCACATTGAGATCACAACCAAACCCAACTGTCACCATTGCAACACGATCATAACCAGCCCCCGCCAATGCCAGCACAACACGATCACAACCAAACTCAGCCATGACCATCACAACTGGCCTCAACCATCACCACCACACGGTCGTAGTCAAACCCAACCATCACTATCACAACCACCCCAACCACTGCCATCACAACGTGATCACAGCCAACCTCCACCGTCACCATCACGTGCTCACAACCGGCTCAGCCATCACCATGCCAACACAATCAGAGCACAACATGACTGCCCCTGTGGTTACTCGATCTCCAAACACCACTTCTGCCGCCATCACCCACCATCTGCCACCGTCTCTGCTTGTACCCAACCACTGTGCACAAACATGTCACCGCAAGCCATCACCAACCACACCCTGCATGATGCTACCTGTTATTGCACTGCCCGGCACAACTGTAGTCATCAAGACCCAACTAACACCCAAATAACCAGGAAGCCCTGTGGTTACCGCGTGGCACAATGCTTGTGCCGCACACCGAACACCAAAACACATTAAATCTTCACCCCACCAGCTGCTACACGTGGTCACAGCCCAGTGCTACGACACCCAGCGCAGGCAGATGTGCCCCAGGACCACCAAAGCCTCTGCCATCCCCTTCCCCTCTCCGGCTGCCATTTCAGGTGGCCCCAGGTGCCCCTCGCCGCGGCGGGGCGGGTACCTTGGGAAGGGATGGTGTCCTCGGAGCAGGAAGGGGTGGTGGTCTGTGTGCTGTAGCCGCTGGAGTACTGCAGCGAGTCCCGGCTGCTCTTCTGGTGCTCCAAGCTCAACCCCCGGGTCAAGACCATGGCCAGGTCGCTGGCGGCGGGGGACACCTCCTCCCCATGCTGCGGGGGCAAGGGATCACCGTCAGCACCCGGGTTCCTCTCTTGGGAGCCCCCCAAAAGCCCACCACCTCTGTGCTCGCCCCGCTGGAGCCGGTACCTTGGCGGCAATAGTAGCCGGTGACCCCGCCGATGCCCGGGGACCCGCCGGCAGGCGAGCCCATCTCGGCTTCCCGCAGGTGCTCCACGCGGTCCTTGCGCCGCTGCAGGGTGGGGACCACCGGCTGGTCATAGGGGCTGGCCTTGGACCAGTCCTGCAACGGGCAAGGCATGGGGTGACGCTGGGGACACCGGGGCCAGGAGCCGAAAGCGGGGCAGGGCGGGAGGGAGTCCCCCAAGCCATGGGTGCTGCCCGGGATGCTCTGCCCTGTGGGGGGGGGGCGGGATGGGAGGATCTGGGGGCTGAACTCCACGAGGTGTGGGGGGATCCAAGTGTGAAATGCAAGCCTGGTGGGATGGGGGACAGCGCCAGGGAGGGGAGGAGAGGAAGAGGAGGGTGCTGCTGATGAAGGCTTCACCTTTTCGCCACCTGCCCGTGCCCCGGCAGCGGAGCAAGAACTAACCGAGGTGGGGGAGCTGCACTCGCTAACCGACTGGCAGGTTTCGGAGGCCTCCGAGGACGGCGGGACTTCTGCCGTGCCACGGGGCCAAGCCGTGGGCCAGAGGAGGAGAGAAGAGGCGGTTAGCAAGCACAGCCAGAGCCGCGGCCCCGGGTTAGAGCAGCACCCACGGCTTCCCCAGCCAACCCAGGCCCCCAGCCCGCCTCCCCCGCGGCAGCAGATGCGGGAAGGCAAGCAGGATCCGACCCGGCAGCGGGGGCTGTAGATTCGGGGAGGCGCCGGCTGGGTGAAGCTGGGATGCCCAGCCCCAACCCTTCCCCCTGCTCACCCCAAGCCCCGCAGAGCCAACAGTCATTTTGGGGAGCACCACGGCTTCCCCAGCCAACCCAGGCCCCCAGCCCGCCTCCCCCGCGGCAGCAGATGCGGGAAGGCAAGCAGGATCCGACCCGGCAGCGGGGGCTGTAGATTCGGGGAGGCGCCGGCTGGGTGAAGCTGGGATGCCCAGCCCCAACCCTTCCCCCTGCTCACCCCAAGCCCCGCAGAGCCAACAGTCATTTTGGGGAGCGGGGACGGTCCCCGCAGCCACGGCGTTGGCATCCCCAGGGGCTCTCACCAGGTTGGCAGTGCCGGGTTAGCGGGCAGGCGGTGCCGGCAGTGCCAGGCAGCCCGGCGGCACAGCCAGCACGAGGGATCGGCAGCTCCCGGGGGATGCCGGGGGATTCCGGAGCATCCTCGGCACTGGGGAGGATGCAGGGCGAAGGGGAGGCTTTGCTTCACGCTGCCTGGTGGGGGACTGGCACAAACTGGGTATTATGGGGCTGGGGCGATTGGGAAATACCTGTGGGCGGGGAGATACCTGTGCCCCATCCCTGGGGGGTGTCACAGATGGGGTTTCTCTGCAGTGTGGCCCATGGCACCCCTGAGTAGGGCAGGCAACCCCCGCTATTCCCAATACTTATCTCCCGTGATGCCAACGCAGCTGGAAACAAGCCTGGGGAGGGGCGCGGGTCCCATCACCTCCGCGCCGGACCCTTGTGTTGCGCCCAGCAGCACCCACCCATTCTACAGAAGGGGAAACTGAGGCACGGGGGTGGGCGGTGCTGACACCTCCCCACCATACCTGGCTGGTGATGTCCGAGGGCATGGGGGAAGGCGGTTTGGAGTAAGCGGCGTCCTGGGAGATGAAGCCTGAGTCGTGGGAGGAGACGCTGGAGAGGCGGGTGGCGGCGGCGGGGGGCTGCGCCAGGCTGCGGTAGCGATAGGTGGAACTGGGTGAGCAGGTCTGAGCCCCGCCGGGCCACGCCATGCCACCCTTGGCACTGCTAACGCTGCTGGGGGGGCGCCGGGGGGGGACGGGGACACGCCAGCAGGGAGAACAAAGGAAGGAAAAGAGAGTTTAAGCTGGAGGTTCAGAGGCGGCGGGGTCCCTGGGCAGCAAGCCCAGCACCCCGTTCCGCACCCCAACCTGGGGAAACTGAGGCACACAGTCCTTCCAGGGCATCCCTTTCCCTTCTGGTGTCCCCCAGCGGCAGGGGACAGGCTGGGGCACATGGCAAAGGTGACATGTTTGCACCCAGACCCCTCTGCACAGCTCACATCATCCCCAAAACCCAGAGGATGGGGCGCGTGCTAAGCACCCGTCCTGCCCCGTAGGTCCACCAGCCCCGACCCCACACCCATCCCAGTGCGCCAAGGCCAGTTCATCCGGGTTACTGGGGACCAGTTGGCCATATGGACATGTGGAGGTGGACATGCACCTCGTGAGCATCCCCAAGGGCCGTAAACATCATCAGTGTGTCCCCCCCGCCCCGGGGTTAAGGAAGGGGGCTGGATTTCCCAGCAATGGTTAGGCACGGAGCCCACCCCACCATACCTGCACATGCTGGACTTGCGGGAGCTGGAGCTGCTGGGCGAGGACGGGGGGGTCTGGTAGGACCAGCTGTAGTCAGAGCCCTTCAGGTCCTTGATCACCTGCAGGAAGGATGGGGTTTAAGCCCCCCCCCAAAGAAGCTCTCCCCCTCCCCTGCCCCCTGCCGGTCCCCCCACTGACCTGCTCGCTGGCGGGGGGCAGCTTGTGGGGCGCGGCGGGCGGG
>NW_008794457.1:2099189-2102005 GCF_000699145.1 Aptenodytes forsteri | reverse complement strand
CCTTGTCCAGCTGGTTGGCAGTTTTCTTCCAGTCCTCAATCCTGTCCTGCAAAGGGTTTATCAGGCTCTCCATGAGGGCGCTGGAGCAAGGGAGAGAGAAGCAGAGAGCGTGGGAGAGCGCCGGAGCCCGGGGAGGGGGGGGGGAGGGAGCCGTGCCCACTACCCCAGGCCCAGCCGACATCCAGCATCTCCTCCTTCAGAGAGGAAGGGCTGAGCCCGGCCAACTCGTGTCACCGATGCCCGGGGCCCGCTTACTTGGTGAACTGCCGGAGCTTGGCCTCGATGCTGCGGTGCCGCATGCACATGCGGGTCAGCGCGGAGCCGATGTCCCTCGTGGCACCTGGAGGGGAGCGAAACGCTGCTGACGAGGGGCAGGGGACACCCCCACACCAGTCCCAGCCCAGTTTGTATACTGGGACCAGGCTGGCTTGCGGCGGGGATGACCAGTGCTGAGATGCCCTGGGCTGTGGGGACACTTTGGGTCGGAGGTGGCTCGCTTTTTCCCCTGATAAACCCACTAAATAAATAAATCAACATCCACTAACTAATAAATAAAGCACTAAATATCCCTTCCTGCGGCTTCAAAATGAAAACCTCCTCCCAGTTTTTCCCGGTTTGTCTCAAATCCAGTGCCGGGGGCAGGGGCCAGGGAATGGGAGGGGTGAGGTACCACGCAGCCGGCCAGGCACGGACCGAGAAACCGGCCGGCCGGGAGCACACGGCTCTGGGACCGGCTTCCCTCCCTGGCTCCGTGCCGGGCAGCCGGCTGTGTCCCTCACCTCCAGGCATGATCCCGAGCATGTAAAAAGGGAGGCAGAGCTCCCTGGGGGGATACTGGCCAGCAACGGAAAGCAGAAGCGTCCCTTTTTGGTGAAACCGCTGTTAACTCTGAAGCCTAAGGATGGCCACATGGTGGCAGTGCTGCTGGCAAATCCCAGGGAAAGCAGCAATCTAAAATCCTTGGGTGCAAGCTAGGGAGTGATATTCTGCCTTTTTCTCCCCAAAAAAGCCTCCAGAGACACCTCCCACCCTTTGCAGGAGTTTTGGGCACTCCTCAGCCCCACAGCGCTGCGGAAACGGGGGAGCCCGTGGGCCGAGGGCCTTCTCCTGCGTGGGGGTATTCTCCTAATGCCGCTCCTAATGCTCTTATCCTGGCTCCTGCTGCTCCTAATCCGATTCCCCCTGCGCGCTCACGAGCCGCGTGCGAGGCCGCCGAAAAAAGCAGGGACGTCCAGTGGTGTCCCCGAGATGCCACCGTCTGGCGCAGCACTACAGGGTGGCCCCCCGTGATGCTGTCTCCCGTGGTGCCGGTCACCAGCTGTCCCCAGCATCCACCCCGTGTCCCCTCCCTCGCTTTCGGTGCCCAGGCTGGAGGGGAGCTGGGGGAGCCCTAATCCCCCCCTGGTGCAGTGGGCTAGTGGGTTTGGAGGCAAAGCTGATCTCGGCTCAAGCTGCTGCTGCCTCCTCCTCCTCCTCCTCCTCCTCTTCCCCACGCAGCTCCAGATGGCCTGGATGCCGCCAGTCTGCAAACCAGCCCGGGACCATCTGCTTGGCAGAAGCCGAGCGGTGGGAAGCGGCTCCTCGCCGCCAGCGAGCACCCAGAGAGGGTCCGGGGGTCTGGCCCCCTCACCCCATAGAAGCAGGGGGGGGCCCCACCTGCAGCCTCAGCTCTTCATGTCGCCTCCCCGGCGGGTCGGGGTGCGTCCCTGAAGCAGTCGAGCGTGGGCTCCTGCATCTCCCTCCACCTAATTCCCCCTCCCCGGAGCCCCCTGGCGCAGCCAGGATCCCCCTGGGCACCTCCCAGGGGGGCACAGGGGACAAGGGGCACCGGGAGGGCGGCTCAGCCCCACAGCTGGGTGCATCCCAGCGGGCAGAGACGGGTGCAGGGGACCACGGCGTGGGGCTGTGTTGCCCCAAATCTCCCTGCAACCAAACTAGCCCCACCAGAAGATGCTGGCTAAGCACCCATCGGTGGTGAGAGGCAGCACCCACATGGGTGCCCAGCCCACCCGCTCCCCAGCCTCAGCTGCACCCCACCTTTCCAAGCCTGCTTCCCAGGGGATGCTCCACCTCGGGGTGGGGACAGGTTGGACACGTCTCCAAGGATGGTGGAGCTTCTGCTTGAAGCCCACCCCAGCCACGTGGGCAGGGGACACCCCACAGGGGACACTCGCCAGCCGTCCCCCTGCCCGGCCAAGCCCGGGGATGCCCAGCCCTGGGGCGGGGAGGACCCTACCTCGGGTGTTGGTGGCCATGTCGGCCACTTTCTGGAAGGCATCCAGGAAGGCGACTGCGGCCAGCACCGTGGTCCTGGGGCGGACTTGAAGCCCACCCCAGCCACGTGGGCAGGGGACACCCCACAGGGGACACTCGCCAGCCGTCCCCCTGCCCGGCCAAGCCCGGGGATGCCCAGCCCTGGGGCGGGGAGGACCCTACCTCGGGTGTTGGTGGCCATGTCGGCCACTTTCTGGAAGGCATCCAGGAAGGCGACTGCGGCCAGCACCGTGGTCCTGGGGCGGAGAGAGCGAGGGGGGAGCTCAGCGGGCGCTGGGCACCCCGGGATGTGCCCGTGGGGAAGGGGGGATCCTATGATGCGCTCCCCCCCCCCCGCCCATCCCCCCCCCCCCGGCCACTCACCTGAGCTGGGAGTGCAGCTTGGTGGCCTTCGAGTTGAAATCCTCCCAGATGGGGTAGGAGCTCTGCAAGGAGGGAAGGTGACAGTGAGAGGCGGAGCCCCTCGCCCCCCTGCGCCCCCTCCCCAGGCAGGGCAGATCCCCCCTTCACCATTGCAGGGAGATGGGGCAGCTCGGTGGTCA
>NW_008794457.1:2095984-2099172 GCF_000699145.1 Aptenodytes forsteri | reverse complement strand
GCGGCTTCTCTGATGGCTAATAAAGGCTGAGCACAACCTCTTTCCCCTCCTGGGTTTTTCCCCTTCCAGTCTGGCCATGCAACTTTGTAGACCATGGAGACCTCAGGATTTTGGGTGATCCCTTCCTCTTCCTCAGAGGGCTGAAGGCAGCTTATGGGTTTGGAAATTTGAGGGGAGGAAAGGAGATGGTGCACCGGCAAGCTTTGAGACCCTGGCCAGCAGCAGAGCAGAGGCCTCCAGTGCCCGTGGCCTCCCCCAAAGCGGTGAAGGCCAAAACCACCATCATGGAGGGCTCCAGCCCCACAGTGGGTAGCCTCAGTCCCCGACTCCCCCGAGCCCACGAGCACCGACGGGGCAGGAGGGGAGGTCTGGGGTCCCCCCAGCCCTGAATGGGGTGGTCGTGCGGGGATGTGGACAGGTCACAGGTGCTGGGGAGGCCACCCCAGTGCTGGCCCAGCGAGGCCACCCCGGTGCCATCCTGGCCAGGCCATCCTGATGCTATCCCGGTGAGGTCATCCCAGCAAGGCCAGTCCCAGTGCCCTTGTGGCGAGGCCATCCCAGGGCTGTCCCGGTGCCACTGCCCCAGTGAGGCCAATCCAGCGCTGTCCCAGTGAGGCCAGTCCTGGCAAGACCAGTCCCAGCAGTGTCTTGGAGAGGCCAGTCCCGGTAAGACCATCCTGGTGCCGTCCCAGTGAGGCCAGTCCCAGTAATGCCAGCTCCAGTGCCATCCCAGCAAGGCGAATCCTGGTGCCGCCGTATGGTGAGGCCATCCCAGTGCCACCATCCCAGTGAGACCAGTCAGAGTGTTGTCCTGGTGAGGTTAATCCTGGTGGCGTCTCGGCGAGGCCGTCCCAGTGCCAGCCTGGCACAGCCAGTCCTGGTGCCACCATCCTGGTGAGGCTACCCAGGTGCCACCATCTTGGCAAGGCCATCCTGGTGCCATCCCGGCGAGGCTGATCCCAGTGCCACTGTCCCAGCAAAGCCATCCCAGCAGGGCCAGTCTTGGTGCCACCATCCCGGCGAGGCCATGCTGATGGTGCCATCCTGGCGAGGCCAGTCCCGGTGCTGCTGTCCCAGTGACGCCATCCTGGCGCCACCATCTGATGGCAGTGCTGGCAGCTTGCAAATCCCCGCGGGGCGGCCACCAGGCTGGGACATGAGCACCGGAGCCGGCTTTGCAGGACATGGGCCACTGCACATCCCCGTGAGCCCAGCTTGGTGGCACCTCTGGGGACAGAGTTTGCACCAAGGGGGCACGGGACCAGCCCAGCGTTGTTTTTTGGGGACCACGAAAGCCCCCGTTTCCTCACGAGTCAGCAAAGAAGGGGTTTGAGGATGCCACTTCATGTGCCACTTGTGGCAGCGCCCTGTCTCGGGGCTGTGAGTCCCCAGGGACTGCCATTGCCGGAGGGCAGGGCCACCGTCCCAGGGCCACCTTCCTGCAGCCACCCCCGGAAGGGCGAGCAGAGGCTCCCCCCAAACGAGGGGGCAAGTCACGATGCCCCCCGCTCTCCACGATGCCATGCGAGAGGAGGGGATGAGGACAATGGGGACAAGGACATGTCAAGGTCACCCAGGGACTCCGAGCACGCTGGAAGAGAGGCAACAGGAATGAAGTGGGCTCAGGGACGCCGCCGGCTCAGGGATGGCCACCAGGCTTCACTGCCCGAGTCCTCCCCAACGGAGGCCGACAGGTGCCGAAAAGCCACCCGCCACCGAAATAAGGTCCCTCTGTGCCCACCCTCAGTGCAGGGGTCCTGGCCGTGGGACCCTAAGCACATCGCTGCCATTGAACGCCATCAGCTCTTTGGGCAGGGGATTATTCTTCCCTGTCCGCCAGCGCCCGCGCCAGGACGCCCACGTGGCTGGGAGATGGGGACAGGGACAGGGACAGGGACGACGCACCCTTAGGGGCCACCGGCACTGGGCCGGGGCTGTGCAGGGTACGAGCCGCGCGCGGTGGGGCTTTTTTCTTCTTTTTTATTATTTTTGTCTCATCTTTCCCACCTACAAACGGCAAGAAAATGAATCCAGCCCGGTTTCCTCAGGCACGCCGGTGCGTGACGCCACGGTGAGGGGCTCCTGGCCCAACCACGTCGGCTGCGCTGGCACCAGCCGGGGAGGTGACGGCTCTGGGCTGTCTCATCCCTTCCGCAGCCTCAGCGGGGGGGAATGGGGAAACTGAGGCATGGGCTGCCCCCACCTCCACCCTGGGGCCATGGGGCTCAGCCGGGCTGCCAGGAGGAGGTGGCTGGGGTGGAGGCGTTTGGGGCGCCCGATCACCGCGGCACCATTCCCCACCAGCCCCGGCCACCACCGCCTCGGGGCTGGCGCCTGGGGAGAGCCGGGATTTTCTCCCTCGAGGGCTTTTCTCCCAGCCGGGAGCTGGAGTCTGGCCCCGCGGAGCCACCCCCGCCCCTCGAAGGGGTTAATCTCCTTCTCAGCAAGGCTTTTATTTTTTTTTTTATCCCCCCCTCCCCTGCTTTGGCAATGACAGCATTGTCTGGACTAGGCTGCAGCAAGAAGAGAGGAAGAGGAGGAGGAGGAGGAGGAGGAGGAGGAAGAGAGCTTTTGCCTCCTGAAAATGACTGGGGCTAAACCCCAACGCCGGAGCTGGCAGCGGGAATTTTGGCCCCCCCCGAGATGAAGAAACCCGGCTGGTGCCCTCTTCCCCGCTCAGCCCCCAGGCAAAAATGACCCCCAGCACTTTTCCTTTATTTTTTTTAAAATGAAAAAAAAAAAAAAAAAAAAGGCTTTTTTTTTAAACATGGCCCCATCCTGCTCCCAGGGAGGGTGGAGGCAACGTCCCTTCCCCGGGCTGGGAAATGGGATGGAGGAGCCGGGGGACCTTTTTGTTCCACTGGTGCAAACCCAAGCGGGTCCGGCAGAAATCCAAGCTGGGGAGCGGAGGGTGGCGGGGCCAACGCGATGCCCCAAAACGGCAGCGATGCCCAATGCGGGGCCAGTGGTACCCGACGTGGGCCAGGGGGGGGCAGCAGTGGCCGGGTCGGTGAGCCCCGCCATGGGGCTCCGGTACCCGGTGACGGAGACGGGGCTGATACGGGGCTGCGATCCCCAGCACGGGGTCTGATGCCCAACGCGGGGCCCCGATGCCCAATATGGGGTTGATGCGGGGCTCCGGCACCCGGTGCCGGGCTCCGATGCCCGATGTGGGGCCCCGATGCCCC
>NW_008794457.1:2094488-2095129 GCF_000699145.1 Aptenodytes forsteri | reverse complement strand
CCAGGGCTGCGGTGGAGGGAGCCCCGAGGGATGCTTTGGGGATGCTGGGACTGGGGGTGCAGCCCCGCTGGTGGGGGCAGCACCGCGGTTTGCTCACGGGGCAGCGGAGGAACCCCAAGGGACGCTCTTGGGGTGTTGGGTGGGGAGCCCCGTGGTGCGCTCAGGGATGCTGGGCCTGGGGTCAGCAGCGGGACCGCTACGGGATGCTCAGGGGCAGCCCCCAGATCCCTGGGGGTGCTGGGGGGATGCTGCCTCCAGGCCAGGGCTCTGTTTAGCCTCTCTCCAAGGGCTGTTTGACCCCCACTGCCTTCCTTACCTGGGGAAGGCGCATGCCTAGGTGTGCTGCGGGCAACCACCTTGGTGCAGGTTTAAGTTTAATGCCCTCCGCGGTGATTATATGGCAGCTCTGAGATGTCTTACGGCACTTGATTACTGGAGAGCCGTGGGAAACGCGTGGCCTGCCAGCAGACGAGCCCTTCCCCGTAGCCGTCCCGAGGCCCCATCCCCAGCCTCCCGGAATCTGGGGGGCCGGGCTGAGCCCCGACGCACCAAGCTGCACCGAGCGGTGAAATGATGCTCAGGCGGGGCGAGGGGCTCAGCCTGAGCCGCCTATTCTACCTCCTGCCAGAAAAGCAGCCCCG
>NW_008794457.1:2083949-2084569 GCF_000699145.1 Aptenodytes forsteri | reverse complement strand
GCGCTGCGCTCCGGCAGCCGGCTGGCTCCCCATAAACCCCATCCCTCGGCGTGGAAAGAGGCCGCTCAGCAGTAGCGAGCCCGGCAGGAGATGGGCAGAGCAGCCGGCTGGAATTTCTCCCCATAAACCCCGTCCCTCGGCGTGGAAAGAGGCCGCTCAGCAGTAGCGAGCCCGGCAGGAGCGATGGGCAGAGCCCTGGGACCAGCAGCAGTCCTGGCCCACGCCGGCCATGTCCTGGCAGGGGTTGGGGACGGGCAGGGGCCCCCCCCCGGCACCCCAGGCGGTTGGCGGGCTGGGGAAGCCACCGCTCGCCCATCCTAAAGGGCTGGCTGTTAAAATTAACCCGCCGTGACCGGGTTTGGAAAGCCCTTTCCCGGGAATGACAGGAATGTCTTTATCCCGGCCAAAGCAGCGCCGGTGCAGGGCTATTCGGGGAACCCGCTGCCAGAGCCCGTCTCCGCTGTAAACAGGCCAGGAGCCATAAAAACTCCACGAATTCCTCCAACCCCCCTTTCCCTGGGATCAGGTGAGGGCCTGAAACGCGCAGGGGATGCAAAGGTGACCCCCCGAACCGCAGCAGCCCGGCACACGCTGGCGGTGATGGTCCCTTGGCGCCGTGG
>NW_008794457.1:2079886-2083875 GCF_000699145.1 Aptenodytes forsteri | reverse complement strand
GCCTGGAAGAACTTCTGCGGTGGTTTTTTTTTCCTGCTGGGAAGAGGAGCAGGCGGAGAAGCCCTGCTTGCCGGCGAGCCAACGTGGCAGAACTGGGCCAGCCTGGGGCTCGAGGTCAAGCAAGATGCTCCATGCCATCCCCTGCCCTTGCCGGGTTTTTGGCTCCCCTTGGGGCTGGATACACGAGGATGGGGAGCCCAGCTACCAGGAATGGCCTGCTCTGCATCGCTCGTTTATTTTATCGTGGGGAGCTTAACATAGGAACAAAGAATTGAGTCCTGGGCTGGGCACGATGGGGTTCACCGCCGCCCCCCGTGCCCCTGGTGCCAGCTGGGATTTAAGGCTGCGCCGCCGTCCGTGCCAAGGGCTGGGGGCTTGGGGAGGGTGCGTGGACGCAGGGAGGGGACTGAGTGCCACGCACAGGAGCGTGAGTCCCCAGGCGAGATGCCGCCGTCAGTCTCCGGCGCGGCCTCGGAGCTGGAGGGTGGAAGCCCGGGGTGGCGAGAGGCGGCCAGCAGCCCTGCGTGCTTGTTTTCCAGGGCAGGAGGCCAGGGGCTGCTCCCGTCTTCCCTTCCCCTCCGGTCTCGCTGGCAGGAGGCTGGGCGCTCAGCTGACAGTCACGGGGAAGGCATTAGCAAAGCAAAGGGGAGTTTCCTCGCCCTATCACAAGAGAAGACGAGGTGCTTTCCCCTGGCCCTCTCTTCCTGCAACCCTTCCCCATGTCCCCGCATCGCCTATGGGAGAAGCCGGGCACAGCCTGGGGGTCCCCCACCATCCGCACACACAGCAGGGAGGAAAACCAGCCCCGCACCAAGCGCTCGCCCATCTCCCTCTGCCATTAAACCCATTGCATCCTCCGGCGACCAGCAACCGGTGTCCCCGTCCCCCAGTCCGCGTCCCCTGGTCCCTGCCCCAGCAACCGTGCACACCCGCGGCTGCCGCGGGGCTGCTCAGAGGATCACCCGCCGGTCCAGCTGCTCTGCCCGCCCAGCTCGCTGGTGCCGCGCTTCCAGGTGCTTGTTTTGGACCTTCTCGAAGTGTTGCAGCAGCTCCGTGTAGTCGATGTTGGAGGCCGTCGTCCTCTTGAAGCCGGCGCTCGGTTTGGTGCTGTCCCTGCGGGGAGGGAGCAGAGAGTGAGGGCGGGAAGGGGCAGGAGATGCCCGTACCCTGGGCATCCGTCACAGGCAGCACCAAGGGCTTGTCCTGAGGAAGCCGAGCCCAGCACACGCCGGTGATGCTGGTGCCCCATTAAACGCCCCCAAAGCCCTGTTTCCCTCCCCCAAAGGCATGAGACAGAGCCCAAGAAGTCCTGGGACAGGAGAGAGGGGACAAGGGGCATCTGCCTCAGCACCCTGGCCCCACAGGGGAGGTTTAACCCCTCTGACATGCATGCCTCCCCCCGACCCAACCCACTCCGGCCAAAAGCAGCGAGGCTGTCTGGAAAGGATGCTGGCGCCACGTGCCTCAGTTTCCCTGCCTGGTTTTAGAAGCAAGCAAAAAATATTTGTGTGCTTTGGCACGGAGGAGGACTGGTGGCAGTGGGGACAGCCCCAGGGGATGAGCCCAGGCTTCAGCCCCATTTGTGGGCTTCCCGGGGCTCCAGCCATGGGTGCTCATCCCCCAGAGCTATCCCCACGCAAGGGAAGCGGGGGGACCAGCCACGGGAAGCCCGTCGGGGGACACGGGGGAGCCCACGGGAGGATGGCAGGCAGCTCTCGAGGCCCTGGCGTCCCCCCGGGGAGGGGGCAGCTGGGGCTGGCCTGTTATGAAAGCCGGCTTCGGTGTTTGAAGGAATGTAGGTCAGAGTTAATCATGCTCAGGCCGTCTGACAGCTCCGGTTGCTCGAAAAAACCCCGCTGCCAGGGCCAAGGGGAGGGGGGGGAAAGGGGGGGAAGGAAGCACATGCAGCCCCCCATCCGCCCCCCCCCCAAATTACAATCAGTGCCGGGCTGTGGGTACGAGCTCAGCGCCGGAGGCCACGAGGGATAAAAGGGGAGCTGTTAAAAGCCAAGCAGTGGTGGCGGCGGTGGGGGGGGTTAATTCAGAAACCTGCCCATCTTGGGAGCTCGTCTTTTTGTTCCCAGGGCTTTGCAAAGGGAGACCCAGCTTCAACATCGCTCCTCCCTGCTCGTTAGCCGAGGGTTGGAGAGCAAATCCCACCACCGGTGTCTGACGAGCTGGGCAGGCAGCACCCCACAGCAGAGAGCACGAGGATTTCAGCTGGTCCCCAAGGAGCTGCCACCCTTGCACATCGCTGCTTATGGCTCCCCGAAGGCCAGGGGTGGGAATGGAGAAGCAAGCCCCAGCCGTGCACGGGTGACGGGGTCCTTTTGGGTGCTGTAAAGACTGTCCGGGCTTGGGGGGGACACACACGCTTTGGGAGCACCCTCCGGCTGCCGGCGTCTCTCTCCGTAAACCTCCTTCCCGGCTCTGCTCGTTTCCATAGCGACCCCACAAGTGAAATTTTCCATCCCGGATGCCAAATGCCTGTGGATGAGGCACAGCCCTCCCAGGGTTACCAAATATAGACACAACCCCCCCCCAGCCAACGCTCCCGGCCACGGGGCAAGGAGCAGCCGCGGCCGCAAAGGAGCCGGGGGGCGAAAGAAGAGCATGGGGCTGAGCCCGGGATCGCAGGGATGCTCGGCCGCGGGGGGGACAGCTGGTCCGGCCCCGATGCCGATGCCGGGGTCTGTCCCCACGGCACTTACGCGGTCTGCATGAGCTCGGGGTTGGGCACGTACTGCAGGCGGTGGGAGAGGAGCTGGAAGGCGCTGCTCTGGGGCAGCAGCATCAGCAGGCCATACAGAGCCTTGATCAGGTAGGGGTTGTTCTTCACGTCCAGCAGCTGCAGGCGGAGATCTGGAAGAGAGAGGAAGAGGATGGGGAGGTGGGTAAAATGCATTTTGCCTCCAGCCCCAATAGCAGGTTCCTCCCAACCCATCTGATGGTCCTGGGGAGGCTGTAAGCCTCTGCCAGCCAACCTGAGGGGCACCCGCATGGCACCAGCAGCCTCTCCCCTTGCGTTACTCTTCCATCTTTGTGTCCCACATGCAGCAGAAGCCCCTCTCCTCACCACAGCCCCCAGCTGCCAGCTAGGGAAGGGGGCAGAGGCTCGCCAGTCTCCCACCCCTGCTGCCGCTCGTCCCCCAGCCCGTCCGTGCTGTCTGCCTGAGGATACACGTGCAACATGAGATGGCTCCTCAGCTTCTGCAGAATTAGCAGAAATACCCCCACCCTGGGGCATCACACGTCCGGAGGGCTGGGTGACACCCTCCCGGGGACTCTCTGGAGCAGAAGGCATCCTTTCCGCCCGGCCCTGACGGTTACGTGTCTTGGGCCACGGTGTTGCTCAGCAGAGGGGAAACCACCTCCCTGCTCCACCCCTCACGGTGCTCAGGGGTAGAAGGGCCTTCCAGAGCCCTACAGACAACTGAGGTCCCACCTGGGGCAGCCCAGGGGATGGGACGAGCGGTCCCCGCCCCAGCACCTCACCTCCTGGTTGCCACTAGCACCTCTGGTGTCTCCCTGAGAAGGGGCCCATGCCCAGGGATGCTGCTTTATGGGGGGGGCACGTCTGTCCCCCACCCCAAGACTTGGAGATTAAGGTGAGCGGGATGGGGAACCCTCAAGGAATCGTCTGGGGCTGTGGAAAATCACCTCGCATGGTGGGGAGGAAAGTCATCCTCGGGATGAAGCACAGAGTACCACGGGAGGAAGCGTGAGCAAGGGCCAGCCCACATCTCCATTGCCTGGCTGCTCCAACCCTCTTCCCTCAAATATTCTCCCAAATATTCCTCCAAATATTCCCCCAAATAGCCCTGGACCTATAAAGTCCCCTCCCAAAGTCCTTTCTGGGACATTTCCCAATGCCCCCAGTGCCCAGCTCCACCTCCAGGGAGAAGGAGCCCAGGGGCAGCCGAACACCATCACAAGAACCCCCCCTGCCACGCAGCCACAGGTCACCCTGCCACGTCCCCCCCCCCCCC
>NW_008794457.1:2078937-2079433 GCF_000699145.1 Aptenodytes forsteri | reverse complement strand
GGAGGAGCAGGGAGGGGGACACGCCTGGGGTGGGGGAGCCCCGCGCGCCGCCCCTTCCCCATGCGGGGTTTCCTCCTTACATGTGAATATGGGGCACTCGATGAGCTGCACCAGCTTGTCCACCTCGGTGAGGAAATCCACAGTGACCTCCAGATCCCCGCTGGATGCGGCCGTTAAGGACTTTACCTTGGAAAAGGGTGGCCTGGCAGCAGATGGTTTGCCCGGGTGATGCCCGGCGCGGGCCGTCGTTCTGCCAAACCCTCCCTGCACCCGCAGCTCCCGCGGGGAAGCGAGCAGGCAGGGAACGGGCAGGGCTTGCACGCAGGCAGGGCTGAAAGGTCTGCGGGCGGCCAAGGGACGATGGAAGGCAAGAGGACAAGCAGGCAGAGATGGGGGAAAAGGCAGGCTGCCCAAAGAGCCGGCAGCTTGCCTAGCCAGAGAGCAGGCAGGAAAACGGTGCAAGGGAGGACGCTTGCTTTTACCTCCCCGGCCCGCG
>NW_008794457.1:2073694-2078378 GCF_000699145.1 Aptenodytes forsteri | reverse complement strand
CCCGGGCCTGCGGGGATGGCACGGAGGCGATACCGAGCGCTCCCGTCCCCCAGGAGAAACGCCGGCGCGCGCCGGGAAGGGAGCCCGAGCGCGTTATTAAGCTGCTTTCATATGGAAAGCTACTCAGGGAGACTCGGGGTTTGCCCGCACATGAAAATAATCATTCTGCTCCAGGCAGACGGTGAGCTCACCGGGAACCGCACCGTGCCGGGCGCTGCCTGCTCATCAGGCCAGGAGGCCAAAGCCTTCATCTTCCTGGGAGGAAGAGGATGCTGAGGAGCCTCCCCTCCCGGGCAGGGGAAGGTCAGCGCTCAGCCAGCGCGCGCTTTCCTCTTTCTACGCCGCAAAAAATAAGGATGACACAAGGGGAAGGGAGCTGGCGCGCGCCCAGCACAGGCTGCCCTGCCCCTCTCATCGCGGGGACGCCGCCCCAGTAATGATGGGCTGCAGGCAGGAGGCTGGGCTGGCCCGCAGGGTGACCTTGGTGGCCACAGAGGGACCACGGGCCAGCCCGGGCACCGGCCTCGCAGAAAACTCCCAAAGGATACAATTTCTGGATGAGGTCGTAGGCATGCTTGTAGTTCTGGGTAAGGAAGCAGAGGGACACGGTTGTCACGGGGTTGTGACACCAGGACCGGTACAGGCAGCAGAAGAGGTTACGGCTTTCCTGGGGAAAGAGGGAGCCATCGGGGTTGGATCACCAGTGGAAGCAAGGACGTGGCACGGAGAGCCCCGGGTCCCCGGCACCAACCCGCAGGGCTGGCAAGTGCCACCGAGACACGAAGCGATGTTCCTGGACCCACCAAGTCCACCTGGCACTGGCATGAGCCCACCAGCCTCAGGAGATGGAGACCAGGCGGGTTTTGGGGTGGCAGCATGACAGGGTGGCCCTCGGGGGTGCTGTGCCCACCGCAGGACGAGGGGCTGGAGGACAGTGGTGGTCCCACCCAAGGGGATACCACTGCATTGCTGGCCTTCGGCATGAGGAGGAGGAGAAGTCTTCCTCCCTCTCCCCGCCTTGCTTGGATGTCGCTGGTGCTGGTGGCAGCTGCTTGGCAAACCCCGTGGGCGTGTTCCCGGCAGGGACAGCTGAGGGACCGGGGGGCTCTGCTCCCGCTGCCACCTGTCCCCTGGCCCGTGTCAGGGCGGAGGGAGGGACGCGGCAGCTGCTCGAGGGCTTGGGGAGCCTGTTCCCATCCCAGGGGAGAAAAGCAAGAGTTGGGCACGTCCTCCAAGCCCCCCTCAACTCCTGAAGGGAGGAGGAATGAAGGGGCCACCCCGGGCACCCGAGCTCCAGCCCTGGGACCTGCCAGGCGGGGACCGAGCACCAAGACACGTCCCCACATGGCTGCCAGGTCCCCGCCACCCCCATTACGTCCCATCCAGTGGCTGAGCCTGCTCCTGCTGCCCATACCGGGGTCTTCAGGTCCTTCAGTTGGTTCCTCAGCTGGAAGAGCTCAGAGGACGTCAGCAGAATGGTGTTCAGGGTGTGGACCATGGTAGAGGCGAACTTGAGGTCCTCTTCCCGAAGCAGTATGTCTGCCATGGAGTGGAAGATGTTTTCTGCGTTCAGAAGTAGACAAAGCTGCCTGCGTATCACAGAGGAGAGAAACCAGGGGGGGGAAGGATGGTTAATGAGCGCAGACGAGACCCTCCCTGAGCCCGCACATCACCCCCTTCCTGCAGAGAGGACCAGGGATGACAGATACGGGCACACCAGAGGCTGGGCGAGTGTGGTGGCACCAGAGCGGAGCCGGTGTGGGGTGATACCAGGCTCTGCATTTGGAGGGTGCAGCTATTCACACCAGGGGAAAGCCAAAAACAATAGCTGGGCTAAGACACATCCCCGGTCGTGCTGCTCTGGGACCTCGCCAGCACCCACCACTGCGGCTTGCTGCCACCTCAAGCTTCCCGGTGACCTCCGTGGAGAGGTTTCAGCGTCGCTTTCCACCGTGACAACTGCAGGGAGCGTGCAGCAGCGCGGTTACAGACGGCGTGCGATGGCCCAGTCAGACCAGTATCCCCCCGACACCAGGGAACTGGTAGGGAGCGAGCGTGGCCACCGGGACAAGCTGCTCCCTCCCGGTGCTGTGCAACCCGGGAGCCCCCGAGCCAGAGACTGCCTTTCCCTCTACAGCCACCCTTTCTTCCAGTAACCTGCCCTGTTGCTCTTTGAACTCCTCCATGCTCCGGCTCCCAGGAAATCTGGTGCCGAGGGGCTCCGGAGCTCCAGCCGGCGAAGCTGGAAGATGCCTCTGCTCTGTCGGACACCCCGCCGGCAGCGCTCTCCTCAAAACACGGCGTAGCCGGCGTCGCAGCCCACGCCGATCCGCCTGGTCGGGCCCGGCAGGTCACAGCAGGAATGTTCTGCTTAACAACCTTGGGGCATTCTCAAGATTTTCAACATTTTAGACCAGAAACCAAAAACCAGATTTTTTTTTTTCTTTTTTTCTTCCCCGTTTGTTTGGATTTGGGGATTTCCTGTTTTTCCTCCAGGCTCCTGCCTTCTTGGGCAGTTTGTCTGAGGACACCTGAAACGCTGCCCAGCGCCGGCTCAGCTCTCCGGTGCCCACATCGGGGAGACCCGGGGGAGCCCCCCCAGCCCCCCCCAGCTTCTCCTGAAACTGGGATACTTCCCAGGTCCCCACATCTCCCCCACGGGCTGACGGGGAACCCCGGTACTGGGGGAGATGCTGGCATCCCCCAGAGCATCTCTGCTTTCCCCCGACTCCTACCAAGCACTGTTCCCCACCAGATAATCTCAGCTGACAACCAAATCTCCCCCCCCCCGGAGGCATCTCAGAAGGGTTCAGGAGGCAAAACAAGGAGCACCCGCTTCGGCAGCTGGGTGGGAGGCATTCACTAGCTGCTCGGCGGGTCTCGGTTTGGCCGGGAGGTGGGAGGCACACCTGAACCCCCCGGGGCCACGTTTTTACCTCCTAGGGTGAGGAAGAGGAGGGAGGCAAGTTTCCAGGTCCTGTCCCCGTGGGGAAGGACCGGTGGAAGACTATATGGCTACAGGAAGACACCGAAGACCATACCCTAAAGCCTGGTGGTTTAGGGACACAGGAGGTGGAGGGGGAATGAAGAAATGGATTTTCCTTCCCAACGCGTGGAGGAAGAAACCCCCCATCTTCCTCCCAATTCTGCCAAGCAACCCGTCCCCTCCTCGCCCAGCCCCGGCTCCTCTCCATCGGCAGCTCCCGCATCCCATGTGGCCGCCGCCGGACAATGAGATGCTCTGTGCGGGCTTTTACGTAACCCAACCCGGCGATCGCCCCGGACCCCGTTAAAATGGAACGGGCCGTGATAAATAAGCTCATTTATCCCAATTATTCTTACGTAACCGGCTGCATTCATGGGGATGAAAACGCTTCCCCGATTTCTCGCCGCTTGGACGTGGGCTGGCTGGAGGAGGGAGAGCGATGGGAAAGTGAAGCATCGAGGGAGGGAAGGGGAAGGCAGAGGCTTTTAGTCCTGCCTGATGGAGCCAAAAGCAAATCAATAGCTCAGCATTGCAGACAGGATCCGGTCATCGCCAGCTGCGGCAAAGCAAGCCCAGCCTGGGCAGGTCCAAGCCCAGCCCAGGAGTGAGCTGGCTCCATCCTACCCTTCTCCAGTAAGAGGGGATGACTGGATGCCCCATCCTTGCCGAGCTTCCTCCAGCAGTCGTGCCGGAGTGGGTGCCGGGCACTCGGACCGTGAAGCGGGATGATTTACTGTGCCCAAAGAGGGGACGGGTCCTCCAGGGAGAAACACCGGGATAGTTTTATCCCCAATTGCAAAGTGCCCGGTGTGCTGGTACAGCCGGGGGCCAGCTCTTCTGCACCGCTGCCGGCTGCTCGGAGCCGGCAAGGAGCTGGCGTTTTACACCTTCCAGGCAGAAAGGCTATAAAAAGAGCTCAAACAAGCTCAACCAAACCAAAAACAGTGCCGGCAAGTGTCGAGGGCAATTCAGCAACCTCCGGAACTGCCCTCGTCCGCCCACAGCAAGGACGCCGGTCGGGTCCCCGCTCCGACGTTCCTCCGTGGAAAAGGAGGGCTCTCGCTTTCCATAAATAGGAGCTCTGACATTTGGCTGGCTAACGCCGTGCTCCCAGCGAGCGGGGGGCTGAACGCGAACCGCTTTCTAATTTCAGGCCTGGTTTAGATTAGCGGGGAAGGGTTGGGTTTGTTCCCCCTCCTTTCGGTGGCACTGGGAAACTGGAAACCGTCGGGGTGTTAAAGGAGCAGCCGTGCCGAGTCCATCCCCCGGCTCCGAAGCTGTGCCACCCCCTGGGGATGCCGCCCCATCAGGGTGCCCACCCCCTCCAGCTGCCCCCAGGTAGGGGGTCTCTGGGAACCACCAGCAGAATGAGTTTGCCGGTGCTCAGCAGCTTGTCCTGATGCATCCGGAGACCCCAAACTCCCCTTCTGAAGCCCAAAAGTGGTCCCCAAAGGAGGGGACAACTGGCCAGCCGCGCAGCTGCCAGCCTCCATGACAGCAGCCAGCAGCTGAGCCTGACTGCCAGCGCCGGGCGGCTGCTGGTGGGACAGGAGGGGTCCCCCGGAGCCGATCCCCCGGGAGGCTTCGCTGGCACGAGGGGAACGCGAGGCTGGCTGGGAGGAGGCAGGGCACGGGGCCGTACAGGGGACAGGTGGCTCCAAACTAACCAGGCAGCAGCCGAGATGCCGGAGGGGTGGC
>NW_008794457.1:2072087-2072690 GCF_000699145.1 Aptenodytes forsteri | reverse complement strand
GGGGACGGGGAAGAGGGGGCAGAGAGCGGGAGCCATACCCCAGATACATACACCCCAGATATATACATCCCATAAATATGTGTATATATATATACACCCCTCCCCCATAAATATATATATACACACCCCAGATGTATACACCCCATAAATATATATATAGCGCCCAGCTGTAAGACTTAAAACCCCAGTTACTAACAGGGCTGGCTGTGCCTCACCCATCCGTCCACCTGCCCGTGCCTTGATGTGACCATGGAAGGAGCCGGCTAATCCACCCCCGAAGCATCATCCCAGCGAGATGCCTCTCCCCGGGGCTCTCCCTGCATCCCTGTGGGCGACACGCGCATCCCCTCGCCCATGGGGAACCGGCGAGTCCCTGAGGACCTTCCCGGTGGGGGAGAGGAGGGGAAGAAGCGTCCCCGGGGAGGCAGCAGCCGCAGAGGATCACCGCACCGCATCGCCGAGACGTTAGGCAGCCGTCGGCACAGGCACATGGCGGCAATAATGAAGTGCGGTATTTAGGCCATTAAAATTTAACTCCTTAAATTAAAAGGGTTATTCAAGCCTTTCCAACGGAGCCAAGGAACGTGGCTGCGGGCAGATGGG
>NW_008794457.1:2063942-2071882 GCF_000699145.1 Aptenodytes forsteri | reverse complement strand
CCCCCCGATCCAACAGCCACCGAGTTGCCAGCGCATCAATCGCAACGAGTTCCCATCATCGGTGGGGCGGGATGGGGTGGCCTCCTACAGGGACAAACCGAAAGCCCCGGGGCAGGGAGCTGCTGCGGGGCCGCGTGCCGGAGCCCAGGGGACGTCAGAGCGACGGGGTGCCTTCAGAGCCACATCTCCAATTAAGGGCAAGCCCCGGCGTCCCTCCCAGCCCTCTTGCTTTGACAGCACGATGCCTGGAAACCCGGCTAATCTAAACATCATCATTTCAGGGAGCTGTTGGAGCTCCCGTCCCACCCGCTCGCCCCTTTAACCGCTTCAGCCCCGTCCCCTGCCCCAAGCCACCATGCAGGAATGGGGCGGCAAAGGGTGGGGGCAGCCCAATGCTTGCTCGAAGGGGGGCGAAAGTCTCATTTTCCATAAAATTAAAATAAAAAAGATGAAATCCAGCCCTGCTGCGGATGGAGACACCGTCTCCTCTGCTGGGACCTGCAGGGAGCCCTGGGGAGGGGGGAGAGTGCTGCTGGCCCCCTCCTGTCACCCGGCCGTGCTGAGCACCGTCCTGCCGCGTTCAGTTAAGCAGGTGCTTCTTCATTAAGCACCAGTGATTCGCTTTATTAGCTCTGGGCAGACACGGGGCTCCAGCAGGGAGAGGATCGTTCCTTGTCCCACTTCCAGCAACTGGGACAGAGCCGGAGCCGGGGAAGGAGCCAGCCAAGGTTGGGGGGAGCGATGCTTTGAGGGGCTCTGCCCCGCTTTTTGGCTCGCGGGGCCGGACCAGTGCCCCTCCCGCAGCTACGAGGAGGGCAGAGCCCCTCCATCCTTCCTCCCCACCCTCCTCTTCCTCCGCTCCCTTCCCCTCTCCTCCCCAAGGCTTTCCACCACCCTTCCTCCCCGCTCCGGGCTCTCTGGGAGATGCCCCCGCTCAACCTGCCTGCCTGGGGGACCTGCAGCCCCCGCGATGCCCGTCCCCATCCCCCTGAAATCCTCCTGCCGAGAAAAGCAGCATCCCCAGCCCGGCCCAGCAGCTGGGATCCTTTAGGAATTTGCAGAGGAAGCAGCCTCACAGATAAAATTAGGACAGAGGGAAGAGGGAGGAGAGAGCGGGGAAGGCAGGAGGGTGCCGTTCCCCCATCCTTCCCCACCACGGCAGCGAAGAAAATCCCAGTCCTCCATTTTTCCCCCCCCCGCCTTTGCCAAATCCAGGCTCCGGAGCTGCTCCTCCGGGCAAGGGAAACCATGGCAACCCCTGCAGCTCCCGCTTTCAAGATTCATAGCATTTCGTGTAAGGGATCGTGAAGGGTTTGGGAAGTTTAGGAGAAGTGGGGCTCCTTCTGCAGGAGGCAGAGGGATTCTCCGTCCCCCCCATCTCCTCTCTCCCAGCCACCCATCCCCATCTCAAAGCAAGCCTCCGCCGGCACGTTTCCCTAACGAGCTCGGGTCCTCGTCAAGAGACAGAGAGGAGCCGGTGGGGTCTGACTCCTGGGGATGGGCTTGCAGGCACCAAGATAGAGCGAGATACATGGCAGAGCATCAGCATCTGCTCGACGTGGGAAGCCGTAAAGTACAACCCGGCCAAGGAGAGGCCAGGACAGCACAGACGAGTCCTTGGGAAGACCAGCTCTGGAGCCGGGAGCCGTCACGGCTCGCCCCAGGCGAGCAAAGAGCCTGCTCGAGCCAGGAAGACAATGTGAGCAAAAGCTGGACTCGTGCCACCTTCTTCATGTGGCTTTTGGACTCTTCCTGATGTCCTGATGTTCAGGTCCTGCTCTTTGAGACGTCAGGTCAACCAGGAACGGGAGCATCGGATCAAAGGAAGCCCATCAGCGGGAAGGGTGAGGACGTTTGAGGAAGACCTAGTTTAGCGTGCAAAAAAGCCTGAACTTTCTTTTCAACCTTGCCAGCCCCAGTTTCTCGTGATGGTTATCAAGTTCCCCCGGGAAACTTGGTGAAAGCCACGGACCAGAGATGTGCAGATCCTGGGAGGAGATGTGAGGATCCCGGGAGGAGATGTGTGGACCTCGGGAAGCTGGAGACAAGCCCTGCGATGCCTTTCCTTGAAAAAGGAAAGGTGCAGAGTGTTTCACTGCAAACAAGAAAACCCTCCCACGGTGTGTCTGCTCGGCAGAAGCCGTCAGCATGGCAACTGCTGAAGGAGCTGTGGTGCCAGCTTGGCACTGGGCTGGGGCCATCTCCTCCATAATATGCTCCCCAGGGACCCCCAGCGGCCCCAGAGCAACCGAGGGGGATCCCCGAGAGAGCACGGCACTGCTGTAAGGGCTCATCTCCGCTCCCCTCTGCAAACCAGAGCCCCTTTCCGTAGGCGGGACAAGCAACATCAAGCCAGGGGAAAGCCAGCAGCTCCCTGGACCCAACGCCGCCGGGCTTCGGGAGACAGCAGCCAGGGCAAAAAGCCAGCTCGGGGACACCGTGGGCCACCCACGCATGGCGACTTCCCAAGAGGTTCTCACTGGATGGAAAATTTAGGACTGCCAAGTTGAAACCCAGGGGTGTCCATACAGATCTGGTGAGCTCACAGAAACCAAACCTCTTGCATACTTATACTGCCAGGCTTGATTTTAACAGCCAGGAGACACTCACAGGATGGGGAAAGATGAAGAGTCCCAGGGTGTGATTGCACAGTCCCGATTTCCCAGGGAAAGCAGCCCAAATCCAGCCGCCCTGAACTCCCTGTACTCGGGGCCGCTTGCTGCCCCAGGGATGGCTTGGCGATGCCGTGCCGGGTGCAGATGACGTGCCGGGGGTTTGAGAACTGCCACGGACACGGGCAGAGTCATGCTCAAACCTTCTTCCCTTCAGCTGGTGAAATAGCATCTCGGTCCTGCAGAGCCTCAGCCCTCGGCTTCTGCTCCTTGTGATGCCCCCCTCGGACACCGGGACTGCCGGGAGGTCCCTGTCCCGGCTGGCAGGATGGCTCCCCCACTGCCCACCTGCCTAACCAAAGCTGCGAGTCACCTCCTGGGCACGTCCACCTTGACTCGTGATGAACCCAGCCTTGTTCCCACCCCAGACGTTGGCTGCCTGGAAAACAGCGCCCTTCGAAGAAGTCACCTTCAGTTTATAAAACAGATATCCAACACCTCCGGGCACTTATATGATCAGTGAAATACCCACAGCTCCATACCGAACAAGAGGGAGGGGGAAACACCAAGGAGAAGGAAGAGTTTCTTCAGAAGAAGTTTCTTCAAACAAGTTCTTCCGTTTCTTCTTCTGATTGTCTTCAGCACAGAAGACGATCAACCGCTAGTATCCTCTGGGATGGGCCAGAAGCTAAGAGATAACTAAATTTGGAAACTTAATGGTCCACTCAGCCCAAGGCATTGCCCAACTCTTACGCATAACACAGATGGATGTGACAACTCCTCCAAGGGGAAGCCCACATCCAGCACCAGCCTCCAGCTGCTCAAGTTAGCATGTCCCATGGATAAAGCTATCCTGCCCGCAAGCACGCAGTCGTCGAGGGCCTGCAAAGCTTACAAGATGCTGTAGGAACATCTGAGCATCTACAGGAGGCTCACCCGGAAAACAGGCAGCTTCTCCCCTTGGAATCCTCCAGGAAAGCAAAAAAATATAACCCCCGAGGCATCTCTTCTCCAACTTTTAAACCTGCCGACGACTCGACGGCAAAACGGACGGCAAACGCAAGTCTCGCCCTGGACTCTTGGGGCTTCAAGCCCCAGGGCAGGACGCAGGCAGGGCAGCATTAGGGGGGCGCGGGCAGCACGGTTACAGCATGCGCCTGGCCGGGCTGAAACTCTGGCTCCGCCACCACCTGCCTGCAAAGAGCAGAAACCCCGGCCCCGGCCCACCTCCCCAGCTGAGGGGAACGACAGATGGTCGGCTGAGCCCTCCAGAGCCTGACCCCAGAGGGGGACCTGCACCGGGCAGCGACGTTTTCAGGCAAGCATCCTCTATTTTGAAGGGGAGGAAGGGTAGGGGCTGGCTGGGGAGGGGGGGGGAGATGCATAAATCAGCAGCAGATCCTTCCTTTGAGACGTACGCTTCCCTTTCAGGCTGACAGCTGTGGCCTAATTGTCAAGAAAACTGACAAGCGCCTTATTTCTCCCCCTATAATTTCTCTTTGCTGCAAATAAAATAGGTTAAAGGAGCGGGCGCAAAGCTGTGACAACAGGGGCCGGGAGAGGCTGATCCGCTTGGGGGGTTGGTGCACAGCTTGCAGAGAGATGGGAGCCGTGGTCCCCGCGCTCGCCCTTCCCCTTCCTTCCCCACCGCTTTGCTTTAAGATGAAGAAATAAAAGTGCTTTTGCTCCTAAAAGCATGGCTGAGGAGCAGGTTGCTGTCCTAGAGGTGGATGAGCCTTTACATCCTCCCCGTAGGGAAGGCAAATTTGGGGGGGAGATGGTCCTGCTGGACATCCCTAGACCTCTGAAAGCGGAGGGACCAGCTGGCGGGTGGAGTACGGCAGGAATACATTGCGTGTTTGAGGGTGAAGCTTTCCAGAAGGAAAGAAAAAAGGGACTGGAAGCGGGTGGCAGCGTCCCACGGGTGGCAGCAGGCGGGGACCCGTCGGCTCGGCTTGGGGACGAGCGTGCCCCAGGAGCTGCCTCATCTCTTCTGCTAATACCTCGACTCGGAACTCATTCCCAGACCCGCCGCTGACTCTTCCCTTGCTTTGCTTGAGCAAACTGGCTGTATTTCGCTCACCCGGCTCAAATCCAGGTGCAGAGGCACCCGAAGCAGTGCTAATCCTTGTGTGACTCTGGGGAGAAGGGACAGAAGGAGCAGGAGGAGTGGGGACGCTCGAGCACATCCTAGAGCTCAGGAAAGGAGGTGCCTGCGAGTAACTCAGCGAGCCCGGCCGCGCTCCGGATTCAAGAGTGTCAGCTAAAAAAAAATACCCCCATTTATGCTGTGGTTTAGATGTCCCAGATGTTATTTTGGCTTTACTGCTGGGCTTGCCTCCGTGCCTGCCGCCTCTCGCTGCCTTTCGGCATCGCGGGGTGGATCCTGACACCCGCCCTGCCTTCGGAGCTGGGATCCCTGGAGGGATCCCACGCGGGGGACGCAGCCTGAGGAGCCTCGCTCCCCCTAACCCTCCAAGGCCTGCAGATGTGCGAGAGGAGAGCGGCTGGATGCTCCCTGCAGTGCCAACACCCTAAGAGCACCCAAAGCTACAAGGGGACCTGTTCCAGGCGCAGCTGAGCACCGAGAGCAGCTCACGCACCGAAGGGAAGGAGCACCAAAGGGAAGAAGCTCCAACCTGGGTGGTTTTTGCACAGCTCCACGCTTTCAGCAGGGAGTGGAAAATGTCCCATCCCGGGACATCCCATCCCGGGAGCAGAGCAGCCGGCTGGACCCGCCGATGGGAGCTACGGAGCCTGCAACTGCGGTGAGCGCTTCCCGGGGCAGCATCCAGCTTCGAATATCCGCCTTTGGTGGAAACCTGCGGCAAAGCGTGACTGTGGGAAGTGCCGGAGCATCCTCGCCCGCCTGCCGCTTGTGCCTGCAATCGGTGGGCGGCGCGTGAGGAGGGAGGGCTGCGCGCCCGTCGCCAGCAGAGACCGATGGGCTGCGAGATGCTTGAAAGCAGCCAGGAATGGAAAAATCCCTTGATGAGAGCAGCAGGAGGCAAAACACTCAGCCCTGCCTTCAGGTTTTTAACCGAGCGTGCCCTGCGCCTTGGGGATAATCCCGGGCAAGATCCCCTGTAAGAGAGACGGGGGGAAAAAAATGCTGTTATTCAGCCTCGCTCAGGCTCCGTGTCCTGGCTTTTCCCTCCATGGAGATGAATAAACCGAGATGTCACATTTGCAGAGCAAGAGAAGGAAACACCACTAGAACCCCCAAGCCCCGACCGATGTGATCAGATGGGTTAATTTAGCAGCTAACGGCGAAAACCACCCCCCTCGCCTGCACCGACCGTTGCCTCCCCACGACGAGGGTCCTCACCCCATCGGCCGGGCAAGGAAAATTTGGGAGACGCCTTGGAAGCTGCTCGTGCTGAAGCCCTGCTCCAGGGAACGCGATGGTTAGCAAGCACAGGAGCTGCGGGCTCCTCTCCCCGCCGCCCAATCCACCTTTTCCCGGCTCCCCCCTTCCCCAGCCTGCTTTTCCGGCCCCGGTGCTGCGCTCCTGCTGGGATCCCAGGGAAAGCGCTGGGACGGAGCAAATATCCCCCCCCCCGGGGACCTGCCCTTTGAAGGAACTTGGCCATTTTGGGAGGATTTTCCTCCCCTACGCACACTTCCCCTTCCTCCCCTCCATCCTCTCGCTGACCCGAATTAGTCCCGGCCCACTCCGGCGCTGCCGCTCACATGTGGTTCCCATTTTTCTACAGGAAACCCTATCAAATCCTTCCAGGCAGCTCCGAGTACGGCCAGTCCCGGAGCAGCTTCGACGGGGAGGACAGCGAGCTCATTCCCAGGGGCTGGTTCTCCCCTCGCCCCGGCTCCTCCAGCCCCCACGGCTCAGTGGAGGCATCTCCCGTCCTTCCCTGGGGGGTCCAGCCCCAGGAGGGGGGCCTGGCAAGGGCTGGCCCAGCTCCTGCTATCCCAGCAGGCGCATCCTTAGGCAGAGCAACCGGGCTTCTCCATCGCAAAGGTCACGCCGCTGATGGCTCCCAGCGTGTTGCAAGCCTAGATCCAACCTCTAGCCTGGAGGAAATTGGGTCCCCCCCTCTGGCCTCCA
Source organism: Aptenodytes forsteri (assembly GCF_000699145.1). Taxonomy (NCBI): domain Eukaryota; kingdom Metazoa; phylum Chordata; class Aves; order Sphenisciformes; family Spheniscidae; genus Aptenodytes; species Aptenodytes forsteri. The sequence goes on along the minus strand of NW_008794457.1, from coordinate 2,065,204 downwards.
ACCTCCAGTTCCCGCTCCATGGGGCTGCGGAGGGTATCGGAGAGCCCAGCATGATGCCCCATAGCCTCGGTGAATTAAAACCTTCATTAAGCACATGCTCCCTTGGGCTTGCGGAGCCCATCGCGTGATGTAAAATAGGCAATTTGAGAGCTGGGGCTTCTCGGAGGTACAGCGGGGTTGCCGGCTCCCACCCCAAATTCACATCAAAGCCTGAGAGGAGGCCGTGCCCGGCTGGGGCAGTGGGAGACGTGTAAAAGCAGAGCCTGGATCTCCCCATACCACTAAAACACTACTCTGGATCTCCGGCCACGGGGTTTCCCATGGCTGGGTGGAGGCAGAGCCAGGGAGAGGAGATTTTGGGGAGCGGGCAGGGGTTAAAGGGAGGCGCAGAGGAACGAGCCAGAGATGAGCGGGGAGAAGCCCGTAGACCTTGGTGCAGAGCCGGGGATGCTCGCCGCCCTGCTCCATCGCCCTGTGCCCGGCCTGGGGCTCGGACGGGAGGGAGCCCTGTTTTCTGCTTTGCAAACAGGCAGAAAATAAATAAATAAATAAATAAATAAATAAATAAATAAATAAATAAATAAATAAATAAATAAATAAATAAATAAATAAATAAATAAATAAATAAATAAATAAATAAATAAATAAATAAATAAATAAATAAATAAATAAATAAATAAATAAATAAATAAATAAATAAATAAATAAATAAATAAATAAATAAATAAATAAATAAATAAATAAATAAATAAATAAATAAATAAATAAATAAATAAATAAATAAATAAATAAATAAATAAATAAATAAATAAATAAATAAATAAATAAATAAATAAATAAATAAATAAATAAATAAATAAATAAATAAATAAATAAATAAATAAATAAATAAATAAATAAATAAATAAATAAATAAATAAATAAATAAATAAATAAATAAATAAATAAATAAATAAATAAATAAATAAATAAATAAATAAATAAATAAAAAGGTTTCTCCGGTTCCTCCTTTCTGCAAGGCACGAGGGGGGGGATGGAGAGTGCACAGTTCATTAAAGCAGAAGGGCAGGCGGCCAGCGAGCATCCTGGCAGGCAGAGCAGTGTATTTTCGCAGGCTCGCTGCCTCCCGACACAGAAGCTCCCCTTGTAGCGCTCACAGCTGTTTGGATTTTACCCGAGTTCATATCACAGTTTATCAAAGGGGCTGCATTTCCCGCCCCCCCCCTTCTTTTTTTTTTTTTTTTTTTTTTTTTCTTTTCTTC
>NW_008794457.1:2063244-2063867 GCF_000699145.1 Aptenodytes forsteri | reverse complement strand
AGAGGAAGAGGTGACACGCGCTCCCCCCCCGGCCCCGAATCACTTGCTGGTGGAGGGATTTTCAGGGCACAGGTTTGGCGCTGGGAGCTGGAGGGGGCACGGTGGCATCGGCTCACCCGAAGGAAGGAGGAGCAGGAGGGGATCCCGCATCCCAGACCTGGGAGCATCCAGCTCATCGGGAGGTATCGAGATGTTTTGGCCAAGCAAACCTCGTGTCCAGGGGAGCCCGGGAGCAGCCAGGCCTGGGAGAAGAGGAGGATTTTGGTTAGCCCCAGCTCTTGAGCATCACCCGGCAAGGGGCGGGTGATGGGCTGGGAGGTGGGACAGCGAGGCAGGAGGAAAGGATGAGGTTAAGGACGGGGTGGGGAGGCCAGGACGGGGCAGGAGGCCAGTGCATCATTGCAGGATGGTGGCACCCTGGGGCTTCAGCATCCCTTCGCCATCAAAGCCGACACCGACCAACTCCGTACAGGACCCCCAGCGTATCCCTCATTATCTGAGCCTGCGGCTAAACCCCCCCGTCCCACTCCCTCCCCAGAGCCCTCCCCACTGGGATGCTGGCAGGCCGCCCTTCCCTTCCCACCCCCCCCAGACAGAGAGCAACGGCCCTGGGAATGCTAGGC
>NW_008794457.1:2049850-2060459 GCF_000699145.1 Aptenodytes forsteri | reverse complement strand
GGGATGGGATGCTGGCAGGCCGCCCTTCCCACCCCACCAAAGCCGACACCGACCCGTACAGGACCAAGCAAAAAGCCATTTAACATTCTCCTCACTGCCTGCCTGCCAAGAGCATCAGATGTCTGTGCTCTGCAGGACATGCCGGCCCTCCGCTCCCCCGCCCTCTCCGATTCCCCATCCCGGTTAGCAGGTTCAAATCCACTTCGCTTTTTTTCCCCCCCTACTGTTTGGGGGAGAAAGGGGTGTCGCATGGTCAGCCCCAGCCTCTCTGAGGCAGAAAAGTCCCCTCCCTGCCCAAAAAGAGGGGACCGGCCATCCCAGCCCCACGCCAAGGGCATCACTGTAAAGCTCTTCACGCACCCAAGGTGACATGCCGGTGTTTGTCCCCAGCTCTGCCCTCTTTGCTACCCAGCCCTCCACTGGCCTCATCCCGGCAGGACTTTGAGACTTCAAGGAAAAGGCAGGATTTCCAGCCAGGTGAACTTTTCCCGTCTGCAGGAGCCATAAACCCGCGGCCCCATCACGAGACTTGGGATTTTCCAGCTCCCCAGCTAATGCCATAAATTGGCTGAATAACCTTATCTGCTCCAGCCTACGTCTTCCAGAACGGATGGAGAACCAGCCCACCCTCCTGGCTGCCCCCCACGGGGTTCAAGCATCCCCCAAAAAGTGAAGGACCATCCTCGGTCCAACGGCCAAGCCCCGCCGTGTGCATCGCACGGAGAATAACCTTATCTGCTCCAGCCTACGTCTTCCAGAACGGATGGAGAACCAGCCCAACCTTGGCTGCCCCCCACGGGGTTCAAGCATCCCCCAAGAAGTGAAGGACCATCTCGGTCCAACCGGCCAAGCCCCACCGTGTGCATTGCATGGGATGTGGCTGAAAAGTCACCCCAGGGCCCCTTCCACGCAGCTTAACCTCAGAAAATGCCTCATGAGAAGGTGCTAGGCAGCGGGGAGGTTTATTTAACGGCTCTATAAAACAAGCTGAGACAAACCCTGCGCACGGGCCCCTGCCTGGGGAGCAAAGTGCTGACTCAGGCGTCCTCTCGTGCCCCAGGGTGCCACTGCTCAGCGAGAAAATGGCCTCTCTGGGCTTAAAAGTTAAGCCCTGCACTTCAAAGCATCCGCAGACAATGCATGCAGGGATGTCTCCAGCCACTCGAGCACATCCTGTAGCCTGGAGGGTTCATTTACCTCCTAGCAAAGGTACATCAGCCACGAACGCCTGAGCTGCTCCATCTCAGAGAGCAGCAAAAAGCCAGCGAGCTAAACCGGCTCCTGGAGCTCAGACAGACCCCGGGGACAGCACGGGGGCCGCACAACCGGCCCTGGGGAGGGACGAGCGGGGAGAAGATGGCTCCTTCCAAGGGCAGTAAGCTGCTAGGGCAGCTAGCCCTATGCTCAGACCGTGCTCTGAGCAACAACAGTGATGTCCGTGGGGTAAGGCTTAGCCTTTCGCTTAACCCCCCCGTCCCACAGAGCTGGTACCAACAAGCAAGCGTTAAATCCAGCCTGTAAACCTCAGCGTGGGCTGAAACGTTCGGTGCCGCTCCCGCCTGCCTCCTGACCGGCCGAGCAGCTTTCCCTCCGCAGGGTCCTTGCCCGGAGGACAGACGTGCCGCTCCAAGGAGCCATGTGATGCTTTGGAAGCTCCGCTGCATTTTTCTGCTGCTCCAAGCCATCGTCAGGAGGCCAGCAGCTGAATGTGAATATTTGCTTCTTGCTTAAGGGCTCCGTTGAGTCCAGGACGGCCACGTGCCAGCTAGGGCAGGTAGCTCCCAATTAGCGAGAAGGCTGGAAGGTCTCGGGTCTGCTCATCAAGGTGAGAGGTAACACTGAGCGACGGCTGATGCTCCTGCCTCCAACAGCCCTTTGGGAGCCACCTTTGAGTGCAAACATGCCTGGCTCAAAAGGAGAAGGCAGCGCTTTGAATTCTGAGTTTCGAAGGCGGAATAACTTTACTGGCTTCCAGCCTAAAAAAAGTCACAAGTGACAGAGAGAGAGACAGACCAACCCCCAAAGGAAACCCTCGTCTGCTGCGACGCAGGAAACTGATGCCAAGCCAAAAAAATCCTTGGAAGAGACCATGGGAGCAGGTTTGCCACCTCTCCGGTTCCTCAAGGGGAGAGGGGTGGAAAGTGTGAGACTCTGGGTGATTCGTACCACTGGAGCCCCCTCGGCACATCCCTTCACAAAGAGGGTCCCTCTCCCAGGTGGTCATGAGGCATCTAAGCAGCTTTGAAGAGGCCTGAAGAGCCCTTTCCTGGATGTTTCCCTTCCCTTCTCCTCCTGCCGGGGCTCAGCGCGGCGTGTGAGCTCCGCCACGGCTGTAGGCTCTCCCTCCATGCGGTCCCCTTGGGTGGTGGCACGGACGAGGCATCACACCATGGTTTGATCTGGTGATGCCGTGCTGGATCCCACCGGGGAAGGCAACAGACCAAGGAGGGCACCTCCAAGGGCGCCTCTTGGATGCACCAGCAGCACTGGCAGAGGGACCACGTGCCAGTGCTGGGTTATCCCCCAGCCCGCTGGCCCCAGGCAAGGGAGAAGAAATGATCTGGGTTCTTCCTTACAAATGGCAGAAGCTTTTGGAACTGTTTGCCTGTTACTTTAAAGGCAGTTTATGTTTCCATTTAGTTCCACCCTGTCTTCTCTGGCAAACCATCTCGAGATACCCAGCTTGGGACCGGGATCACTGATGGTGAGACCACCCATCAACAGCCCCCACCTCTGCCCGGGAGGGCTGTGGGTGCTTCTCCCACCCATCTCCCCGTGGCGGGCAGGCACCGGAGCAGCTCTGCACCTCTTGGCGACCACACATCCCTAACAGAGCAAGAGACCTTCCCACCTCTGTGGGCTCCTGCAGAGATCGCTGCTCAAACCACACTCCCGTCCTCAAGCACGGGACGTACCGTAACCTCTGCCTCCAGGACTCCGAGGACGTATCAGGAGAGAGGCTAAAGTCCTTTTCGAGTCAGCAACCGGGCATGATCAAGCCTGAGCTGGGTTAGAAAATAAACTACCTTTAACCGTAGACCCTCCGCCTGACCTCACGGACCTTTGAACTTGCCCACTGGCACCGTGACAGGGAAAATTGCTGCGCTGTGCTTTAATAAAAACCCTGTCCCCCCTTTCCCTTTCCCCTGAGCACTCATCCTTCAGCTGGAAATCATTGCCTAAACTTAACAGGCCTATTTTCCTTCCCCGCTTCGCCGTTCCCGGGCCGGCCGGCAGCAGAAAGGGCAGCGGTGGTCCCGGAGGGGAGGGGAAGATGATGGGTGGTGCGTGGGGAGTAAAGGGCTTGTGCCGGCGGTGGGGGAGGACCACGCTTTAGCATACGCTGTCTTGGTCTCTCAAGCATCCCCCTCGTGCTCTCCAGCCCAGGACGAAACATCACCAGCATCTCCTAAGTCAAACATGAGGCTGGCTTCTCACCCCGCTGCGCGGAACAGCTGAGCTGGCTCGTGGACAAGGGAGGGATGTAACGTGGGAACGCGCATACGGCTTCAATTTGAAAAGTGGCTAAAAATAGCACCACAGAGCTCCCACGTTCACTGGGTCTCTCCGGCAAGAGATCAATCTTTTCCAGAGAGTCCTGTAAAAGTTTTCCTCCTCTATTCCCATCTTGCTTTTCCTGGAGGCAGCAGAGATGTAGTTAATACCAGCGCTTCAACTGCCATCAGTAGGTTTCAGAGTTAATCGCTAGTACCCCAGGGCATGGCTCCCCCCTCCCAGAACCACCGCTTTGGCTCCAGACCTGCATCTACCCCACGTGAGCCACAACGTGACTTGACAAAGGACAGTCGGGGGTTTTTTTTTGTGTGTGTGGTTTTGTTTTGTTTTTTTTTTTTGCTTCACCGGATTTTTTGGGGCATGAGTCACCGTAAAAAGCCCCGGCTTGCTGAGCTGCCGCGAGCCGGTCCCACCGCACTGCCGGCTGGCTGCTGGGAAAGCCGGCCCCGCCAGCCAAGGCTCACCCTGCCAGAGCTGGAGGGAAAAATTCGAGGTGGCCGCGATACGGGAGAGCTTTTAAATGGGACCCTGCCCAGGCTCACTACTGCTCTAATTGTCCTGCTCCCTTAACGAGGAATAGGGCTGCCTCCCCTGCCAAGGGCTGCTCAAACCAGGGGCTGTGCAGACGGGGGAGAAGAGAGGGGACGCTATGAGTGGGATATTTCCTCTGTCTTATTCCTAGATCCCCGTATGATTAAACCCAACATTTCCAGACTCCTATCAGAAGCAAGAAAACATATGCTCCGCTAGATTTTTTCCTGGGGAAATGTAATGTATTACATTAAAATTTAATGCAAGTGGGGGAAAACCTCTGAGATCCTTGCTCTGCAGCCCAAACAGCGGCTGCAACCCTGCCCTGCCCACCTTTCATCTCATTTTTGCAACCTGCCATGCTTCGCCTCGACGTTCATCACTCACGGGATGAATCCAGCGGCAACTTTGCAGCACGCCCTCGGGCTGCCCAAAGACTTGGGCCCAAACTGCTGCCCAAGCGGGTACAGCTCAACACCCAGCTCGGCTTAGCAGATTTTAAGAGCTCTGCACACTTTATTTTCCGATCCCGGTGATGGGACCCCCCCCCCATCGGTAGCTCGTGCACCCCTCCGCCTTCGGAGAGGCAGCTCTCTTCTCCCATGGGAGCATGGCTTGGGTTTCTCGCTCTCCCCACATTCATTTTTGAAGCCACCTCCCTGAAAGCAAGGGAGGAAAACCCAGGGTCGGGTCCTGACCCCTCCTCCCACCAACCTCCTCACCAATTTCTCCACCTTGCCTCGACTGTTAAGCTCATTATTTCCCAGCGAGCCGAGGCATTGGTGTCCCTTCCCCCAGATGACATTGCATTAAAGACGACGCCCTGCCCGCTGCTTGGCTTTCCAGCCTCCACTGCAGCTCCTTAAAAAGCCGAAGCAAAACCTACCAACTCTGAGCATCAAAACACGCAGCTTTGGAGGACGAGACTTTTGCTGGGCGAGCATCACGCCGAGCCGGGTGGAGGGATTCACTCGACTTGGCACCCCGAGCCCAAGCCTGTCGTCGTGCTCCAGCTGGTCTAGTTGTTTCTTAATGGAACGGGCTCTGACAATGCTATTGAATAAGGAGCTACTTTGCCTCTGGGCATGGCAATGAGAAATACGGTGCCTCGACATGTGAAAGGCAAGTCCCGTTTGCTCTAAAACCATCTGCCGGCGAGCGAGGGAGGCTTGTATGAAACGGTTTTGGCTCCGAGGGAGCTCGGTGCTTGGGCTGCTCGACCCCGTCATCCCCAGCCCACCCTGCCCGGGGCGTGCTCGGGGGCTTCGGTGAGGCTGGTGGGATGCTCTGACCTGATGATGAAGGCTCCTCTGGTCTCCAGGAGTTTCCGTTCGCTGCTGAAGCGCTTGAGCAGGTTGATCATGAACTTGTAGAAGTAGGAGTTCATGGTGGGGGTGGAGGGTGAGCACTCCAAGGCTTTCATACCTGGGGAGGCAGGGGAAGGGGAGAGCAAATTAGAGCAGCCGGGGCCCTCTTGCCAAAGCAGTCTCAATCGGAGAGCGGACACCCAAAATACGGTCACAGCACTTGGCAGAGGAGGGTTGAGGCACGAAAAGAACATTTCCAAGCCTTGTATAACCACATCTGCTCGGCCCAAGCAGAGCTGGCCCTGCCACAGCTCTCTCCATCCCAGGGGAAAGCATCTTGTGGTGGTCCCAGCCCCTCAAGCAGCACGCAGGGATGAAATGGGCTTTTTGGGAGATCATCCCAGAGCCGTTCAGCTTCAGTAGCTGATAGGAGAAGGGAGCCCGAGGCTCTCGATCAATAGGCAATCCCGTCTCCTCGGATACGGCATGTACACTCGTCCCAAAAACCAGATTGCTGGTGAACTGAAGAGCCTTTAATCCAGCCCCACGTGCCACAGAAGCCCCGAGCCCAGTGCGTGCGTAGCGGCAGACACGCCGGGTCATGGCACGGCCACCAGTTTACGCTCGGTGATGTGATGCCCCCCGAGCAGGAGCCACTTGGTGCAACAGTGTCACATACACCGTGCCCCGGGGCTAGCATAAAGTACCGGTCAAACCACAGCAGAGCTCCAAGCTTAGAGACTGTACCAAAAAATGGGTTTTTTTTCTTTGTTCTCTGTTTGCAAAAACCCTTTATCAATAAAAGCAGTTGAAGGTTGGGAAAGGGAGACTGGCACGGAGGAGCAGCTGTCCCTCCAGCCTGGAGCATCCCTGCTCCTGGAGTGCCTGCCGGGTCGGGGCACAAACCCGCCTGCTGCTTCTGCAGCAGCCGTGGTTTCTGCCCAGAAGGCAAACAAGGTGTCGTTTCGAGGCAGCAGCTATCACTGATCACATTTATAAGTCTCAAAGGCAGAAAATTACAGGTAATGAGAGTGGCCGGACTCTCTGAGCAAGGAAGGTGCGGGAAGTGCCCCGGTCAGAGGGAAGGGGGAGGATGTGAAAGCAGAGAGAGGAGAGATGGCAAGGAGAGCTGGTGTGCTCAGGAGAGCCTAGATGTGCTCCGACACACCCAGACCCAACGCGCTTCCAGGACGCAAGGCTCGCTCGTGTCTTCTCCTTAGGCACTTCGCTTGGGGCCAGAGGATTTCTAGCAGTATGGCGAAGGGATGCTTTGCACCCTCCTGTCGCGCGGGGCACCCGGAGCTGGCAAGCCTCTGCCAAGCAGCCAGCATCCCCCTCTGCACCTCTCAGGGCTATAAATTCACTCTTGGTGGGCTCCTATTGCTCGTTTAACAGCAAACGGTGCTCCGGGTTGTAAGGTGCATGGGCTGCTGCCACAGGCGGCTCTCGCTGCTGCGGCACCCGCTTGGTAAGATGTCCTAACTCGGTCCAAGACTATTCGCGGGGCAGGTAGCCAGGGAAGGCCGGCAAAGGGGCATCTCCCAGCTCAGGGTACGCAGAGAGCATTAGAAAAAATAGCCCTTCAAACCCACAAGTGCAGGGAGCTGGCAGGTAAAGACTGCTTTTCCCACAGCGAAACTACAGGGGAGATGGTTTATTTAGCACGCTCAATGCAAATGTTTGGAGAGAGCCTTTTAAAGGCGACTTTGCAACACGGGGAGCCCTCTCTCCCTTAATTCCTCCTATGGAAAGACCAGGTCTAACCGTGGTAAGGAGGGAAGCTGGCGCACACGAGCGCCCCAAAGGTTATTCCCCCCATCCCTAGAACAGCCAGTATTTCCATCAGCTCACCGAAGGAAACCTGAAGAGTTTGATTTATGTAGGTTGTCTGCTTCTACCGAGACTCAGCAGAGCATGGAGCAGCCAATTAAAGACGCAATCAAGCCACCAAAGCCCAGGAAAGCTGATGGAAAAGCCACTGGGCTGTTTTCCACCCTGCCTGTCCCGGTGACACACAAGAGACGCAGACGTGGGCTCAGCCAGAGCAGTTTCCTCATGCTTGCATTTAGCATCTGAGAGAACATACGCAGCCAAAGAAAAAGGAAAATAAAATACGAGGTTATGTGAACCAGAACCTGGTGTCTCCTTCCCGCTGGAGCCACGTGTTCACCCCGCCTTGGTGCATCTGAAACCCCAAACCAGGCTTTGAAGCAGGCATCTCCCAGAGCACAAGTGTTCACCGTAGCATCGTGTTTCCCCTCAGCTGCGGGGAAGATGATCTGGGAAAAAAAAAATAGGATCTAGCTGAGCCGATGCGCTCCAAAACAAAGGTGCGTTTGTTCGAAGGCAGGGAGCACCTGGCGTGAAAATACAGCCGTGCCCCACGTGTCGTCACTACAGCTGCTCAGCACTGCTCAAAAGCGGGTTGAGAAGAGACATGGTCTGGACAAGGCGACACGGAGCAGCTCTGTCTTCCCACCACGCCTGCCCGCGGCTCAGCCTCGCATCTCCCAGCCTGTACCGTGGGCAGAGCCTCAAAAGCAAGCATTGCTTTTCTTTCTGGTGCGGAGGGTGGGGAGCAGAGGTGAAGAGCAGATGGAATCCGTCTTTCGAAGCAGCAAAAGTGATATTTTTTGTCCATTTTTGTCAGCAGTGCCGAGGCATCCAAACCAGAGCTGCGCTGCAACCCAAGAGCTAGGAGCAGGTAGGACATCACACCTTCACCCCCACCAGCTAGTAATGCCCAACGTTGTAGCTTGCCAGGGGAAAGTCTGATCTTGGAGTTTCTCCCTTCTTAAGACGCTCAAAATTGTCTCTCTGATCCCCACAGCGTCAAGGACGGCACTGCTGCCGGGGCTGGCCTCTCTCGGCAGGAGCACAGGCAGTGCCTGCAGCGGCTCTGCCATCGCTCCCTCCGCACGGCAAAGCCAGCTTTGTACCTCACCACCGCCTCGCATGCCTTCCAGTGACAGCCCAAACCATTACACATCCTAAAACACATCCCAAGGGAAAAACAGGAGGAGGCAGCAACTCTTCTGCTCCCTGAAAGGTCCGGCGCTCCTGTCGCTGGAGTGCCAGCAGCGATATGCACAGGACAAAGCCCAGGAGCCACGCGGCTGGGAATGCCGGTGCAAGACAGACCAGCCAGAAGCACCCTCAGATCTGCCCTCCCGAGGTGGTGCAGCATCTCCCTCATCTCAGACTGGAGACTCGGAACGATCCGCCGGGTCAGCTGGGTATCCAGAAGCCAGAATCACCTCGGAGATCAGATCCCGGCTGCAATCTGCAGGACGATCAACCTCCAGCCTCCAGTTCTGTCATCTTCTTCCATCAACCCGCTCCCGAACCTCCGTCCCTCCTGCCCAGCCTGGAGGAAGCCGGGCAGTTGGTCAGGGAGCTGGGAGCAAGGAAGGACACAGATGGCAAAAACAAGTCTTAGCCCTGTTTTTTTAGGAGACGAAAGCGTGATGTGACCGTCCGCATGCCCCAGGGGATCACTTCATCAACCTTTGCCTCTGGGAGCATCGAGACCGAACTCCAAAGGGGTCACTTCTCCATCCCTTGCCCACCCGGTGCCCAGCAGCTACACCTGCATGTCCCTAAGGAAGGTTTCCACCACGGCACGCCGTGCCGGAGCAGCCTTGCCAGTGCTCTCCAGGGGTAACGCCGGGGGTGAGAAACCAGAGTGTAGGAGTCTCCCAGGCTGCAAAAGGACGATGAAAATCTCAGCTGGAGTTTAAAAGGGCAATACTTCTTCCAAGCAGACAAAAAGTTTCTCTTGCAAAACCTCCCAATCCTCCAAACTTCCCGTTTGCTCTGCATTTACAGGATGTCTAGGAAGCGGCTGGCACCTCGTTTGCTATCGTGTAACCCTTCCCGGCGCAGCCCGGCGCTCAGCTCATCGCCCCGTGGGTTACGGCTCAGCGCAGCGGCATCCCAGGCTCGACAGAACCGTAGGAGCAGCTTGTCAAGTGTTTCTACGAAGTACGAGAGACAAGCAGAGAGAAGTGTTATGAAAACTGTGGCTTAATTAACCGAAGCTTGCACCTCTCCCCCTTCACCCGAAGCGATGCTTTGCAGATCCGTAACCTGCCAGATCGGCTGTTAACGTACCCTGAGCGGGGCTGGTGGCACGTCACGGCTCTGCTGCCTTTTTTTTTTTACTGGCGTGGGGGAAGGAGCTGGAAGAAAGATCCTTGCTCAGAGGAATGATGAAACTCAGCCCAGATATCAGCTATAATAGGAACGAATGGGAATTTGGGGCCCACGGGCACATCAGAGCAGTGAAACAGCCTGCGAAAGGCAGGTGGAAATTGCAGCTCTGCGGCTGAAATGAGTCCACGCCGTCCAGCCAGCCTGGACCCTTCCCAATGACTACAGCAGCCTCCTGCATCCCGGGGTGCTGGGCTAACAAATCCTTTCCCGAGGCAAGCTTCACAGCCTGGGGTAGAGCCAGGGACACGAGCGGGCTTCTCGCACCGCCTAAGCCAGCACCAGCATCCATCCCCCCCACCCATGGGTGCTAGCTCGAGCGGAGCGTGGCGAACGCCTGCTGAAAGCCCCGGTGCATCCCCCAGTGCTCACCAGCAGTTTGCACCGTTCCCAGCGCTCGCGCGGCCACACTATAAATCAAATGAGACAGGCAATTAGGGATCTATATTAAGACCCTTATAAATATATATTGTATAGCAGCCTGGAACATTCGGGACGTCTGGCTGCTTGATGGGCTGAGCCGTCTTGAGACCTACAGTGGCCAAGGTGTCCCCAGATATTGCTCCGGGGGGGCCTGGCAGACTCTGACACGAACTTGGCTTTTCCCACCTCGGCCGCAAAGTGCCGAACTTCATCTTGGCAGAAAACGCAACTTCTGCTAATTTACCATAATTGGTTTCAAACTGGCCTTAATTAAAACCGGTGCGGACTTGCTTAACTCCCCTTAAACCAAATTTAAGTAAGATTGGACTAGAATTGATTCCTTTCCGAAGCCAGCTAAAGCTGGGTAAGCTGTTTAAAGAGTATCCACAAGGGCATTTGCGGCAGTTTAGCTAAAATGATTTACCGCAATCCCTAACTGAAGCAATTTCAGCTCGGATATAGGGAGGGCGAGCTAAGAGCCGGCGGGGCCGAGCATCCTTCCCACCCGAGCGCCTTCCCCGGGGCATCACGTTTCCAGCTCAGCCTGGAGAAGGATGTCCCTCGGCTCCTCCGGGAGCGGTTGGGATAAACCCGGCGGCAGCCGGAGCTGGTCCGTGAGC
>NW_008794457.1:2022159-2049824 GCF_000699145.1 Aptenodytes forsteri | reverse complement strand
GGGAGTCGGCACTGCCAGATGGTGCTCGGCGAAACCCCGGGCGGCGACGTGGGAATCTGCGCGGCGGCTCCCCCCGGCAGCCTTCCCCCGGATGTTTTGAATTTTAGCTTTTGCAAACACGGGGTGGCGAAGCCTCGCAGAGCGGGATAAAAATAGAGACGTAAAAAAGGCAAATCCTCCCCCCACCCCGGCAAAAACCCGGCGCAGGGCGTAGCTGGAAACAGATGCGAACGTGTCAGCAGCTCAGCTGGGCTCTGCAAAACCTCCGCTCTCCCCTTTCCAGAGCGCAGGATGCTGCTGAGGAAATAAAACCACCAAAATTATGGATTGCACGGCCGTGGGCTGTGCTCAGCCTGCTTTTGCAGGGCTGCTCGGGCACACGGATGCTTCTCCCCTTCCTACCTGGCTAAAGAGCCGTGGGTTTGCAATTCCCGAGACTTCAGCATCTTGCCAGAAAGGGGGTCCCCAGACGGGCCGGGGTACATATTTTGATACCAAGTGAGGCTTTTGCTGCACTGATCCACTGGATCCCCCCGCTCCCACTCAGGGTCTGTGCTTGTACCTGCCTTGGAGGAAGGCAGCAGGCAACGATAGTGCTGATGGGTTTCCTAGGAAGGATGGGAGTCCACTACTAGCTCGTTTTTCTTTGTTAAGGTAAATCAATAAGCAAAAATGCAGCAGGGGTATGGCTCAGACAACGTACAGGAGAAGAAAATACCCAGCAGAGCTGCAAAAACGGGAGCAGTGAAGCTTGGTGGCGAGTTTAGAGCAGGCTGAGGCTGCTGCAAGGGAAGGTGAAACATAGAGAAGACAACCTGCAAGCAGGAATGAGCAGCAACGGGCTTTGCCAGGCCATTTCTGCACCAATATTCCTTGCAACATCTTGGGGAAACTGAGGCAGACCAGCAAAGTAACTACACAGGGGGTGTTTGGCTAGGACTGATCCTATCTATACCATTGACTTCTCCTGCGTCAGCCCCTACAGACCAGTAATCCCAGCTTTTATTTGGGAATCCCCAACCTTTCCGGCCAGCCATGAGCTGTAACCGTCTCAGGAAGGATCTAAACCTGAAGGCGTGCCAGGTGAATTACGGCTACGGTCTGGATGGTCTCCCCTGGGGTTTTCCACGGCATCCTAGCACCATCGTTGCGGAGCATCCAGGAAAAAATCCAAATCACCCTTTTCTTCTAATTCCCCTCCTCTCCAAGAGGCAGAAGAGCGTTTTTGAAAGTCAACCCCTCTTGCACAGCTCCATGCCGGTAGGGAAGGAGATGGCAGAGCCACCAACCGTCAGGAACCAGAGCGCTGAGCTCAGAACACTCAGGAGCAACAGGTCTCTCCTCTCTTGCTTGCTTGGCTCCCCTGCTCCCTGCTGTCACACTCCTGATCCTGTGAAAGCTGTTGGAAACTGGCTCCTTTGAGAGCAAGCGGTCCCTTGTGCAACATCGGCTGTCTCCTTGCCTTCTGCGGAGACGATGGGTATGGAGGGTTTTCCCTTTTATCCTTGCCAGTCTAGCAAATCTGAGCCATCTAACAACAGCCCAGCTTTTCTTTCCTACCTTTCACGGACCCCCTGCACCCTACAGACTCTCGCCCGGTGTTTTCAGAGGCCGCCCTAATGTTTTCCAGACCATTTGGAGGTGGGACCTTGTCCTACACTGCCATCTCTGCAGATCTGTGATCACACAAATGAAGCGATAGACAACGTAAAGGGAGCGGTTTGGCTCACTGAGAACAAAAATCCCTCAAAAAGGTGTCGATAGGAAACCCCTACCACAGCACGTTATCAAGTTCAGTCCAGGCTCTGGAGCTCTGCACATTCTCCAGTGAGGATACAGCAGGTCCGAACTCAACAGACTACGTTTCTCAGGGACTTTTAGCGGCCTCCTCCGGAGTTACCGACTGACTCCTGGCATATCCACGGACTGCCGGTGGAAACCAATGACCTCGGGCGTGTTAGCGCACCCACATATGGAGTCAGCCTCCCGGTAAACATCCTATAGCGTGAGGTGCTCAGAGGGTTCGCCACCATCCCCGTGACCTCCAGCAGGAAGCCAGGCAGGAGAGACCGCACTGAGTCGGAGAGGAAAGTGCCTCCTGTGAAACAAAGGGTCATAACTGCTTCTTCTCACAAAGCTGCGGAGAAAGGAAGGAAGAGATGCGTGCAAAGAGCTACCCTGTACGAGGCGGCAGATGGTATCGGCATCCTTTTGGAGGGGGCTTTCTCCTGCAATGCAGAACAGGGCTGGAGACTAGGCTGGAGGGCTTGCACCTATGCTACCACAGAATCATGGAATAGTTTGGGTTGGCAGGGACCTCTAAAGGCCATCTAGTCCAACCCCCCCCTGCTGTGGGCAGGGACATCTTCAACTAGATCAGGTTGCTCAGAGCCCCGTCCAACCTGACCTGGAATGGTTCCAGGGATGGGGCATCCACCACCTCTCTGGGCAACCTGGGCCAGTGCTTCACCACCCTCAGCGTAAAACATTTCTTCCTTATATCTAGTCTTTATCTCCCCCCCTTTAGTTTAAAGCCATTCCCCCTTGTCCTGTCGCAACAAGGTCCCCCTTGTCCTGCTAAAAAGTTTGCCCCCATCTTTTTTAGAAGCCCCCTTCAAGTAGTGACAGGCTGCAGTAAGGTCTCCCCGGAGCCTTCTCTTCTCCAGGCTGAACAACCCCAACTCTCTCAGCCTTTCTTCATAGCAGAGGTGTTCCATCCCCCTGATCATTGTCGTGGCCCTCTTCTGGACCCGCTCCAGCAGGTCCGTGTCTTTCCTGTACCAAGGGCTCCAGAGCTGGACGCAGTGCTCCAGGGGGCGTCTCAGCAGAGCAGAGCAGAGGGGCAGAATCCCCTCCCTCGACCTGCTGGCCTTGGTGACACCCACTCTCGGGTCATCTGCTACTTGTCCCAACTTTACATGGTTGGCAAAGTACAGCAGACGGCTGGATTCCCATTGTACAAACCTGATGGGTGCTTGCACCATCACCCCAAGGAACGGGGAGCTCTTGGGCACAGCCCTGCAGACCTCGTCCCTGAAAAGTGGGCAGAAGATAACCAAGGACAGACTCACAGAGGTCAGCACCCAGCCACCCTCTCCCGGGGCAGCCGGAGCAGGTCGGGAGGAGAGATGTCAGGTCTCCCGGGGGGTGCTGGGCTGGGCTGGCCCCGACTCATTGTGTTTGGAGAAGGCGTCGAGGGCAGCTGACCTTACGTAACTGGAGAACAAAGCAGCTAAATAAAAACTGGAGCTGGGAACGGGCTGCGGAAGTGGGACACGGCTTTCCTGACTAATCAACCAGCATCTGAAGGAAACCGAACTCAATGGCAGGGAAACAACTGCATAAACACATCCCGAGGGAAGAAAGGGAGCGAGAGGAAGCAGGGGGAAGACTGCGGGGGTCACCGGCCCCTTCCGCCTCCCCTCGCTGCTCGGGTGGCAAAGCCTGGAGCGCCGGGATGGAGAGCGCAGCATGGAAACCTGGTGCGAGCTCAAGGGTTTTAAGGGTGCCCATACTCGTTTGCCTGCAAAGCCACCAACTGCACACTCAGATGGGCCTCAGAGGTAGGAGAGGAGCGGACCTGAGATGGCTCAGCCGGCACAGCTCTCCTCCCACTGCCAGCTCCGACGGCATCTCGGTCTAAAGTGTGATGAAGGGAATGGAGCGATTTAACCCCGAGGAGAAGCGCTGGTACCCTGCAGCCTCCCCTCCAACAGTGCAATAGCATCCTACCACCGAGAAAGCGCTGTCCCAGCCAGGGTGCGCTAGCCGGGGAGGTGTGCTTGGGGAACGCTCCCATACATCCCAGTACAAAACCAGTGACCCCAGAAGGGGTACGCTCCCTCTTGGGTGCCAGCACCTCATGATTTTTGCCTGGGAAGGGCTGTGCTCACAAACGCATCAGCCTGCAGGGCAGAGTTTGGGTTCACTCGCTCTCACCGTACATCACTACGCCGGGGCCATGCAGGCGCAGGGATTTCTACTAGCCACCCTCCCACTCCAAAAAAAGCTCCCCCCAAAACAACCCTCCAACAAAAAGAGTCTTTTCCAAGAGCCTCCGCTTTTCCAGGCGTAATCCAGGAGGGTCCTGGCCCAGCTGTGACCCCTCATTTCCCCGGGAGCCGGAGCCCAGCAGCCGATCCACTCTCAGCCCTGGGTGGTCAGAGCCAGACAGGACCGGGGCCACGTCCCTCCACGCTAAACGGCTGAGGCCAACGAACCGGCTCCTTTTCCCCTCCCCAAAAACATCTGCCTTTGGGTGAAAGCCAACCACCCTGCAAAGCTCAGCCCCAAATAAATTTCCAAAGAAACAATTTTCTGGTGCATTGCAAGGAAGAGGTAAGTAGGTGAGGAAGCCAGAGCCCGTTAGGACCTGCGTGGGGGCAAGTTGCCCCACGCTGGGGCAACGGGAGCTCCAGCTCCAGCAGATCTGCTCAACGTGGGGAGAGCCAGACTCTTTTCAAACGTTACATTGAATAAACGAAGCCAAGTTACTCTTCCAGATAGCTAACAGGGGCCACGGCAGCCGTTAGGATCCACGCCATCCAGCCTGCTATTTTTAGATCATCCACAAGGAAGGAAACCTCAGACAACCATCAGTGTGAGCTGAACTGCAGCTCCTCAGCCGCTTGGCCAGCACCGCAGGAGCTGCTCCACCCAGGCAGTCCCACTTCTGACACAGGGGGGATGGATGCGACTTGCCTGGGGAGGTCGCCAGCATTGCAGCCCCCACCCCTCCGTCACGGAGCCTGGCTACGGCTGCCAGCGTGAAACAGGTAGATCTGCAAAAAAAAACCCAGAAAACAACCCACCCGAACAACCCAAAACCTGAGCTGGTTGCTGGTGCAGACCTTTCTAAGCCCAGGGAGGGGCGAGTGATCTGGGATTTTCAGAGAAAACAAAGCCTGGGGAGCGGAAAGCAAAGCCTCCCTCTCCGGCGGTGATTTTGCAAGGCCCCGTGGCTGCATCCCGCGCAGGGAGAGGCAGCCTTGGCTCCGCGCTCGGGTTGCAATCCAAAGCTGCCGTGAAACGTGCTTTTGGCTGGGACGACCTGGCCTGGGGAGTACAACAGGGAGGCCCTTAAATAGCAGCAGCAGAGGAGAAGGGGCAGCCAAGCAACTGCAAAGGATGAGCCACAGACAAGGGAAGGTGGAAAAAACTTCCCGATGTGCCAGGATGATTAACGAAAGGGGTTTTTTTTTTTATCCCTCAAGTCTCCAGAAAATAGGATTGTCCCTCTTCATCTCTCTTCTGAGGTCCTACCCGACACTCGGAGCACCGTAGCAGTTCATTGTCAATGTGGGCAGCCTTGAACAGGCAACACGGGCACAGACTGAACCCTCTGCAGATCCATCTATGTTTCGGACACCCTGGCTTGCAGCCAGCCTCGCGTCCTGAGCTGCTTTCAGAGGCTCTGAAAACTTTTACAAGGAGAGAAGAGGCTGGCACCCAAGGTCCCATAAAAAACAGGACAATAATGACCTCCCTCCACACTGGCTTCTGCAGCATCCTGCTGCTAAACAAGGGTCCTAAATCCCCAAAATATGAGCTACAGGAAAAGAGCAATAAAAATAAAAGCAGCCCCCTGGTCTGCGCCACGGCAGACTCGATCCCCAAGCGATGCTGGGTGGGGATGGATGTATTGATTTATTACTGCAAGAGAGGCTTCTCCTTCTGCCCGAGCAAATCTCATCGGTGCCACCGAGCACCAAGTGAGACCAGGGAGCGGGGAGGCACGGAGCTGCAGCACTCACCAGAAGAGCTCAGCTGGCCGGCCCTGGCCGGGACGTGAAGCTCCACCGGGCCAGGTCGCACATCGGAGCCGTCGGAGGGCCCGTGACCCTCCGTCTGTCCCGCCGGGGAAGAAGCGATCTCGGCCAGCACTTCCAGGTCCTTCAGGATAACCTGTGGAGAGAGGGACAGCGTGGGGTGAGCACGCATGGGGGCGGAGGCAGCCGGCGGCATGAGCTTTCCTTTCCAAACCCACGGCCGGAGAGGGCGAGATGGGAAGCCAACACCAAATCCCCGTGCATCAAGAAAAGCGTAGGGAAAAGAGGACTACCTATGAAGTTCAAAGTGGAAATTTCAAATGATTGCAGAGGGGATGGGGCAGGAAAGAGAAAAGGGGAATAAAACCCCCCAGTTTCTGTTCTGTGAGTCCCAAGGGAGCATGTGAAATTAAATCTAATTTATGCAACCAGGAGCAGGGCTTGCTTCTCCCTCTTCCCACTTTGGGAGGTCTGGGTTTTGCTTCCCCGCTCCTCTTCATAACCACAGATTTGGGACAACCCCAGCAAGAGCATGGGGATGCTCTCGGGGGCAAACATCAGTCTGACTGCCTGCCCCCCCGCGCCCCCAGCTCGCCCCGTTCAGGGCAGCATCTGAGAGCAGGCTCGGCTGCCTGCGCTCAGGACGTCGAGGCAGAGCTGCCATTTGGATTTCATAGCTCTTACCTTCCAGAAGTGGCTGAATTAGTCTATATATAGCATTTCTGGAGAAGTTATTACAGGGTGGGTTTTTTTTTTTTTTCGTCCTCAACCCTTCTCATGTCTCAGGCTATTTTGGGTCCCCCTTCATTCAAATGTCCTTGGGTCTAGATGTTTCATCAGCCGTCCCTGACGCTCTGAGCGTAGCAGGGCTGTGCGGAGCAGAAAGGCTGCCAAAAAGGGTCGATTGCCACGTCTAACCCACCAGCATCCAGCATAGCACATCCCCAACCAGCCCTTGCCCACAAGCACAGCATCCCAGGCTTTCCACGTGTTCTCACAAGGCATCTTGTCGAGGAGCTGCAGTTATATGGAAGTTTTAGCTTCTGAGCTACCAAAAAGAACCCCTACCCCTGAAAAAAAAGCCAATCACGTCTTTTTTTGATCATGCAGAACTTGAAAATACGACCCCTGAGAATCAGAAAGAGGAGCCCCTGGGTTTCTCTGTTGCAGATATCTTAAGCTGGTTTGTTTTTTTTTTTAATTAGGGCTGATTTTTAAGCCCCCAGCAGCCTTTGAGCAGGCAGCGAGGTGCCCAGGCTTCAGTGCAGAGCTGGCCGTGGGGAAGCAGCCTGCCGCGGGCACCACGAGGCTCTCGGCAGGCTTGGGAAGACCCTGTGCCTATAAACATGATTAAGTCCCAGCCCACAGCTCCTCTGGGGATGAAAAAACGTAAGATAATAACAGCTTGTGCAATGGGGAGCTATGATGCTGCTGTCCCCGAAGAATATGGCACCTCCGTGATGCTGTCAAGGATGGGACCTCGTTGCCACCATGGGGCATCACTGCCATCGCCAGCCTTCCTCCTCTTCCAGGGAAGCGATGCTATGGTCCTCGGCAGAGGGAAGACCTTGTTCCTCCCTCTCCGCTTGGCTTTGCAGGGCTTTCAAGCATCGGTGGCTCAGACAAAGCAACGCTGATGGTGTTTCATTTCAAGCGGAGGATGCCCCCGAGCAGAGCTCACGACGCCTGATCTCCTGAAGCCCTACGTAGATTCTCTGGGGGCTAATCACATGGCTCAGCTGAACTTGCAGCCTTCGAGCGGGGTCTCCAGCTCTCACAGCTGGGGAAATAACACCCATGGAGGTTTCCAAGTCTATTGTCTTTGGCTAAAACTGGCAAAGAGACTCAGGGCTTGGCTACCGGGGCTGGCAGGCAGGTGAGAGCCGGGACTCTTGTTCACGCTACTGATTTTGCCAAACCCAGCATGCGTGCCAACACAACCGGGATGAGGTATCCTACCATGCCAAGGCCGCATCAACACATGGCTGGTGTACCGCGCGAACCAGCCGCCCGCGATTGCCACCCTGCTGCATTTGCTGCTGCCAAGATCTCCCCCTAGAGCCCACCCATCCAGCCGAACGCTTGGGCTATCGTCCAGCGTAGACTTCAGCAGCAGCTCCCGCAGCGTCAGAAAACGGGACCAAGACCCTGGGCTGGGCAAAAATCACCCCCGCTGCCTCCCAAAGCATTTAGAGCCATGTCTTATCCCGTGAGGTCGGATCCTTGATCCAACCTCCCAGAGCCGTGTGCTGAGCCCCACCTCCGAGATGCTGCTTGGGCTCGGGATGTATCGTCCAGCGTAGACTTCAGCAGCAGCTCCCGCAGCGTCAGAAAACGGGACCAAGACCCTGGGCTGGGCAAAAATCACCCCCGCTGCCTCCCAAAGCATTTAGAGCCATGTCTTATCCCGTGAGGTCGGATCCTTGATCCAACCTCCCAGAGCCGTGTGCTGAGCCCCATCTCCGAGATGCTGCTTGGGCTTGGGATGCTCCGGTCAGGCTGCCTGGGCAGCAGCGATCGGCACCACCGAGGACATGGCTGGACCTCTCGAGCTTTGGAGAGGTTAAGGGGTGTCCCCCCAAGCCAGCCGTGTAGGTCACAGGCAGGAGGTGGAAAAAGGAGCATGGGCTGGATTTTGCAATTGAAAAACATGGAGGAAATAAGAAGCAGGAGGGACGGGTGCACAAGCACCTGGAGGAAGAGGAGGAGCAGGTGGCCCAGAAGACCTGAGGTTTTCCAGCCGTGGGAAAGAGGCAGGGAGCTCTGGCTCCTGCTGCTTCTTCCCCGCACGCTCCAGAGTGGGTTCCCAGCCAGGGACGGAGGAAAGGCAGGAGCGCTTGGTATGCGCTGCACATCCCTGCGCTAAGCAAAGCTGGAGCCGGCGGCTGGCTTTGTGCGAGCGAGGAGGCTGTAAGAAAGCAATATCCTGCCATTACCATGGCAACGGGCCGGCTGCGCCAGGAGCGAGCAGGTCCCATCCGTCAGGAGCCGAGCGGCCGTCGGACCTGACAGTGCTGGAGCACAAGGGCCGGAGCCGTTCCCAGCTGCCGGGCGAGGGCGCGATCCCGACGGCCAGCCTGGAGGAGCAGCCACCGTGGACGTTTTCCTGGCCCAAGAAGGGATTTCTGTGAAGGTTTCCCAGCGGTGATGAGATGTAGGGCGGTGTGCCCCTGCTCCGGGCGAGCGTGGGGCTGGTTAGCGTGAATTGGAAGGAGCAGGGGAGGCAGCATCGTGATGGATGGGGAGACCCGGCCGATGCCGCAAGCCGTTCCCAGCACGGGGGACGAAGAGCAGCATGGGGGAGGGCAAGCTCTTTGCACGGCCCGGGGACGAGGAGCAGGTTATCAGACAGTTATAAATAAGCTGTTATAAATAAGCAGCTATTTCTCCTCCCTGGGAATAGGCAAGATTTCTCCCTGTATTGCCTCCAGAGCACAGATTTTGAGGGCACACGAAACTGTCGGTCTCTCCGGCTTCTCCAGATCTAGGTCAGGTTAATTTGCCGCTTGTTCTGGTTGAACGGAGCCGAGACCAGCTCTACCGTCGGTGGCGCAGGGGAAAAGCAGGCCCCGAATGGCACGTGGTGGATGGATGCACCTCCCACCTGCAAAGCATCACCTTGATGCTCCTGGGGAGGACTTTGCCTCTGGCCAAAATGCTGGGCTGGCCCTGGCCCGTTGCAGAGGAAGGGGAGGTGACCCCAAATCCGCTGCAGACCCCTGGGGAGCAAGACTTGGCACCCCGCAGCACATGCTGACTACCAGGACACCAGGGCAGGCTGCAGCAGCAGCTCCTGGGGTACACAGGATGGCGGGGATAGGGACTGAGCTCCTGAAGATGCTGTCCTTGCTGGTATTTATGGAAAAGTTTAAAAAAAAAATAAAAAAAGAAAAGATCAAAATGCCTGTGTGCAGCGGGGAAGTGCTCACGGCCTTGGATGTCCCAGGGCAATGAAACGGGGCACACGACACCAGGGACAAGGTTATTCTTGCCAAGGAGAAGATGGGAATCCAGCTGAAGCAAGATGCTACCAAGATGGAGAACAGGAAGATTAAGAGCTGCAAAGCACTTCTTCAACGGGGACTGTTTGATCAGGGGATCAGGGTGGCTGTGGAAAACCCCACGGCACTACCAGGATCAGCAAGGTAGTGGGGTGGAGGAGCGACCCGGTGGGGACCAGGAAAGCCGAGGCTGCTGCTGGGTGCTTCCTCCTGCTCCACCACTCCAATGCAGCCCCTCGCCGCCGCAGCGTGCACCGAGGCTTCCCCAGAGGGCTTCATTTATTTTATTTTATTTTTTTTTCCCCCCTCCAAGCCTTTTAGCCGTAGCCAGGGGAGGGGAGCGAGCATGGGGCAGGCAGTCCCAGAGCCCAGAACGGCTGCAGCTAGGCTGGCCGAGCCCCAGAGCGGTGGGGAACACCCACAGTCGCGCCCCCCCCCCCCCCCGCCTCCACCGGCTTTAAAGACAGAAAAAGAAAAGAAAAAACACCATTAATCTTCCCACACCAATTTAACCGGACCTCTTTTCAGGTCCCCGGCACAGCAACTTTTATCCTCTGATCTTGCCAAGACCTTTTTTTTCCCCTTTACAGCCACTGGATTTCAGCCCGTGGCTGGGAGGGGATGGGGAGCAGAGGGAAGGCAGCGGGGCTGGGGGCTTCTCCTCTCCTCCCCAGGGCAGATCCTGCCAGGTTGTGCTAACACATGCTCACAGCATCAGCGAATACAGCAGGCCATGGTGGTGGTGGGGGTCACTTGGTAATACGGCCACAACCACCCGAAACCAAGCTGCAACCTGAAAACTCCCCGTCCTCCCTCCCGCTTTTGCAAATCCCCCATTTGTCCCTGCTGCAGGCACGTGAGGGCCAGGCCTGCAGCACCCCGAGCGGCAGGAGCACGAGCGCTGTCACAGCTCAGAACACCTCTTTAAATGTGTTTAATTAGCGTCCGGGGAGCTTAACACGCCACCTGATGCCAGTCGCAGGGCGGGATGCCAAGGAGGGATTTCTTCATGCATTAGAGGGCAGGGAAGGAGGCAGGACAGGTCCAGCCAGCGGGATGGGGCTGGAGGAAGCCGCAGCCGGGCCACGCTGCGGGGGGGGGGGGGGGGGGGGGGGGGGGGGCTGGATGCCTGCAACCCCTTCAAATTCAGCACCCAGAGTCCCAGAGCTAATGATGGGCAAAGGGTTTGTTTTTATTTGCTACCCTGTCTCCCATCCAGCACCTCCCCTCTGCACCCCGGGGAGCCAGGCACCCAAAGCCAAGCTCACCAAATCTCTCATTCTACACCTTCATCCCACCCTGGACCCACCCCGAGCCAGCTCCCCGGGACGGGATTGCCTGACCCACCCCGAGCCAGCTCCCTGGGACAGGGATTGCCTGTCCTCCGCGGCAGACAGGTTTTCTGTGGTTTTAATCTGCTCTGTGATTTCAACCCAGGAGCGCTACAAGCACCACCTTGAGCCCAGACTGCCGGTTTACCACTAGCTGTTCGGAATACATATAAACTGTATATGCATACGTATACGCAAGCCATGCAATTACGGTCCGGAACTGGTGCTGAGCCAAGAAGCTCCCTGTGGATCGCGCTCCCCCCGAGAAACTTCCTATTCCTGCACGATGCAGCGCACAGATTATCTTTCAACCCAGTGCCCTTGCAATGCCTCGAGTCCTTGGAGAAAGTATCGCCCCACCCTGCTTTGAGACTTCTGCCTAGGGGCTGCTTCCACGTACGGCAAGCTGGGCTGACCACATTTTCCACCATCCAACTGAAATTATATACCTCTCTCTGCACCCCACCATTTCAGTCCTAAGCTCACCCTCAGTGTAACTTCCCTCTTGAAAACGAGTAGCTTCCCTGCTTCGGTACCTTGTAGCTTTGAATCTCTCTCCAGAGAAGCTTTACCACCAAAAAAAATTAAAATAAACGCTAGGCACACCTACATTAGAGTTCTCCTCTGCGCAGTCTTTAGCTTACACCCTCTGCTTCGCATGGGGTCACAATATTTCGGCCGTGGTGAATTAAAGGCTGGGAGCTGGAGCACAATGGCTCTAAAACCAACAGAGCAAAGCTCCAAACTAAACCACGCTAAGACAGCTATTCGCTTTGGCACAAGCTTTTGTTCAGCTTCATTGTACTGGGAATCGGGTGCGATGGGAGAAGTTCGCCAGGATTTAGCGCGACAGCACAGCTCAGAGAGCAGGGCAGAGACCTGGGCTTCGAAACCCTGCGGTGCTGCAGCAGGACGTGCAGGAGGGGTTTAGGACTTAACAGTACAGGAGAGAGATGAATATCAGTATACCACCATACCTGGGGTTCCTCCTCTCCTAGTTTAATACTAGAAACCCAAGAGAGGGGCAAAATGTTTCAGCTCGTCATGGAGAAGTTGGCTTGAAGGTCACGCAGACGTTCAAGTCCATCGCTACCTCCGCAGGCAGTGGTAGCCCAGGCTCAGCTAACCCTCTCTAGGGAAGCGTACCAACTCTTGTCCGGTGCCAGGAGGAGACTCCTAAGGATGCTCGAGGAGATACAGCTGCAAACAGCAAGCTAAGAAACCGTTTGGATCTTCTTGCTGTATTCAAAGCCTTGCCTGGCCACTGCATAAACGCAGGTAGGTTTTCACATTAGCAGAGCTGAGAGGAAGCCGGAGCCTATCCTGCTTCACATCAGACACCAGCACCACCTCATGCGTCATTCCTGCATGAGTCAGACAAAAGTCCCAGCACAACTTCCAACCCCCAGCAAGATTGAGAGGAGCAGATAAGGAAACAGGAACACGTTCAGCCGTAAAGAAACAACTCCATTTTGGAGCCGGAGAAAGGAAAACAAAGCAAAGAAAGAAATCCAGCAGTGTCACTGCTTCACAGTTTTCTCAGAGACGCCCTCACCGCCTGTTGTGTCCACCTGAACTCAGCACCTGGGTCCAGGACCCAGGGAACTGAAGCTGCTTTTGCATCAGGAGCTTGCAGAGGGAGATGACCCAAAGAGCAGCTCTTCCTTTCAGCAGTGCCTTCCAGCAGCGGTGCTTTTAACCTGTGGGTGGATAGGTCCAACCCACTGCTCCCAAAGGGCGCTGGGGCTTTGGCTTTTCACCTTTTCTAACATCAATTCTTCAACCAGGTGTCAGGGCTGCGAGACTTGCACCGACGAAAGGAGCAGTTTGTGCAGAAAAACCCACTCCCAGCAGGATCCTGTTAGTCTTGGAGCTGTAAGAAAGTTTTTAAGGACTTCAAATTTTAACCGGGGCTTTTAAAGCCTTCAAAACCAGGTCTCAAATGCGGGACGGAGCATCTCCCTGCCGGGGAAACACGGGAACCGGCACGAGGTGACGCAGTGCAGCAGTACAGCATCTGACAGCCAGGAATCCTTGTATCCCGACTTGTCTACATATCAAAGGGAACTGCTTGCTTCAGCTTCGCTCCAACTTCTCCGCTCCAACTTCTCCGCGCTGCCTTTGTGAATCTTAACTAGGTCTCTTGACCATTTCTTTACTGGCGCAGGGGAACTGGGTAGGAAGGGGAACAGGAGAGAAGGCAGAGATGACTCAGGACGCCGCAGATGCATCATGAGATACTGGCCCCTGTTCAGCACGGTGGAGGTGGTGCAACACCTTGTGCTACTTTAAGGATAAAAACAGGCGTGACAACTTAAAGGGCATGGATCCGGCTCCATCCAGCACGAGTCTCTCCTTGCTTTGGGCTTGATTATTTATGGCAAGTGCACAGAGAAACTACTCTGAGCAGCTCAGCAAGACCAGACCTTAAAAATAAGGTGCCTGAGCATGGTCTTTCAGTTTGATGCAAAGCCCTGACTAGCACTGACCCTCCAAAGCCATATTCTCCTTTGGTGACAAGCTAGTGAGAAACAGCTGCTCCAGGACAGCTTCAGGGTGCATCAGGAGAGCGACAGCACGGGGGGCCAGGGGCTCTGCAGGCACTGTAAAAGGATGTTCAGCCTTGCTGGGAAGAAAGATGGTCCCGGCACTGCTGCCCAGCCAGGTTCCCTTGGGGAGGGCAGCATCACAGCATGAAGACAGCAAAAAAACCCTGCAAACGTGTGTACCCCCTGCGCTGCGCCACACAATGCATGGAGCCCTAACCTGGAAAGGGGAGAGAGATGCTCCCCCGTCAGAGAACTGATGGGGAAGCTCACACAGGACCCCACGCTAACCCAGCGATCCCCAGCCCATTAGCCAAGAGCTTCTGGGGATCCTGATCTACTCTAGGACAACACGAACGTGCATACAAATACTGTACTGAGCAGGGAGTAATGGCTAAGAGAGCACCCCGCGTCTCCTCTTCTAATAGGCATTGACACTGCAGGTTAGCTAGCTCAATCTGTCTTCATCGTTCCCAAAAATGCCCAGCTCAAAAACCCCCTACTATTTCGGTCATTTCTATTTCCTCTGCAGAGAGCAGCAAATCTGGTTGAGAGCCAGCTGAGCAGTGGTGTTTAATGGATTGACTCGTCTATGGATTTCCTTAAAAAAAAAAAACAAAACCAAAACCAACTCCAAACATTTAAATAAATAGAAGACAGGATTAAATAAATCAGCTTAAAATTACTTTTGAGCCATTCCCAGTTATGTCACATGGAGGAAATGCATCACCAGGGTCCTTTCTTCACTGCTTTTTTCAAATATTAATAAGCAGTGTAATTGCAACATGACTCACTGCGATCTCCTGCCAAGCTGGAGAGACTATCTGCAAGATGCAGGCTTTCTAGAGCATTGCAAAGGCAGATGTGTGCTTGGGGACTCTTTTGGAAAGGTTTGCATCGTAAGCAGCAGGGTATGGAAAATGGCCAGGCAGTCGCTTGCCTTTGCAAGCGCAAGTCATTCCCTCGCTTGCTTATTCCCTTCCCTTCTCTCTTACTAACCCCCTCGCACGCGGGGAGTTATTGCGGGTTTGGGGTTTGATGCCCTGAGCGGGTAAGGCAAAGCAGATAGCGCACGGTTTTTATTCCACGAGGAAGGTCTGGCCCAAAAAACCAGCCAGGATCGCTCGCAGCTCTGGGCAAGAGGTATCCAGCTGATGGTAGAAGCGCTACCAGTGCCCGGGCCAGCTGTGTGCCGAAGCTGCCAGCCTCCCACCCAAGCACTAGAAATGCTCCAGGGTGCAACGGAGAGGGGGAGAAGACAACAAAGATGGCAAAATTGAGATGACTGGAACCAGAGAAGAGGGTTGAGGAAGAAGGACAAGGAAACGGGAAAATGGTGCAGCACCTCGGGAAGGGAGCAGCGCGGGAGATGAAGAGCACTGCACTGGGAGGGCGAGGCGCAGGCAGGAGAGCGAAGGCAGAGCAAGCTGGCTCACTCATCGCTGCCCGATTTTCTTTGCTCGCTTCCAAGCCGAGCGGTTCCCAGCCAACCTGACGCCACTGGGCATCTACTGCAGCCCCACCAGGCAATGCTGACGCTGCCCTGCCAGCGGCGGGTGCTGCTTAACCGCCTCACGACTCAGATTTTGCAGTGCCGGCTGGACACAACCCTCCTCGCACCCCTACAGAGCTGCTGCAAGGCGCCCGAACTCCCACTCACCAAGGATCTGACCACGACCCAGCCCCATGGGAAAGACGTCAGCTCTGGGACCTGAAGCCCCAGCTGTCTTCCCAGGCAGGCAAAAAGGATTTTTAGGAGTTGGCTTTGATGGATCAACTCTCAGAGATGGAGAAGAAGGTTTATACAGACAGAAGGTCCCAAACACACCAGCCTAATGGAGACAGCAGGGCTTTCAGCTGGGCAGCTACCTGCAAGGCTCTGCACTGGGTCTTCTTCAGTCTAGCCCACAGGGTTAAACTCCCCAGTGCCAACACTGGCCAAGCCTCACAAAATCCCTCGGTTCAACCCAAAAAATCCAAAGCCCAGCTAGATGTGGAGACAGTAAGCTTTCAGGAGGACTTTTGCAGCACTTACCTCATCTGACTCGTCTGAGAGGGTCCGCAGCAAGATGGGGAAGAGGCTGTCGGTGTGTCGGAACATCTAGAACCAGAAAGACGGACGGCATCAGTCCTGTAGGCCTGGTCAGTCCCTGCCACAGGACCTCTCGCCCCAGGGGAGGCTGCCAAAAGCTTCACCAGCATTTTCCATCTGAGCTGGAGAGCTCTTCTTCCTTAAGCTACTGGGTATCCAGCAGCCAAAGCCTTCTCAGAAAAGGCAGGTGGACACTTGGTCGCAATGCTAACCAAGATAATTACAGCCAATTCAAAGGCAAGGAGCAGGATGGGAGCGGACAAGCTCAGTCCCACGGAGGAAGCAGTAGGCTCACATGCCGAGTCCCTGACCTACCTTACGAGGAGTCTTGATGTACAAGTGGTAGAGCCATTTCAGGACTGCAATTCTGGTCATCATCCCAATGGACGTGTCATGAAGGTGGCAGTCCAGCACCTGAACTATTCCATCCAGGTTCAGGGTCACCTGGATCCTCTCGGAGCTGCACGGAAAGGAGAGAGGCTGGTTCAGTGCTGTATGTCCAACTCACTCCTCCCACAGCGGGGAGGTCTACCACACACCAGGGGCTGCATCAAACATCTCAGCTCAAACCCTAAGAAACCTCAGCTGTCCCCTGGGCCTGCTCCTGCCCCACTCAGCCTGGCCACCCACACTTCTTATTCTGTGCATCCAGATCTGCTCATGGCAAACCCAAGAACTGTGCTCAAGTCTTCAAGAGTTCTGACAGCCAGGAAGCAAGCTCCAGGCTTGCAAGCCTGCGGGGTCATGGCTGGGCACGGCCAGGTTTGCCCATGTGGCATAGGTAGCTTCTGACTGGCGTTACGAGATGGGGAAGCACAATGAGAGATACAGCAGCACACCAAAAACTTGCTTTGGAAACAACAGAAATCTTCCAGGCTTCAAGGTTTACCACTTTCCCAAAACAGCTGGTACCTACGCATGACGACACCACGCTAGATGAATCCAGTAGCATGACTGTGTCGAGAAACTGGTCCGTATTGCAGTCACCAGGTTTGGGGTTCAAAGACGCATAAAACGCATTCAGACTCCGATTCAAGTTTTACTAGTTCAAACATCTCCAGAGAACATCAATCCCACGTGTCCTCAAACTCCACTAGTTGGGGCCACCCAACCAGGTGAGGACATCCAGTTTCCGCTAATCCCCGCAGACTCGTGCTGAGGACTGCAGATGGTGCCCTGGCTGGCAGTGATTTTGGGATGCAGCTCTCTGCTACGAGGCCGCCTTGAGAACATCATCTTGTTTCCCAAAAGCCATCCCAAAAGATGCGGATAACTCTTGGTCATCAACCAAGGATGAAAGCAAACAACTCCCTTAGTTCACCAGGACATTGCCTCTTTTATAACATTGACAGCCTGCAGACCCTTAGCTCTTACTACGGTGAAAAACTCCCCAGTTTTTCCCCGAATAGTTGGGACCTGCACTGGGACAGGAGACCCCCAACGCAGAAGAGGTCATGTTACGGTGTTTTTTGTCCTGTTTGTGATCCTGAAGTCTACCTGATGGTTTCCCACCTCCTCAACAGCAAGGACGTGGGAAGTACCTGTCGCAGGTTAAGGAGAGATGGTTGGACCCGAGATGGTCGGAGCCGAGATGGTTGAAGCAGACCTCCAAGAGGTAGCTGCATTGAAGAGCTAAGTCACTCCTGTCCTACCCAAGCTACTGAATTATTCAAGGCTGGACCAGACTGTTGCCGATTTTTCTGCCGTGTGCAGAGCTGCTCTGCATCTCGTTTGTTAAGAAATCCTAAGGGGCAGATTTCTCATAGTATAATTTGCAAGTAGAGCTGCGGGTTAATAGGATTTGATCTTCCTCAGGACACATGTTGTAAGGGTGAGACAAGGAGGCTGCGGCCCCTCGCCGCCCTACAGACATCTGACTGCTTCATCTGCCCCATGTAACAGATGCTGGGGTCTGCAAATTGCATTTTGAGTTGGACTAAGTTTCGCTTTGATGTTGCAAACAACCACCGAGGGCCAAACGCTCAGACGTGCAGAACCAAGGGGAAGGAAGGACCCCGAGCACGGGGAGTTTGGGAGAGGGGATGTCAAAGGGAGCAGCATCCCAGGCGATGTCAGCCAGCCTGAACCAGCCCTGTATCTGGTTTTCCTGCAAAACGAGCTCCTGCTGCAGCAGCGCAGCCTGCCACCCGCCCGGCACAGAGCTCCTGATGGAAGAGGAGCACGAATCCTCAAACCGATTACATCTCCACGCCAAAATACGCATCGCCTGCGCAGGATGGGGGAAAAAAACCTCAGAGTATTGTGCGTTTTCAGAGGGAGGCAGCTGAAAGGACGGTGCAGAGAAGCAGCGCGTGAAGCCGGACGATTCGGAGGTGGCCTCGACGCTGTCACATCCACCAGCTCCGCACTGCTGTGAGGCAGGCGGGGAGGACACGGGGTGGTATCGTTAGAGGAGGACGCCGGACTGCTGCCAGCACAGCAACAAGCCATTTCCAGCCCGGCTTGTACCAAAGTTACTCATGAAAACCCTCTCCCCAGCGATGCAGCACCTGCACGGGAGCAGGCTGTGGGCAGAGCCTGGGTGGCTCAAGTCAAAATCCACCCGAGGTGACCCCAGGAGGTGGCTGGCAGCACCGGGCTCACTTCGAGTCAGCCAGACCCCGGCCACGCCATGTACCACCACCCTGCGGCTCCGCCGGGCTCAGCTCCTGCTAAAAGGGGTGGCGGCTGGGCAAAGCTCCTCGCCGGCTATCCTCTCCCCGCATCTGCCGAGATAAACCTTTCAGGGGGGTTGCCGGCGGAGAAGCAGCTCGTTTACTCAGCACAAAACCAGGGCACCATCCTGAAAGGCAAGAGGTTTGGTGAACATGTGAAATTGGCTAAAAATCTCCCACCGACCACGCTTCTCTGCCTCCGAGGTGAAGCGGCACGAGATTCCCGTGGGCTGCCGCCTTTCCGGAGGGAAGGCAGCAGCCGAGCACGGCGAGCGTTGCCGTGGCTGCAGCTCCCAAGCGGGCTCACAGCTCGCCCCGGCTGTCCTTAATCCCCAGGCAGTGCGGAGCGGGAGCAGCGGTAATGGCATTGCGCTGATGCCATCCTCTGGGCCTGCCACGCCGGTTCCCAGTGCCAGCATCTGCGGCAGGACAGATGTCAGATGCAATCGCTTCCATCTAACCCACTACCCCAGATTCTCCTCTGGAGGACGAACGCGGCCCTGGCACCGCCTCCGTGGTTCACCTGTGACGGCGAGAACATGTTTTTAGGGCAAACTGAGCAACGATGGGGGCTGTACCAGGCTCTCACCTCTGGATACTGGTACCCTTTGCTCAAGCTGAATGGTGGGGCAGAAGATCCACCCCCCAAGCACGTCTCCCATCTCAGAAAGCATCCTCCAGCACGGGAACAGAGCTCACTTTCCCACTGCATTCAACCCACAGCGATGTTTTTCACCCCATGTCCCTTATCAACTCATTTTCTCATTTCTGCCCTTTCTTCAAGGGCTTCTGCCATCTCTCTCCTCAGCAGTCGCCTTTTCTCTGCCAATGCCTGAGCTGTCATCTCCCTCCTGGCCTCCTGCCTGGCCCAGCTGCTTTCCTGACCCCATTTTCAGACAAGGTTAAGGTCTAGGCCAGGCTCTAGCCTTTAAGCGGCCTTGCCAAGGGTGGAAATATCCAGGTTCTTTCATTGTGGTCCAAGTCACAAGGGCAGCTCCCATACGGGCTGGCAGCTGTGCTGCTCAACGGGCTCGAGCCAGCAGCCAGGAGCTAAATAGCTCCTCTCTGCTATTGGTCCCACAAGCTGTTGCTTTCCCGTCCTCCATCGCTCTCATTTCAGCACTCTTGGCTTCCTTCTGCTTACTTCAGTTTCCAAGTACTGGAAGTGCCCGCAGCACCAGCGCAAGCTGATCTCCCAGGGAAGCGATGAGGCTAAGGTCTAGGCAGAGGCATCCACTCCAACGAGCTGTAGATCACTGCGACGAGGGCTGGGGCAGCAATGCCCGAGGTCCCCCTCCAGCTTCATCCACCCAACATGGGGCAGCAATGCCCGAGGTCCCCCTCCATCCACCCAATGGCGCAGTGGAGCAGCGAAGGGAATCTGTCTCCTCGTTCCAGGCTGGAGAGGAGGGCCAGGAGGAGCCTCCCCAAGAGGACACCCTGGACCTGAAAGCTGCAGCAAGGCAGGCTCCATCAGACAAGCTGCTGGAGAATGGGACTCCAAGGCAGGCTTGGTGCATGAGCTCAAGGCAAGCCATCGTGCTGCCTTCGGCCAACCATCCCCTGGGTGCTGCTGGGCACCCAGCACCACCCCTACCCTCCACCCAAGTGTTCATCACCTCGATGAGCTCCCCAGCTCACCGACTGCGCCCCCAAGGCGCGCCCGGCTCTAGGCACGGAGCTACGGCGACTTCCAGCACGAGACAAGCAGCAGCAATTTTAGCTTTGCACTGAGCCCTAACTACCACGTTTAAAACTCGGGCAGTTCAGCCACGTGGCAGCCGTTTGCCCTTTCTGCAGAGCAACAAGCAGCTTTACGTGTCTGTGTGTCGCTGAACACCACCCAAAACAAGAAGCCTTCCTTGCATCAGGAAGGACCACAAAGGCTCTTCTGGAGCCCCCATGTCCCTTATCTAGTTTGGTGAGGGATCGTGGTCCCATCACCCTTGTCCAACTGCCATGCACCTAAGCCAGGCAGCCCTGCCGACCGCTTGCCAGCCGTGCCTGACCACCCGCCCGGCAGTACGGTTAGGAAGTTGTCTCAAACCGTCCAGGTCTTGTATTGAAACACCGATGCAGTTGCAAGAGCCTAAAAGGCACTTTCCAGCTGTTCTGGTGCAGCGACGCAGGACAGACATCTGCATCTTCTCCTGCAGCAGCTCAGACTGACAGAAGGAAGCCCGGGCTCTGCTCCAGCCACCGCACTTCCACCTCCCCTTCCTGAGCTGGGCTCACACCAGCGATCGCAGCATCGGCAGGGTCAGCTAGGCCACAGGAAGGATCCAGCGCCTCTGAAACACCGTTCTGCTCCACTTCCAATGAGGGTTTTTGCAGAAGCTGGAAGTGGGGACCCCCACCTGCACGGGGAGTCCTGCAGCCCCTCCAGCCCTGCGCAGCCAGGCCCTCCCGGGAGCCAGTTTCTGTCTCAGCACAGACACGGTCCCCGTTTCCTAGCGAATGCCACCAGGAAGCTGGCAGTTACCCTGGAAGCATTTTGGATTGCCAGCAGGATGTTTTAGGAGCAGGGGGGGGGTGTGCATGTCAGTTTGTGGCCATAGGAACGTGCCCAGCATCCACCTATGGAGCATTCAGACCTCGTCATCTTCTTGGATGGCATCTTCATGGAAGACGTCCCTCTGCAGACGCTGGGCCGTGAGCTCCTCCGCCCCTGCTGACCGAGGTCCTCCTCCTTTCGCCGCTGCTGCAGTGCTATCCCTCTGCAGACGTCCGCGCGGGGAGGGCAGGAGAAGGGGGCGTGAGAGCTGGACGCCTGGCGCCGGGCCATGCTCCATCACTCGCTCGCCGGGGGAGACTGGGGGAAGCAGGAGGCGTACCGAACAAAAACACAAGCAAGGAGTGACTTCATCTTAAAAGGCAGCTGCAGCTTCCTCCGTTTGCAGGCTTTCCAGCTTTTCAAAGCAACGCCACGGTTTCCTGTGGTCCTGTCTTGACACCCAGTGGTCATACAAAAACACAAGCAAGGAGTGACTTCATCTTAAAAGGCAGCTGCAGCTTCCTCCGTTTGCAGGCTTTCCAGCTTTTCAAAGCAACGCCACGGTTTCCTGTGGTCCTGTCTTGACACCCAGTGGTCACTCAGCATGCAGGCAGCTGCCTGCTTCCTGATGTGAATTACGGCTGCAACTGGCTACAGGTGCCAGCTCTCGCCTTCCTCCGGCTCCAGGGCCGAGCCAGACAGCCTGAGCAATAGACGGAGCACCAGGCAGATGTCCAGGGCTCCTGTTGGCCACGTACAGCCCCGCAACCCCGTGCCAGTCCCCCACAACAGGTGCCACGGCGAAAATCTTCCAGGTCCCAGCGCTGGGCCAGCAGAGAGGTCACACAGGATGGGGAAACGGGCTGCAGGGCAGGTAAACCCCAGGACGAAAGCTGGCATCTCCCGTTTAAAAGGGTTTAGGAGGGCTCAAGAACAAGTCCCTCTGTAAAACCAGGTCTCTTAGAGACGCGAAGGGTCTCGCCTGCTGTCCCGGATGGTTTTCCCTGGTGCTTGGGGATCTGGCAGACGGCTTCAGCTCGGGCAGCCGTTCTCCTCCTGGCTCTCGGTGACACTGTGACCAAGTGACTCCAGCTCTCCCTGCTTCTGCCCCCTTCGGTCTTCACTCCCTCTCCTCCCCCGGGTGCAAGCTCTTCAGCACAGAGACGCAGTTATCACTTCTCCTCCTGGACTTAGCACCTCTCCTTTTCCTTCCCCTTCCCAGTTTCAGCCCTACGCACACCCAATTCTGCACCTGCTAAACTTTAAGGGCTGAGCAGGGCCAGGACGCAGCGATCACAGGAAAGACGGGGAAAACCATTTAACAGTCATAAAACGAAATCTAGGCGCAAATTAAAAGATCTGTAGTTTCAAGAGACGAAAAAGTTAAGGGCATCATTAAGGCGAGGTTTGCAGGAGTGCAAAAAAGGAACAGTGGGGTCCAGACCATCAACCTGAAAAAGCTGACGCTTGCATTGCTCTGGGATGCGTTATGATGGGCATCACGCGTCAGCCTTGGTGGTAGGATGGCCCTAGGGTAACGCATCCTATTTTGGGGACCACAACAAAAAATAAATATACGCATCAGCACAATAAGAGTGTTGGAAATCACAGCCTCCGAGGAAGGGGACTGCAGGAAGCAGGAGGAAAGGAAAGATGCCTTATAAGAGCAGATGGGTTTGTTCCCAGATTCACCGACAGCTGGATGGGAAGAAAGGTATTTGCGGGAGAGATGATTTAGAGGAGATATTGGGAGAGGACATGCTGGGCACGGAGCTGCTCTCTGCAGGCGCGGGGCAGACTAATGCCACGCAAAGCTGGCAGGGGGACAGGCTGGCAGCAGGCGCTGCCGAGACCCCTCGCCTCTCCGGCAGCTGGAGCTGGACGGTGCGGCCCCAGGTACAGCCCCACAGCACCGTGCCGTGGTGGGCTGCCAGGACTGCAGCTCGGAGGCCTGCGGTGCCCAGAAGCAGGGTCAGCGCTCTCCAGGCTCTTCTGCCAGCCCCAGATGGTTCACGTACCACCTTCTCACGAGGTCTCCGCACCTCTGGCAGACCAGCACACCGCTGTTCCTCTACCACTGTTCCTCTGCAAAGGCAGGAGGGAACAAAATGCCTCCTATTTTGGCCAAGCTAGAAGAGCCGTAACCAAGTCAACCATCTACCTTCTCCCCACCTTCACCCTATCTTTCAGCCCGAGTGCCCAACCATGGGGGCTTGAAGACAGGCGAGGTGCAGAACCCCGAGTGCACAGACACTCACTGCCTCACCAGAGCTCCCCGGGGAGCTTTGCAAGGTCTCCTGAGGGGGGCAAACACCTCAGTTTACCATAAAGTCAAGACATTTTGGTGCAAAAGCATGAGAGGGAAGCTGTCAACTCCTAGAGCAATCCCCAGTCATCCACCCCACTGTGACCCAAGAGACCCCATCTGTTTTCCAGCCCAGACCATCCTTCCCTGCAGCTTTGTCAGCATCTGTCAGCTGTCGTCTGTACCCCGAGAAGCCTTCCCTTCTTCTCAAGCCCCTCTGAAGCAACAAACAGACCCTACCTGGTTACTGTGAAGACACTGCTGTTGCTGAAGTTGGAGTCACCGGATGCATCCAGAGAGCCTGGGGGCAGATAAAAAGGAGCCACAGTTAGTGGGATGGCAGGGAAGGCGGAGAGCAGGACTGGGAGGCTGGAGACATCTGCAAAGACATCACCAGCCATCGTTTGAGGGTCCGGGGACCCCGAGGATCCCTTCTGCCTGCAGTGAGCTTTTTACATTCCTTGTCAAGCTCTTCTCCACTGCTGAAGGTACTGGATGAAGCTGGTACAGGACTGCACTTACCCAGCAAAATACAGGCTGCACAGCTTCAGACCTCTGCCCCAAACTGGGTCTCCTCCTCTGTAACGGAGACCCAGACACATCATTCTAATGGTTTCAACCATTCTTGAAGAATGAGCTCAGA
Organism: Aptenodytes forsteri; assembly: GCF_000699145.1. Lineage (NCBI taxonomy): Eukaryota > Metazoa > Chordata > Aves > Sphenisciformes > Spheniscidae > Aptenodytes > Aptenodytes forsteri. The sequence goes on along the minus strand of NW_008794457.1, from coordinate 2,025,969 downwards.
ACTGCAGAGCTGCCTTCCATTGTCCAGATTTCAACGGCTAGAAATACCACAGAAGCACAGGAAAGGCTGAATCCAACCCAGGACATCTCCACCCGGCCAGCTCCCCCGCAGCGTGACTCCACGTGGAAGCCAAGTGACCCAAACAGCTTTCCAACCTCTGCTCCCTGCTAAAACTGGGTCTTACAAGCACGGTGACAAAGCACGACAGGATGAACTTGACTCTTCATGCCCCCTTGTGCCAACAGCCTCTACTCACACACACAGCGGCACCGCCACATCAGCACAACCAGGGAGCAGAGCTGAGAGTTTGTGATGCAAAAGCATCGCAGGTTTATCTGATCCTGCCTGCTTCAAGGTGCAATCCGACCCCGAAGGGGTAGAGATTAAAGCAATTAAACTTTCTGTTGACGTTTTAAAGCTCTTCTGCAATAGATTTTAATAAAAGAAGGTATTCTCGGGATGAATAGGGAATAAAAAAGAAAACGTTTTGCTGCTGTGCCACAGCATTACATTTTTCCCCTCCAAACTGCATTGGCATGAATAGGGAATAAAAAAGAAAACGTTTTGCTGCTGTGCCACAGCATTACATTTTTCCCCTCCAAAAAAGCTGCTGCATTGGCCGGGAATCGAACCCGGGCCTCCCGCGTGGCAGGCGAGAATTCTACCACTGAACCACCAATGCTGCCCTACGTGCTGCCTGCACGCCCTGCCTGCCTGCTCCTGCCGGTCCCGGCAGGCTGCCCCATGCAGCTCCCTGCCTCCTCGTCTTCGACCCGGCTGCTGCTGTACAAGAAAACCCTTCAGCCCTTTAATTCTCGCCTTCTTGCTCCCTTCTCACGGCAGGATTTTCCAAAAGCCGCTTGCTGACGCGTTGCAGAAGAGCACTGGGCTGAACATGCAGCCCCAGAAGAATAAAACGGATTAGCCCACGTGATTTAAATGTTACACCTATTGCACACGCCTGGACAACAAAGATGCGACAGAAGTAGCGTCTAATCATCCCAGGACAACAGCATCAAAGGGATGCTGGAAGGCTAAAGCCGCTGCTGTTTTCAGGCATCAGTCCTCCAGGACCCTCTCCATTTAGTTTCTTCTCACTTGAACACTCTTCCAGGCCTCCCATCACACTTGCAACCTTTCGCCTTTTCTGTTCTGGAAATTTTAGGACTGGGACAATACCCGCATGATGGTCCCAAGAGCACCGTGAATTTGGAAAGGACCCAAAATTCTTCTCCTTTCTGTTCTCTACCCTTCCCCAACACAGACAACCTCCACGCGCGTGCTGATGCTCTCCAGGACTAACACAGCTCTCTCAGCTCTCCTTTGGGCGACGGTAGCTCCTCCCAAACCAACCACTGCAGGACAGGTGGGCTATTCTCTTCCCATGTTATGCAGCAGACACTAAATGTTTAACTATAAATGATCTTTTTCAGGTCAACTTAATGATGAAGTTGAAGTGAAGCGCGGTGAGGGGATGGGGATGCTCACCAGGGAACGCAGCACTGCTTGGGCTCCAGGCGGGATCAGTGACCCTGCTACGCAGACAGCACCAAATGTGTCTGTCTCAGCAGAGGATCATCTGTGAAACAGGACTCCAAGGCTCAAAGAAAGCACAGAGGTCCCACGTGCCCTGAGCTGCCCCAGGACACCAAACCAACTCAAGAACTTCTCTTGAGGACCTTCCCTTGACCTTCCTCACACCTCTAACGGCTCAGACCAATGGGGACTCACCACTAGATGCTGTCTCTGGCTTGGAGACGGACTCCTCCGAGGTGGGCTCTGCCGGTAGGGTCATTGACTGCTTGGCCTCATCCATTTCATCATCCTCTGGGATGACCAGCTTCATCAGGCTCTGGTTGCACACGTTTGCCACCTCCTTGATGTCTGAGCGGAGGCAGTGTAAGGAACATGCAGTCCCACACGCGGCTAGGTGCCACATCTGGCCAGCCACGGAGAAGCCACCGCAACCCCACCTGGGCTGCCCCAGCCCAGCTACTGCAACCCCCCTCACATCCAAAGGACCAGTGCGGGTTTTAGGACTTGGTGGGAGGACTTCTGGCCTTCTCCAGCCGTGCAGCTGGCCCTGCGCCCCAGGGGCAGGAAACAGGCGCTTCCCTGTGGGTTGCTGTAGCAGAAATGGGAGCAGCTCGGAGTTACAAGGATACTCTTCTTGCGATCATCGTAGGAGAGACACGGCAGGACAGCGGTCAGGATCCCTGAGGAGTAAGGCAGCATCACCCGGCCAGCCAGCTGGATGAACTCCCTCATCCAGCACATGGCCGTCAGCTGGATCAGGTCATCTGGAAGACACGGGACAAGCAAAGGTGAGGGAAAGGACAGCACTGGCAGCTGAGCAAACTCCACAGGCCAAGAGCCACCTGCAAGCAGAGAGCTGCCTCTGCTCCATCCAGAGTCGCTAGTCCAGAGAGACCCTAGTCTGGGACAGTTTAGTCCCAGAGGAGATAGACAAGAGCTGAATCTGCAGTGAGGTTGAGATTCAACACAATCATTAGGTTTTGGAGTTAACCCAGTTCAATCCATAATCCAGGTTTCCTCATTTCTAAGTATTCTGTCAAGCTTCCCAATGCATAAGGATCTTTCCTCTGCCACACCTGTAGCAGCTGTGTGTCTGGGTCAAGCATCACTCCTAGAGCTGGGGTTTTCTTAACCTCCCCAAGTTCTGAAAAAGGGAGCACTGCTGGGGCAGTCAGCTGATGCAGGGCCAGATTTTAGGCTTAAACGGTGTAAATTCATTGCGCATCAGTTGAATCAAGAGCAAGCCGTCTCGGTCTATTTCTAGTTCTCTATCTCACAAGAAACCCACTCCCATTCAGCAACGTTTAAAAAGAGTGGTTTAAGCTGGATGAGCACGGCTCAGGGACAAGACCCTTCTTGGGAAACCCACCCAACTGCAGCTGTAACGCTCCGCCGCTGCCTACACGGCAGACCCGCAGGAGCTACAGTGCAGCACTAACACGAAGCGCCAGGCACATCGTGTTTAACTGTCCTGCCGATGCGCCTAGTGCCATCAGAGGTTAAAACAAGCCCCTAAGGAGATTCTTCTAGATGTGCTGGATATCCACAGGTGCCCTCCGCAGCCAGGTATTTTACTTTCAGGCATCTCCGCTTCAACAGGTTGCCAGACCTGTATTTGAGGCTGGGGGATCAGCAGTACAAGAGCAGTAGTGTCAACCGTGGGACGGCTTCCTGTCGTCCCCCCCCCCCTTTCAGCAGGGTTTGCACGCACGATGGCAAAGAAAGTGCAAGTGGGCAAGCTGGTGAACAGCCCACTGGAAAATTCCTGGCCTGAACCTATGGCCGGCACCACAGACCCGGAGGTGGATGCTACGGCTCGGTCCTGCACTCACCCGCCGCCTGGCAGTGGATCACCAGGATATTGGCCATTTCTGCAAACTTGACGCTGGAGGGGTTCTTCTTGATCTCCTTGAGGAACTCCCCGAGAGCCACCTCACACCTGCAGAGAGGCAGAGCAGCTGGTTAGCACTCAGTCGCCTTGGACAGAGAAGTTACGGAGACCAGCCTCCTACATGCATGCACAGAAAGGACGCCGGTGGCACGGCATGCGTGCCTCCCCACAGGGGCAGGGCCAGGAAGGACGAGGCTGGCAAACTTGTCCTGCTCCAAGGCAGAGATTGCACACAGCTGCGAGGATGGAGGTGGGTAAAAAACTGGCTGGACGGCCGGGCCCAGAGAGTTGTGGTGAATGGAGTTACATCCAGTTGGCGGCCGGTCACGAGCGGTGTTCCCCAGGGCTCAGTTTTGGGGCCGGTCTTGTTCAATATCTTTATC
>NW_008794457.1:2011813-2021546 GCF_000699145.1 Aptenodytes forsteri | reverse complement strand
CAAGCGACAGGACGAGAGGAAACGGCCTCAAGTTGCGCCAGGGGAGGTTTAGATTGGACACGAGGAAAAATTTCTTTACTGAAAGAGTGGTGAAACATTGGAACAGGCTGCCCAGGGAAGTGGTGGAGTCCCCATCCCTGGGGGTATTTAAAAGACGTGTAGATGAGGCACTTAGGAACATGGTTTAGTGGGCATGGTGGTGTTGGGTTGACGGGTGGACTCGTTGGCTTAGAGGTCTTTTCCCACTTTAATGATTCTATGATTGCCCAGAGTCCCCCGCACCTTCCCACAACTAGCCTAACAGCCACACAGGCTCTGTTGAGATCGACGTGAGCCTGGGATGGGGAGCACAGAGGGGAGCAGGGGGACAGATGATACCCAAAGCTTTCAGTGCTTGTTCCTCGACACGCGGACACTGGGAAACAAAGCTGCAAGGAGGATCCAGCAGGGCTTGGCAGCGGGATAGACCCAGGCCAGGCTCACCACTTACTTGTGCCCTACAAAACAAGTCCAGTTACTCTCTCCCAGCGCAAGCAGCCAAGATCCTCTGACCTCCCTGAGAACACCCAGCCACTCCTCTGCTTCAAAATGCCTCTCAGTCTTGAGACCAGCAACGGATCTGAAGAGCAAGCTCACAATGCTCGCTCCTCTTCTGCACCCAGGAGACGCTGGGTTGGTGCTGTACCTTGCTGAGAGAGGCTCGGAAGCCGCAAAGCCTGTACACATTGCTCGTACCCCATCCCAGAAGCACACGTGAGCCTCTGCGGCTCCGATACTGGGCACAAGGGCTGAACCGAGCCAAAACAGTTTGTGCCACAGCACAAACAGACCACAGCGTCCTCTCCAGCCACAACAAGCCGGGTAAGGGAGGCCCTTGCCAAGGACACTTTGATCCACTGACCGAGCCAGCCAGATTGCTCCATCTCCCACCACGCACGTGGGGTTTCACTGCAGTTACACAGAAGAGTTGCAAACAAATTAAGACGGTGAGCAAGACACAGCCCTCGCGCCCGGCCAGCCTCCACACTCACATTTTCCGTATCTCTTTGCTGTTGTCTCCCAGGATCTGGAAGAGCCCGTCCAGGATTTCTGGCAGGTAATCCAAGAGGTTGATGTCAGGCACGGACTCTAAGACCAGGATCTAGCTCATGGGAGGAATAAGAAAGAAGAGGGGTGAGTTTTAGAGCAGCTAACTAACATCACCAGCACAAATCTGGTGCGATACTGAGGAATTCAGAGCTGAGCTGTGTGGGATGGGGGGGAAGGACAAGAGGACAGCATGGAGTTGCCCATCTCAGAAAGAAGCTAGGCTAGCACAGGAGGCAAGCGATCAGCCCGCAGCATTGCTACATTTCCAATCACAGCTCTGTAAAACAGAGCAGGGATCAGGAACGACTTGCCAAGACACATGCAGACAGACCTGGGACGGCAAACAGCATGGCTGAAAGAGAGAGCACAGAGGCACGCGTCTCTCCCCAGACCCCGGCCAGGCACTGAGCGCTCCTGCCTTGTACAGAAAGGAGATACCTTGCCTCCTGGAGAGCCTGGAGAGCAACATCCCTCCATCACCGCTGGGTGACGGAAAGCAGTCTGGCACTGTCCCCTGGGAGACTGTAACCTCTAGACCACAGTGTATCTATTTATACAAGCAACGCTTTGACCGTATTTTCTAACTTGATGTGCAAAGTCCTGAACCAGCTTGGCAGAAGTGCAGTACGATGTCCCTGAGACAGCAACAGCCAGGTGACAGGGAGCTGGCGTTTTAAAGAAGCAGCTGAAAAACTCTGCTGGCTTAAAAAACCTGCCCAAGTAAATTCAGGCGCCCGAGTTCACACATCGCTGTGGACATCTGCCGTTTGCCCAGACACGGGATGCTGATGGATCACAGTGTTTCAGAGTTCGGACAGGCAGGCACGCATGGGGCCGCGCGTACCTACCCACGATATGATGAACTGGCGGGCATACTGGTTGTTGGAGTAAATCCTCTCGCGCAGCAGTGGGATGAAGCCTACCAAGTCAAACTGGTTGCTCTCTGTCACGATGTCCTGCAGAGCCCAAGCAGAGGGCGTTAGGAGGGATGGCCACCACCCCACGCCCACGCAGCCACCCCCACCCGGCCTTTTTTAAGGCACATGACAGGAAAAAGATGACAAGCAGTTGACACATGGGTCTGCGGGTCAGGAGACCCGGGGAGAAGGAATCACGAGGTTTGTTCAGGCGATGAGCCAGTGGTCCCCCTTGGACAGGGACTAACGCTGAGCAGGACCCAGAGAGGGAGGCTGCTGCCTGCTGTGTGTCAGCCTGGCTGAACAGGAGGAGGGTGGGAGCATCTCCGATTCATGCCTCGGTGGTGCGCTGCACGCATGAGCAAACACCTGTGATATAACCACACATGTCAGGGGTGGGAGAGTCCCCTGGCTTTCCTTTAAAGCTCTTCCTACACGCTTGGTGGATTTTGCTGCGTGGCTAAGTCTCTCGCACCAGCGCAGATCTCCCAGCAAGAGGGTTTGCAGCAGGTCATGCGGAGACTGCATTAACTGCTGTGCTAACGAGGAGGAGCAGGGGGGCAGGACCTAGCAGAGAGCCACTTACCTCCGAGTAGCCGAAAAGGAACTGGGAGGTCTGCACAAGCAAAAGCCCGTCGGCAGGCAGAACAGGAATGGGAACCAAGTCCCCCACCCCGAAGCAGCAGCTCTGCTCCTTGCAGAGCAGCTCCGCTCACTTTTCTTCGCTACTCGCTCAGGCAAGAGAGGAAAAGCAGAGGAACAGCCCTTCTGCTGCCCGGGACAGGGCTGCAACCCTCCTCAGACTAAAACCTTGCTTCCCCAGATGCCTGGCTCCCAAGAGCTGAACACACACATGGCACTGAGATAACGTACCAGCCCCTCAACCCAGCTGCCCGAGATCGCCACCAGACCCTCAATCTAAGAGGCTACAGTCGGTGAGAGAAAGAAATGTTTTGACAGTAGCCACAGGATTGAGCTGGGATGGTTTTAGCGGCTGCAGCCTCCGGGACCAACACATCCCCAGCCAGGACATGCCTGCAGCCCGCACCAAGGATTCTCAGCTGGAGGAGGAAAAATACCTTGAGAAGCCGATCGAGGAGCTCAGAGCCACTTTTGACGTTCGGGTCAGGATCAGCAGCCAGCTGTGAACAACAGAAACAAGAGCCATTGCAGCAGCGGGTCCCAGGTCTGCTCCCCGCTCTGCAGCGGAGCTCCCAGCAGGCTCACAGGACTGTTGCTCTCCTTTGGCATTACAGGGACGGACACAGAGAAGTCCCTTTATCTCAAACTCCTCATTAAGCTCCAACAAATTCTCCTAAGAGACTTCCTAAGGGGAATATCAAGCACCCATCGCTTCCCCCAGCTACGCAGGTTGTCATGGGCCAGCAGCCACATTCTCAAGTGGCAGAGAAATACAAGTTTCCAGTGATAAGCTGCAAAGACGGGCATATGTAGACGCGGTTTTGACCCTACAGACCCCACAAAGCCGTAGTGCTGCAGAGCCAGCTCGCCTGCAGCAGTACTGTCAGCCTCGTGTCCTAATACCACTCGACAAGGAGCAGTGAAATACATCCTGGAGGTGAGGACAGAGAACAAGGTGTCTTACAGTGATCTCCAGCATCCACAACATCAGTGGCCACTGTGCCGCTGCAGAAACTGCTCACTCGGTCCCTCAGACCTGCCCGGGTCAAAGCAAATCAGTTTACTTGGAAAGAAGACCTTGGACGACTTGGTTTGTTTGACCCTGAGAAGAAGAGGACTGAAAAACAAGTCTTACTTCTCCAGCACGGGAAATAAAAACACATGAGGGTTGAGAGGAAGCTTCTTACCTTGCTGAGGCCATCGAAGAGCACGTTGAAGTGTGGGAGGACGGAGCCCCTGGCCACCTTGACAATGTTATAGAGAGCCTCGCAAGCGTAGTACCGCAGCCGACTATCGGCGTCGTTGAAACACGTCAGCACCGGCTCAATCAGCTCCTTCAGGTAGAGCCCAGAGTCCTGGTGGACAGGAGGAGACTGGTTAGTTGAGGACCATGACACAGGGAGAGGGAAGAGATGGCGCTGCCCTGGAACACACTGCAAAAATTCAGGCCCATGATAGCTTAGTGCACCTATGCCAGACAGGATTTATTAATGAATTTTGAATTTTATTATTGAAATTACTGAATTTTATTATTCAGGTACAGTGACAGTTGCCTGAGCCGGCTGAGAAATTGTTTCCAGGGAGTCCACACCAGCAACTGAAGTGATTACTGCAGCTGTATTCGTCTGGTTTTGATTCCCAGAGACACACAAGATGCTTAGGCAGTTATTCACCACCCGCTCCGAGCACCTTTCAAAGCAAAAGGGGCTGCCTCCCGCTGCACGCCGCTCATCTCTGCTGGAGACTGGCCCACAGAGAAATCTGTCCCTGCCTCCCTCTGCCCTGCAGGCAGGAGAAGAGGCAGATCCCCAGCAAAGCCAGCGGTCACCAGCCCTCGGCCAGGATTTATCCCACTCCGCCAGCTGGTTTCTGCACAAACCCACCGAGGTTTCCAGGACCAGGGAGAACATCCCAGACAGCGACAGACCGAGCCTACCTGCACCTTCCGTTAAGCAAAGAAACCCTTGGCCTGTTGGGCTACTCTTTGTAACGTCAGGAGCTGGGGACCTCGGAGGAGATGGTGATGCAGGCTTCACAAAAAGAAAGACGTTCAGCAGTCCCCAAAGCTCCTTCCTGCCCTGTTGTCTCCAGAAACACCAACTCAACCGTGGTCCCAACTACCAGAAGAGGAGCCGCTTCAGCCTATGCAGCTGCTTACGGACGAGGAGCGACCACAGCTGGCAGAGTTAAGGTGGACACATCTGTTAGATGAAGTGATTGCAGGGCTCCGATTCCCAGGCAAGATTCATTTTACATGCTGAAGTTTGTCCTCCTGCACCATGGAAGAGCCATGCTAGGCTGACCTTGACTCTGCCCACAAGCAAATACAGTCGTTAATGAGGAGGCCGCTCCCCAGCCCAAAAGACTTTTGCTTAAGGATTCACCAGCATAGCAGAAGTTTCAGACAAACCCAGAGGCGGAGGCAGGAGGTTGGCTTGTTTTGAAGATAAAACCCCCTACTTTGGGGAAACAGGCTGGAATTTCCTGAGCATCTAGCAAAGGAGATGGTAAGAAAATCAACAACATGCGAACTAGCAGATGGAAGAGTTAAACTCTGAGTTTTATCGGTGCCCCTCAAGGCCACCTAAAGCAACTCCTCCATCCCCCAGAGCCAGCTGCACCAGCAGCTCTGGCAGCACGGAGTGCCTGTCCCCGCACTGTGCGGGAGGAGAAGGTGGGTTACGTGCCCGGGCCGAGGGCAGAGCAGAGCATTGCCCATCCCGGGGAGGAGGGTTTGCAAAGAGATTCTGCATTTTAACAAGAGGACGAAGACAGGAATGCTGCTCAGAAGTCCCCGGCCACCAGCCTAAGGGCAGTTAATGTAAAAGCCATCAGGCTTCAAAGCATCCGCTCAGACCGATCGCGACTCTCGTTAGAAGGGGAATACATGAATTAAAATCTACCTCGTAGCTCTTCCTACAAGCACAGCCTGCTCCTCCCGAGCCCTCTGCTTTTCTTGACGTACACCTTACCATGGACCAAAACAACTCCTTCCCTTACAGGCGCTTTCAAAAACCAGCCGCATGGGTTGACTCAAAAGCCCGACGGAGCTGTGAGCCTGCAGAGTCCACGCTCCCCTCCACGGAGACCTGGATGCTCTGGCATAGCCCTAGAGGCAACTTACTGAGCTCGTTCTCGTTAACGAGAGGAAAGTTACAGAGAAAGACCTTAATCGGGACAGAAATCAGCCAACTTCCCACGCAAGGGGCATCGACATAACACCTCCAGAACCGGACTGACTGACCCATGCGTTCAGCAAGTAAAACTTCTGCCAAGCCTAACAGACAGCTACTAGCTCAGGCTAACGCAGCCTGACGCCTTATGCCACTTGTTTACTTTGACTGTGCCTCTGCCACCGTTTGGGCTGTACCTTAGCCCTGCTTCCCAAAGGCCCTGCCCGCGCTGCCGGAGCCGGCTGAGCTGGGGCTGGGAGATGGAAGGGCTGCACCTCTTCTCAGCTCTGTTAACACAAATTAGTACTCGACCTGCTGAGTCTAGTCCAGCTGCTGGAGACAGAGGATAGACAGATGCGCTTAAACCACGCCTAGGGAGCCACCAAGATGCGACCCAGGCCAGAAAGCGCTCCCGTGCCCAAGGGACGCGGCTGGGTGCGATGGGGAGACTCAAACACAACCCAGCCGTATGCTGCAATGCAGGGAGGGAGTCGGGAGCTGTGGGGCCACCAGCCTGAGTCTCCCCACCATACTGACCCAGGAGGAGCTGCCGTTCTCCCACTGCAATCCGCACAAGCCAAAAAAAACCCGCCCGCACCTACCTTGCCCAGGGCGATGGAGCAAGCGGCCAGGCCAATGAGTCCCCCTTTCCGGCTGTGGGGGTGCTGGGAGAGCGCGAACTCCTGCGACAGGATCTGGATCACGTGTTTGATTTGAGATGCGTTGTTCTGAGCCACGAACTCTCGCACCAGTCTGGGGAGAGAAGAGGAAAGCACCCAGGGGGGCTTTAGGTTCTGCCCAATACAAACACTTGGGAGCTCGGCTCCCCGCGGCCGTCAGAAACAGGGATTTTCGGCTACGACAAACGCCAGAGAAAGCAGTACCGAAACGGGGAACACCCAAGGAACACACAAGTGAAACCAGAGCTCTCCTCTCCCCCCCGCTCACGTCCAACAGTGGCTCGCTGCCCTCCTGCTGCTCCCAGCCTGCAGCCTCCTACACCATTTGTGAACTCCCAGCCCAGGATGGACTCTCAAGGGCCACCTCACCAGGGCTACGTGATTGTGGAGAAGTCACCAGGTCTTCAGACAAACACCCTCTCCAACAAGGCAGGTTACAAGGATCGTTTACCCCTGACACAGCACGAGACGGCACCAGAGAACCGCTCAGCACACGCCAGGAGCGCTGGTGGCTCGGCAGGGAATTGTTGCCCACCAGACCCACGCCCAGCGCCAAGATTTCGGACCTTTCCAGCCACCCACGCATCGCTTCAGCTGATATTCCGTGTATCATATGAACTCTTAACACAGCACAAACCTTAACAGAAAGCAGACAAGGTTTCCGCGGGCGATACCTGCTCCTCCTCAGACCCAGAGACATTTAACACATCAGCTGCGCTTAAACGAAGAGACCCGTAACCCTGCTCCAGCCTACGCAGCTGCTTCGAGGTCCCGGGTCGCCCAACCAGCCCTTCAGCCCCGGCTCTCCCCACGGCAGAGCCACTGGCCAGCCGGGGAGGCTCAGGCAGCTGCGCAGGCAGCTGTGCAGGCAGCTGTGCAGGCGGCAGCACACAGCTGGCAGCGCTGGCATTGGTGGTTCAGTGGTAGAATTCTCGCCTGCCACGCGGGAGGCCCGGGTTCGATTCCCGGCCAATGCAGCAGCTTTTTTCTTTGACTTCTATCCGTAACGTGGACCCACACATCTCAAAATCTCAGCCTAAATAAGGATCTTTACCTTAATCTTCGATGAAGGCGCAAAAGCTTCCACTGCCTAACTCCATACAGGGTTTTTTTTGGCACTATATTGAATCTCGCGCTGCCCTCCCTAGATGGGGTGCCACCAGCCAGTCACCGACTTTATAATCCAGGAAAATCGTTATAGAAGATGTTTATGAACTTCCCCCAAACGATTAACGCCAGCTTGCGTTCTCACCCTGCTTTGAGCAAAGCAGCTGCCCCCTTTCTCCCTGGGGGCATCACGCAGCCCCCCCCCGCCTCCCTGTCCCCACTCAGGACATGAGTTCTCCAACAGCTACAGCCCAACCTTCTCTCACAAGCTGCTGATTTAGGGCAAACAGCTCCGATCTCCAGTCCCACCCCAGCAGCAGGCTCCAGCAGGAGGAACACACCGAGCTCGAGCAGCATGGACCGACGGGGGTGACCCTTTTACTGCCTAGATTTAACGAACGGAGCTCTGTTTGAACAGGAGTAACTTTACAGACTTCCTTCGAGAGTTTAAAGGGCTCAAGATTTAACTAACGAGGCAAAAGGCACCCAACAGCAACACACGGTGTCAGAGAGTCTGCAGGCAGCAGGAGCTGCTCCCACGTTAGCGGCCAGAGGACAAGGAGGTACCCGAGCTGAGCGGCAGCCAGTCCCTCCTCGCTCGATGCCGTAGACATGGGAGAGGCGGCGCTGGTGCCGTTCTGTGATGGGTTTAAGCTGATCTAAATCCGTGTCTCTGCAGAAAGGGTTGGCCCTTGCCTTTCTCCTCCTTGTACCCTTCCCAAAGTGGGTTTCCAGCTCGATCAGCTGAACTGGCTAATCCCAAAATCAGACTTTGGTTGGCACAAGCCAAGCACGAAACCGTAATCCTGAGGCACGATAAGTTGGAGCAGAGCTGCTTGGATAAGGAGCATCATCCCGCACAGCAGCGAAGGGGCAGTTACTGAAGCATCCCTGTACCTAGAGTTGCAAGGACAGGGCAGCGCATCCACCACAACCCACCCTTAAGAAACTATTCCCACGAAGAAGAGAGAAAATGAGCAAAAGATAAACGTGTTGAACGGAAGAAGGGGCTGGATGCGTTGGCTTTGCACCTGAACAAACACTCACCCCATCCCAAGGGCCGTTTTTCTCTGCTGCCCGGGTACACCCTCCACGTTTAAGGCACACGGTTCTCACTCCACATCTCTCTCGCATCCCCTGCCGAAGCCCGAGCAGAGCAGCTCCATCCCCACGTCACCAGCTGCCACGAGCGGCTGGCTGCTCCCCTCACAGGCTCGCTGTAGCCGCATCTCCCACCCAAAATTCACCCTCCGACTTGGATTATCGCTCCCAGCCCTGCGCTAGGCTGTCCCCTGAGGGGATACTTCAGATCTTCTCCGTGAGCTGAGCTCTCAGGCAGTGCTTGGAGAGGACGCAGCCCTTCCCAGGCAAAGCCGTGGACCAGAGCAGCACAGAGCACCCAGACCAACGCAGCCAGAGCGAGAAGAGGTGCAGGGAACGTGTACAGGCAACACTAGAGGGGGCACGGCCATGCCAGCAGACGCCCGCAGACCTTCGCCTGGGATGCTCTCACAGGAAGGCCTGAGCTCTGCTGAAAGGGCAGCGATGCGGGACGAAGTAAAGGCAACACCCAACGGCCGGGGGCGACAGCAGGTGATTCCCACCCCTGCAGCCGGGATCGAGTGCGGGACAAGCTGGGGCAAGACCTCGGAGGAGAGGCGGGATGGCACCACGAGGTGACGAACGCAGGCCCTAGAACGCGAGACAGGCCCTAGACGATGGGCACGGCCGCCCCGGCGCCAGCCCGCTGCCCAGTGAGACCCTTGTGTCCCCCAGCCAGGGTCAGGGCTGGGCACAGAGCCGGCCACCTCCGCAAGCGTCACGAAAGAGCAAGTACCGCGTTTCCAACGAGTTTCTGAAGTTAGGCTACTCACGTATTTATTTCGCGCAGTGCTGCGCAATGGCACTGGGGACCCACCCTCGGACCGGGCTGCCTGCGAGGGGCTTGCGGGCACGACCCCCGCCCCGGGACACGCGCCCTGAACCGGTGGGTCGCCGCTTGTGCCCAGAAGCTGACGGGCTCGGAGGTAAACCTCAGCGAGCGGCGGTACGGGGATGGGAGACACGGCGCAGCTCTGGGGGAGAGCCCCTCCTGCCCGGGCGCTGTCCCCCGACCGGGTCACCG
>NW_008794457.1:2001891-2010990 GCF_000699145.1 Aptenodytes forsteri | reverse complement strand
GCCCGGGGGCAGGAGACCACCAGCCTGCTGGTGACGGGGGCCGGGCCGCCCTCGAAGGAGACGGTGATGAAGGTGGTCTTCTTGGAGCGCAAGCTCTCGGGGCCCCTGACGGCGAAGGCCGGGTGCTCCACCGCGTACTGGAAGGCCGTGGGCTGCAGGAAGACGTTTTTGAAGGGGATGGAGGTGGTGCCGCCGGCCTTGATGGGGAAGGGGCCCTGGGGCTTGGGCGGGAGGGCGAGGCCGAAGAGGGGGATGCTGTACTCCCCCCCAAGCGGGGAGGAGAGCTGCAGCGTGGCCCTGGCTTCGCCCAGCTGGCAGGGCTCGTAGGTCACCTCCAGGCTCACCTCCGAGCCCCCCGGGCTGGCGGGGGCCACGCTGATGGTTTTCTCCGTCTGGAAGTCGGCGCAGTTGGTCTGCAACAGGGGAGAGAAGAGACCACGGGGGGGGGGGGGGGGGGAGGGGAGAGAAGAGACCACGGGGGGGGGGGGGCGGGTCACAAAAGCAGAGCCGGCACCTCGTGAGGAAACCGATGGTCCCCTGCCATCATGCTGGCTGGGGTCCCTTTCCCTTGCCTGTCACTGCAGCTCTCCCACCCACACCATACCCCCGGTGAGTGCCCACGACGAAAGGCCGTAAGGACTGTCCAAACAGGCCGAGCAGGGACAACCTGCACCCAAACCCCAAGAGACCTTACTGCCAGAGCTGGGGTTGAAGGTGGAAGTCCAGGCACCACGGAAGCTGCAAAAGCAGCTCCAACAAGGGCAGCAGAGAGGGGTCTGCAAGTGAGGACAGTGCGGCTGGGGACAAGCCCAGCGTTGGTGGGAAGACCCCCGGGGCTCACACGGCCATCTGGCTAGGCCAGGCCAAGCTAGAGGGGCAGGATCCCTCGACGGAGAGGGCTGATGCTGGCCAGATGAGCTGCCTCCCAGCGAGAGCCCAGGGCAGGCTGGGGTCACCTGGAGGAGGTAGTCTGTCTTCTGTCGGGTGTAATTCGTGATTTTGGTGGTGATGGTCTGACTAGAGCCCAGCGTGGTGCAGAAGTAGAGGGGCTTCTCCGGCCTGCTCGCGGTGGCTTTCAGGTGCAGGTTGTAGTAGAAAGAGCCCAAGTCGCTGCTCTGGAGCACCAGCCGTCCGGTGCTCTCACCCATTTTCAGGGGCTGGTACTCAAAGACAAGATCGGCCTGGGATGAACGAAGGGAAAAGCTACTGGGTCAGGCAGAGATGGGGAAGGCAGGGCCCAGGACAGGGGAAATCGGTCCCTGGTGTGCTCACGCAGTGCTGGAAGGCAGCCCAGCACCCTCCCTCGCTTCAACTCTTTCTCTCTGGGTCAGAGCCCTGCTACATGTGGGAGAGAGTTCCCTTGGGGGTCTGTCCCCAACAGCTGAGAGCCCTCCAGCACAATCCCAGAAGCTTCCCACCCTAGAATGCTCCTATACTCCCCCCAGGCCACACCACACCTCCTATCAATCCAGGCTGCAAACAGCCTGCCAGTGGGGTGAGGCATGCCCTGCAGCCACTCTAAACTGAAAACACCCACGCTAAATAAGGAGCATGTGGCACAAGGACCTGCCACATGAGGCCTGATGGGAGCGTATCACGAGGGGTAGCACGGCAGACTCCACCAGCACAGGGTGGTTCCTACTAGGGATATTCTCACACACTGCTTCCCCTCCAGATTATTAGCAGGTGGGAGCTGTCACCCTCGGAAAGCAGCCCCAGATGGTTCACGTAGGGCATCACCCCCACTTGCTCCCAGAAAGACGGCAAGGAGAGGAGAGAGTACCGGATGAGCTTTGCTCCTACCTCCGACTGCGCAGGAACAGTGAAATGTGGGGGAACGTTGACGTCGGGCACTTTGCAATCTATGGCAAACGTCACTGGGACGGGCAGAGGGTTGTCCACCTTGACGGTGGAAGACACACTCTGACGAATAGCAGTGGTCATTTCAACAGTGCCGATGGGTCCCGAAGCGGTGGCCTTGAAAGTCACCATGTAGAACAAGTACTCCTTGGTCACCTCATTGAGGAAGGTCACCTGAATCAGAGAAAAAGGGAAGCGCTGGTCATTCTGCACATAAAAATATACCAGCTGTGCTAAGCCAGCCCAAAGAGCCCCCCCACTTCCAAGAACGGCCGTAAGCAGCCACCTAGGAAGACTGCAAGACTGGGGAAAACACGTGTGGTATTTCCACACTTCATGGTCTCCTGATCGCCCATTGCTTCCAGCTCACCAGTGTCCTGGCCCGCCTGTGCTTAGCAGCCCTCAGTGGGACCCTCACAGAGAGACTGACACGCGAGTGGGGTGTGTAGAGAGGTGCCTGCTGTTCAGTACCCACCTAGGACACCCACCAGTGGGCACATGGAGGCATGAATACAGGCGTGTAGCTTCTCAGTCAGAAAACAGCTCCTTGAAGGGCCCCGCAGCCTGGTGTCCCCACTTACCATTGTGTTAAAGACTCCTTCCTTGTAGGAGAGGAACGTGAGCTTGTAGTCCTTCTTGGCAGAGCCTGGCACATCAATGTATTCCAGCCCCTGCAGCACGGAACTGCTTTCCAGGTTTTCCGGTTTGAGTATGTCCACCACCACGACGAACCTGTGGGTGAGAAGGATGCAGTGAAGGTCAACGGGAAGGACTCCTATAGAATACCCGGCATGTCAGGGTACAACACAGCCCCACATAGAGGGAGCCAGCTCTCATCCACCTTGGAGGAAAGCCCTCCAGGATGGGTCTGCTCAGGCAGAACATGGGTAGTGTGATCCCAGACACCTATGGCCAGACATGGCCAAGGAGAGTGAAAAGCTTGCAGCAAGGAGCTTCCAGGCAGTGGGAAGCCCTTCCTTGCGCTGCTGCAGGGATTGCCGATGGGACGGGACTTCCTAGGCTGGACTCACCTCTGTGGTCTGTTCAGCCAGTTGGAGACGGGGATGAGCTCAGTGTAGGAAGTCCTACATGGCACCTGCCGGAAAATGGTCCCCGAACACTTTGGGGCCTCAGCAGTCCCTTGCAGGAGGTAGTACAAGCCTGTCCCATCCGGCAATGGGAAGAAGATGGAGCCCTAGAAGACAAGTAATAGGATAAGTGAGCTCTCCTCCTCTCTGTCAGGACCAGTTATTGGCTCTTGAGCACACTTGGACAGTCCCATGCCTCAGGCTGTCACCTGAGCAGCTTTGAGCAGGTCCAGCTGGCAGAGCTGTGACCGCAGCCCTGTGTCCTGTGAAGATGGCAACGTCGCAGGCGCTCGGGCTGGCACAGCCACGGGACACAGAGGCAGCACGTCTGGGCAAAGCAAGGAAACACCAGCCCTACAGCAGAGCCGGTCTGACCATCCTAACACCCCTTTACTTGCCTTACTAACTCGGGCGCATCAGCTGCCAGCCCTGTGCTCGTGCAGGGACAGCCGTGGTAAGGGGACGGCAGTCCCCGCTAAGCTCGACTGCCCCGGCAGTGCTCCGGCATAATTGCCGAGAGAGCAGCCTGTAAGCTAACACAGCAGGGTCCCACCAGCCAGGGTGGGCCATGAAAAGCTCATATCCAGTACTCATTTCGGGTGCCAACGGGTCACCTCCAGAGCAGCTGAAAACTGCAGGACTCCTCCTGCAAGGCTGTACGTTAAAGAGATACCGAGCACATGCAACCCTACAGGGCACACAGATCTGCTCCGCACCCTGGAGATTGAGCCCAGAAGTCTCTGGTCTCCACTCTTGCTCTGGCCTGAATTCTGGCGTGATGGAAGATCAGCTGGAGGGGGCCAAGGGGCAGGTGTCTGACACCCACCCCCAGCGCCCCAGAGCTGTTCTGAATTGACCCCCACGATTTAAGAGCTTGTCCCTGGTGTGTCTCAGAAACAGCACCCATGGAAACAGAGGGGCCAGTCACCCCACCTGCCCAGCCTGAGACCGGCAGGAAGGGCTCTTTCCAAAGCTCCTGCGTTACTGAAGGTGACGTCAAGAGAGATCCCTGTGTCGTTTCCCACCTGACTGCTCGTGGCCAGGGGGGCACTGAGAAATGGCAGGGCAGCTTCGCCCCTCTTGTTCCCTGCACACTGCAAAAGGACCCCACGCAGGGCAGTGCTGGCAGAAGGGGTCGTGCCTAGGGCTCGGGGAGCCTGGGCAGCCCACAGGGCTGAGCACGGGGGTCTCTGAGCCCCTCTGGGCTGCGCAGGCAGGGACCAGGAGCTGCACAGAACAAATTTCGTTTCCTGGACCTTCAGACAACCTGGCTTTTTAGGTTAGCTGCTCCAATACGTTTCGTGGTCAGTCCAGACTTCCCACCTGAACTTTCCTTACACCTGGCCTCTAGCCACCGAGAAATCCAGCTTCCAACATAGGATCACAAGATAATTTCAGTTCGTAGGGCACCTCTGAAGGTCATTTCGTCCAACCTCCTGCCCAAAGCTGGGTGAACTATGAGGGTCATGCTATGAGGGTCAGCATGCTGGCACAGCTCACATACCTGATGCTTCTTGTTCTCAGAGCTCATGGTTAGGGGTTTGTAAGTGATCTTGTAGGGCTTGTTTTGTTGGTTGGCCTCTAGATGGAAAAATTCAGGCCCCTTCCAGTGTTCCCCCTCAATGACAGGTTGCACGGTCCAGGCCTCATGGCTTGGGTTGGACAGGAGGACGGTCTGGCTGTGCTTCTCGCGCACGTCGCATGTGAAAGTCAGTGTCTGCAACAGAGGAGCACAGAGGCTGCTTGGTCATACCGAGGAATCCTTTCTACTCAGACTCTGACTAGCTCCACGAACAGGGAGCAGCTTTTCCTTGTCATATGCAAAATTTCCATTTGAGCCACAGCTTTTGGTGTAAATCAAGTTGTGAGTTCTTAGAGAAGGGAGAGGAATGAGTCTTTTGCATGCTGGGTGAAGGGGGCTGCCGCCTCCCAAGGAGGGGAGAAATAAAACGGCAAGTCCTGGAAGGATCTCTCCCCTGTGCAAGGACAAGACCTGCAGCCACACAGCCCCTTCGTGGGCAGGCTGAAGAGCAGCTCTGGGCTCTCTTTTGGGAGTGAGAGTCAACATGCCCCAGCTGCACCCTCCTGCAATGCCCGTGAGGGCCAGGAGTCCTCCACGCTTACCCCTGTGCCCCAGGAGCTGGATGCAGATGCCTTGCCCACCCCTAGTGCTGAATGCGCCCCCCTGCCCCGACAGGGAGAAAAAGTGTGGCTGCGGGCGCAATATTGTGGGTATAGCTGGGGGGCTCTGTGGGCAGAGACTCCGAAGAGCCCTGCAGGGTGTCCCCACGGCAAGGGTGCTGCAATGCAGAGCCAGGACAGCTGAGGTGCTCGCTGGAGGAGCAGCACCTTTAACATGGGAGGAAGGCAATTACAGGGCTCAGAAATTTTGGGAATCCTGCCCAGTGGTTTTCTCAGCTCTCTGGGATACCCAGGCAGGATGATAGGCAGGAGTGAGTCTATGCACGTAAACATCCTCCAGTCCCTGCCCTGGGAGAGATGTGATGCAAATGGTGGGGTAAGGGGGGGGCCCCATCCTGTCTCTGCTCTGGTTACCTCTCTGGTCACAGGGATCTCCATGCAGCATCCTGCCAGCGTAAGCCGGAGCGGCTCACTGCCCTGGATGAAGCACTGCAGGCCCTCGTACTGGATAGCACGGCTCAGCTTAGAGGGACGGAAGGTCACAACGAAGGGGACATCCATTCCTGGGGAGATGTAACCCTTTGTGGGGCTGATGGAGAAATCTGGCTTGAAGCTCTCGATGTCCCACTTAAACCTTGCCAAGGAAAGCACAAGGACAGAAAGGAAGGATTAGCAACTGGGAGGCTGAGAACACAGCGTGCTGTTTCTAAGCCTCTTGTGGGCTTTTCCCACCAGATCTCAGGCATGATGCCGAGCCACCTGGCAATAAAGCTTCAGGTTGGGCAGGACCCAGCTGCACCCATCTGTAAACAAGCTTTTGGCTGTATTCCTTGCTAACTTCCAGGGCCTGACTGCACAACTCTCCACTGGGATGAAAAAGCAGAAGGGAACTATCTGGGCAAGCTACAGCTCCCTCCAGCCCTCACCCAAGTTCTCAGCCCTCAGAGAGGACAGGGTTTTGCATTACTTGACTCCTATGTCGCCCGTGTTCTGCATGATGATCCGCTGGGATGTGTAGCTCTGCTGCACCACTGCTCCAAAGCTGAGGTGTTCCTGGTCCAAGCTCACACGGATGCCCTGGCAGGAGCCCCGCACCATGAAGAGGGAGCGCACCAGGCCGTTGCACTCCAACATCACTTCTTCGGTGAAGGGCTGGATGCGGCACTTTGGGGAGAAGGTCACCTCTACTTTACAGGTATCTCCTTTGGGCTTCAGACTTAGTTCGCTGGTGGGATTCAAGCAGAGAACCTGCCCAAAGAAATGAGTGGAGACTACTTCATCTGGCAATCGAGCTGTGAATCCTCCGTCGCTAGGGTCAGAGAAGAGTCTTCCAATTCCTGTTCTGTCCCCACCAACATTGCCCCAATCCCACTCATTCCCTGATACGCATTCCTAGGTACCAAAGGTGTTTTCCTGTGATGTGTCCATCTGGCCTTGGCGAGTTGAACTACCTCTTCTACGGTAATTTCATGTAAGCTCCAAGACAGCTGTAACTCTTGGCCTTTAAAGATTCGTTTATCTCCCTTACCTTTCCATATCTAAAATACATGGCCACATCCTAACGTACCTGTCTAGAACAGGTTAGAGGAATCGTGCCTACTTCTCGCTTCTGCTATTAGGGGAGTCCCGACACCTAGCTCAGGTGAGGCATTCACATTGCAAGTACCTGCTGGTAGAGCAGTCCCAGCAGGGAGGACAGGACAGCATGCAATTGTGATTAGTTACTAGCTCCCACCCAGAGCAGCTCATAGCTACCTGCAGGCATCCCTGTAGGCACACCAAAGTGCTCTCCAGTGAAGGAAGGGGCCTTACCCCAGCTTCTTGCAGCTCTGGCATGGCGGACATGAGACTGAGCTTAAAAGTGAGAGGGGCAGCGCTGTTGTTTGCTATGGTGACAATCTTCTTCACGGTCTGTCCGACGGAGAGGGCTCCCAGCTTCACCACCTTTCCTTGTGGTTCCACAACATCAACCTGAGGCAGGAGGGATTAATATAAAGTGAAAGGAAAGGAGAAAAGGTTTTCTGCCACCCTCGTGGCAGAAAAACAAAACATGGTAGGCTGGGGAAGAGATGAGGAAAATTAGAGAGAAAGCCATGCTGGCTGCCCTCCACCTGCAGTTTTAGGATTTGGATTTCATCTCACCTTCATTTCTGTGCCCCTTCCTCGGACCTCGACAGTCTGCTGGCAAAGACCATTGATTTCAAAAGGGATGAGCTCACGGTAAGACGCAACCTCTCTGGGATAGAAAGTGATGGGCACCTCCACTGTCCCTCTTGGGCACAGGACGTACCCTGGGAAGTCCACCTCCAGGTGCGTGGTGCTGGTGAACGAGCAGTTCAAGCTGGCAGAAAGCACAGCAAAGAGGAGCAGAGGTGTCACAAGGCTGTGTGTGCTCAGATGACAACATCAGGGCTGCTTAGGGCTCTCCTGTTTCCTCTCCCTGCATCCTCAGGATTTCACCCACAGGGGTCACGAGGACACGGAGCAGGCACGTGCTAAGCAAGGGCCGAAGGAGTGCGTGGAGAAGGCCTACCTCACATCCTTGTCTGCCTTGTTCGTGATGACGAGGGTCTGACGGGCAGGTGGCATCCCAGCATGGTAGATGAAGCAGGCTCCAAAGTTGAGTCTGGTGGTGGAGAAGCGGACAGTGGGCACTACCACGGTGGCAAGAAACACGCAGGTAAACGTGGGACCCTTGCTGATCTGGTGAGGAGAAAGACAGCATGAGCCGACCGAAGAGATGGGAACTACAACTGCAAACACCAGAGATGGCTGAGAAAGAGGATGGGGGACAGCTGGCTGCAGCAACAATAAGGAAAAGCAGGTGCCAAAGGACCCTAGAATGGAAACAGAAGGTGGAAGGCTTGGGCTGAGAGGGAAAGGGTTTTTGGAGAGTCATGGCCCTGCTTTGTGCAGCCACGTGCTGAGCAGTACCGCCACATGCTGCTGACAGGAGCTTTCTGAGCCATGGGACCCGACTCAGCAGGGGCCTGGCAAGGAGAAACAGCTCCATCTCCATGCACATCCAGGACCCCCCCAAATTAGGGGCAGAAAGGGCCAGAAACGTCCTGCCACAAAAGCGCTTCCCAAAGTGGTCCTGGATAAGCACTTATTAAAATATTCTGTTCAGAAGCTGTCAGGCTCTTTATTTCGGCAGCAGGAGCCTCTTTGCCTCGTTCAGGCTCTTTAGTGATGGAGCTCACCCCTCGCTCTGGGCTCCTGCTGCCAAGCTGCTGCGTAGGGAAGGCAAAGGTTCCGTATGAAATGCTGGTGCCTCACCTGCAGCGTCAGCTCTACGTCCTTCAAAGAGCACATCTTCTGTGGGTGAAAAGCCAGCTGGGTCTCTGCTTTCCCCTCCGCCTGCACGGCGCCCATCCGAGGGGTGACGGTAAGGACCTGCTTACGGGCTGCAGGGCCACTCAGTTCCCACGAGAAGGTGAAGCTGAACTTGCCGTTATTGCAGATGCTGAAGACGCGCTTGATGTTCTCATTCAGCTGTACCTGCGGGGAGAAGGCAGCGAGGACTAGGGGTTGGAGCACGTGCAAAGTGTCAGCTGGCCCAGCAAGTGCTCCTTCCTAATGTGCTCCTGCATCTTTCACATTCGGCTAATGACCTGTGCGAAAGATCCATCTCCCTCCCTCTAGAGACCCACAGATGAAGAAAAACATTCCCTCTTGAAAACATTCCCAGATGGAGGTTGGTGATGAATGGTGTCCCGCAGGGGTCCGTATTGGGACCGGTACTGTTTAATATCTTCGTCAATGACAGACAGTGGGATCGAGTGCACCCTCAGCAAGTTTGCAGATGACACCAAGCTGAGTGGTGCGGTCGACATGCCAGAGGGACCTGGACAAGCTGGAGAAGTGGGCCTGTGTCAACCTCATGAGGTTTAACAAGGCCAAGTGCAAGGTCCTGCACCTGGGATGGGGCAACCCCCAGTATCAATCCAGGCTGGGGGACGAAGGGATTGAGAGCAGCCCTGCCGAGAAGGACTTGGGGGTACTGGTG
>NW_008794457.1:1992724-2000787 GCF_000699145.1 Aptenodytes forsteri | reverse complement strand
CACCTCTCCTGTGAAGAAAGGCTGAGAGAGTTGGGGTTGTTCAGCCTGGAGAAGAGAAGGCTTCGGGGAGACCTTATTGCAGCCTATCGGTACTTAAAGGGGGCGTATAAAAAAGATGGGGGCAGACTTTTTAGCAGGGCCTGTTGCAACAGGACAAGGGGATGTGGTTTTAAACTAAAGGGGGGTAGATTTAGACCAGATATAAGGAAGAAATGTTTTACGCTGGGTGGTGAAGCCAACCCAAACTAGTCCATGATTCTATGATTGTTCAAATGTATCTGCAAAGCTCCTGGTTAAGGCCCAATCTTGCAGGGCTTCATGGGCCAAATGGTTTAGGGAACTGCTCACCTCTTTGAAATCAATGACGTTGATCTCCTGTGTGCTGAGCTCAGTGACACAGCCGTTGCTGTCCTCACACCTGACAGACACGTTCATGCTATAGCCGGTGGCCTTGATGTTCAAGGAGAGGGGCTGGGTCTTCCTCTTGACATCGCACTTGAGGTTAAAGACCGCCTCTCCTTCTAGCGTTGGTGTGAAGACGACTGTAACGGGAAACCTGGGGAGAGAAGACCCTTTTTGCTCCGTTCACTGTCTGTCAGCTTTCTTGGCCCCACATTGCCTGCTCTATGGGAGAGCAGCTGTGCAATGGCTGTGGTGAGACCCCAGGCCTGGGAGAAGCCAGGAGCAGCACCCTGCCCTTCCAGGGCCTTCCACTACGGAGCAAGCCCTGGTGAGAACTGTTTGGGGTATGACGATCCCATGCAATGAAATGGCAGAGGATACAACAACAAGCCAGCGAACCCTGAGCTAACGCTGACCTTACTGCCCTGCCCATATGCTGCAGGGCAGCACTGGGTTGAGACCCCACTTCTGTCCCAAACACAGAGGAGGGCACTCACAGAGATCCCCAATCTCTCCGATCTATATGACAAGGGTAACATCCTCTTTGCAAAGAGGAATCGCCCAGCTCTCGTGACAGCAGTACAACGTGGGTGCCACCAAACTGCCTCTTTGTAATTTCTACGGGTAATTTCTGGGTACGTGATCAAACTCAACCAAACTACAGAGATTTAAGGAATTGCCACTTCTCAGGTCAGCACAGAAACTGATACAGGATGCTCTCTTATCTTGCACCCTGTGGCAAGCCAAAGTTCAGCATCTTTTAAGCCACAGCAAAGCTTCCCAGAACTAATGCATTCTCCTTACACCCAGGCACGCTATGAGTGGGCACAGGGATATCCGCGGTGGATCAGCAGATGAGCTGGTGACCTGCTATGCCGCTTGAACTCATAATCATGTCTGATCACAAGTCATGGCCGCAGTTCACAAGAAAAGAGCATCCATTTTCTGACAGGTGATCCTGCAAAACACAGCTAGTTGTGTGAGCCTGTTGCTGTCCCCCATGATGCGCTTAAATGCTGCCTGCGGTGCTGCTTGTGTGCTTTGCTGCTCTTGGCGGCTTTGCACAGACCATGCGTGGTGGGCTCTGTCATTAAAGGAACACAGGGAAGAGAGGAGACCTTGCATACTTAAGGCTGCTGGCTCAGGGAATCACAGGGTTAAAACCCCCAAACATGCTTTTGTCATCAAAACTAGAAGATCCAAAGCCTGAATTTCTCCTGGAAGGGGGCCTGGAAGACCGGGGTAGCCCCGACGCAGCCACTTTATGGAGAAACCTGCAGCTTCGTGGTGTCCCCCATTGGGAAGGAACAAAACAAGGCAGATGTATGCTGTTGCTGAGAGTCACCTGGTGACTGCGGAGGGGAGAAAGCCTCAAAAGCAAAATGACAGTGCAACGTTTGGCACGCAGGAGAGGGAACCTGGCCTGTGAGCCCTGTTACCTTGAAAGAGGAGCAATGGAGCCTTCCATGGGCTCTATTTTCACAGAGGCGTTGCATCCCTCTGAGAAGAGAGAGCTTTCTCTGAAAGCAAAGCTGAAGGCTTCCTTCTCACTGTTGATCATATAGATAGTCTGGTGTACCTCGTGCCCTAGGGAGAGGACAAAGCAGCCGCTGAAAACCTTTTGTTCCTCTGGCCACCAGACCACCACTGCCCACTGTGTTCCTGCCTGCCGGCTGAGCCCAGCAGACAATTTGCAGCGAGGAGCATTGCCTGCAGCATGGCATGCTCAGGATGCCAACATGGAAACGTACTTCTGACCCCCTGGGCACCCCTGCATCACCCCCAAATCCCCTCTTGGAAACAGCCCCAACTACATGCCATGTCCCTGACATACGCCTGCCTGCCTTCCCCTTCCATTCCCTCGTACACTTGGGTGCCAGGAGCTGGATCCTCTGCTCAGAAGAGCCCATTTCCATTTCCAGCTTCCTCGTGGGAGCCTGCTGGAATAACAGGACTGCTGGGCCCCTGGAGAGGTACATTTCTGAGCATGTAAGGTATAACCACTGTGCTCACCAATTAACAGCAAGTGGAAGTTCAGGTGGGATCTGTCCAGAGTCACTAGCGGGTCGGTGGCATTGCCCACCAACAGGAACGGGACTGAAATGCTCTGCTCAGGGATTGTGAAGACCCAGAATGATTCTGTGATGTCCAGGTGCCGGGGGATGAATTCAAACTTCATCTGTGGGAGAAAGAGGCAAATGAAGGGAAGTTGCTGCCCTTGGCAGGGTAAGGGGAGGGGGGTGCAGTCTATACCACCAAGAAACCCCAGGAACCTCCACCTTATGTTGCTGTGAGCTCAGAGGTAGGCTGCTGTGCCACTTACAGCCCAAAAGCACGGCAGATGTGGGGTACGGGGTGAGAACAGGTTCATCTGCCAGTTCATTTACACTGCAGTCAAAGGTTTCTTCACGGTCTTGGCAAGCTCACAGTGAGATGGGACGCCCAGTAAGCGTAGACATAGCTGGTGTTAAACTGGCATACATGTGTACTGGATCCACCTTCTTAATTTTCTGTACCCACCTCTGCTTTCTTCCCTGGCTGGATCTGACCTCTCTCCGTGAGGCAGAAGAAAGCCACCTGTTCTGGTGGGGCCTCAGGGTCTTGGCAAGTCCACTGGATGGAATACGCGGAACTGGTTGGGTTCATAACCATGAAGGTCCTGGGAACAGAAAGCAAAAAGAATACTAAGGGGGCATTGGGATGTTAATGAGTCTGTCCTGTAGCAGACTTCAGGCGCTGCCAGTCCTGGACACCGTCTGGAAGGAGTTATTTGGTGTAGGGGAACAACGCTGGGAGCACAAACATTTCACCTGCTTTCTAGGGGCCCTGTTTGTCTCTCAGGTGGCTAAAAATTAACGGCTATCAACAAAGAAATTAACGAAGGAATTAGGCAAACTCTTGCATGTTAAAATGGTAAGAGCAAGTGAAATGGTAAAATCAAGTCCAGTAAGACTCCTTTGGAAGATGGTGTTCTCTGTTGTGGTCACAGCCTTCACTGACCCCATCTGACTGGTATCCCAAAGGAGCAAGAATGCCCTGAGGATGCTCTTCAAAGGGACAAAGGTTGTATTGGCCACGAAGCACAGGCTGGGGATACGTGGTCTTCCCAGAATGACCCATACCTTATTGAAGAAAGGGACAAAGAGAACAAAAAATTGGCCAGTTGGTCTTCACTGACCAGCTTGTTCCAGCCCCAAAACGGTGGCCAAGTGTCAGCAGATCACAAACAAGGTACAGATGTGCCTTGGGGCTTGGAAGAGTAGCTGGAGAGGTCTCTGGTTAAGGGGGATGACTAGAAGACCATCAACAGGAGAAGCCATGCCCACACCTACCTGCTGTTCCTGCCACACACTCCAATTGCCGCAAACTCAACCACTCTTGTGTTGAGATCTAACGTTGCCCCCTTTGGTCCCTGCAACTCTGGGTTGCGCCTTTTTGCAGTGATGTAGTCAGAGTCTTCCAGTTCAAAGTGGCAGTTTGGCATCAGGCTTCTCCCCTTCACAACCACCTCTGGGCCCTTCTGATTTGGCTTCAGGTTAGGAATACTAGGAAAAAAGGGACCGGTATTAGCCAGACTAACGTTTCCAGACAGCCAGCTGCTTGCCTGTCTCCTTGTACAGCACAGAGTGTTGCATCCCCTCTCCGTGCAAGCACTGAGCAGCAAATCGAACAGAATTGCACTGCCTGCCTCGAAGGCAGCGGAGGTGAAATGGCAGAAACATGAACAGTTAGGTGTCTAGAGGCCAACTGCAGCACACAGGTTTCTATGTAGATAAGGAGGCCGTGCTTGTTTGATAGGGAAGCATAGCTAGGGACCGGCTGGCCCCTTGACAGACTTTCTGGATCTCTCATTCCAGATTTTGCAACCCTCCAGGAGCTTAATATTTCATACAATGTCTTTTCCCAGTGTCTCCATACCTGCTTCTACCAAAGCCGGATGATCATCTTTCTTTGCTCCCGTGTGCTGGCTGTTTCGCTGCCTCTCTGGGGCTGGCTGTCCCACCCACCCCAATCAGAGGCAATACCACGACTATCCATCGGTAGCATGAGTTGAAAAGTGAGCAAGCCTCGATGTTTCCTACCTGCAGAGCATACGGCTCTCAAAGTCCCCCACGTACGTCGGAGAGAACTTCATCTGGAAGAGCTGCTCCTGGCCGGCAGGGATGGTGCCGCTGCAAGGCTCGACAGAGAACAGCGGGGTGGCACTGACAGTGCTCAGAGACGAGCTCAGGGAAGAAGAGACCTGCTCCAGGGTGCGGCCCGGCTGGCTCAAACAACGGCTAGACTGGAGCTTCCCAGAGGCACCAGAAGTGGAGGAGAGGAAATCCCCTGCGGTAAGGAAGAGGTTAGCGGGACATCTTCTTTCAAGAAGGAAGTCCTCTGTTCCCAGCACCTCTGCCTCCTGCTGCAGGTGAACAGAAGGGAGCTGGGATGCACTTGGAGCATCCCTGGCCAAGTGCCTTCAGCAGGACTCCCCGTGATGAGGAACAGGGAGAGCGGTCAGGTTGCTTTTTGCTTCTGTGTTACTGCTTGCTAAAATCGTAATCCCAGAAAGTCCCGGGGACAGGTGTGAAAGTGAGAACAGACAGGAGGGAGAACAGGGTGAGGGGCAGCAAGTACAGTGAGAAGGCCCGGCAGAGACCCAGAGAACTGCTTAAATCAAAACACACCGCTGAACATCACTCTGTAAAGACGCTTGGATGATGGACAGGAAGGCTATGTCTGTTAGCAAATTAAATGGGCCCCAGCTGCTTCACTCCATGCTCTTAAACTCTCTATCTCCAGGACTGGGTAGCTAGATGCAGACTTCTCCTGCAGTATGGTTTCTGCCAGCGTTCACTCCCAAACCGTACTACTAAACAGTAGAGGTGACGGTTACAGCATCTGGGAAAATTTCGGGGCGCCATTTCACGTCCCAGTACAGCCAGCCTCAGCGCTTAGCATTCAGGACAGTGGTAAGTCCTGCTCCCCTGTTGCCTACAGAACTGAATTTTGGTTGTTGTGTGTGGCGGAGAGAAGGCTTTGGGGAACAGCGCTGCTGTTTTTTTAACAGAGCGCTGCTCTGTCCTTCACACCCTTTCCTTCCTTCCTCTTTGTCAGGCTTTCATAACCGACGACCAGACAGCTAATGGCACAGCCCAGCAGACCGGCTTCAGCACGAGTGTGCCCTGTGCCGGAGAAAAGCCAACGCCAGGACCCACAGGAGAGGGAGATAAGCACATTCAGAGCGTCAAGGACTTTGACTGAGGTCCCCCATCTTGACCATCAGGCAAGCTGCCTGTGCTAGGAAACGCAAGGGTTGACAGCTCTCCTCACTCCTGTTCCTGATGAGACCTCTTGGACACAGAGCCCTGTTTCCCCGCAGAACCACGCTGCTCCCAAGGAGACCGTGCGCTTAGACGCAAAACACATTACTGCAGGTTAATGAATCACTGCCCCGCTGTTGAGCTCCAACGGCTGCTGTGAGCGGGGTCTCTGCCTGCAGCAAACACTCTGGTGCCTGAGCTAGGAGGGTTAATTTTAGACAACGACTTTGCATTTGCCCTGGACTGCGGAATTGCACACAGATAGTGACTGCAGGTCAGCTAACTCGTTGTTACACCATCAATTTTCCCAGTCTCAGAGGCTTCCCAAAGAGGTGCCCTGATGTCCCCATTCCCAGTCCTGACCCACCATATGGCTCTCCCCTGAGCTCCTGTGCAGAGCACAAGTGTCAGAGCAAGCGTAGGAGGGTCTGAAAGGCAGAGAGGGGGCAAGGAGAAAGTCTCCAGCTGGAGCTGGGAAGATGCTGATGAAAGTGGAGGACTGGACAGGGATGAAAAAAATCAATTCATGTTTCAGGGTGAAGTGGCATGGTCTTCCCCCCCAGCCCTCAGCTACCGATTGTAACGCTCCGGGCAACCCCAGCTGCCACAGAGAGCTAGTGCCTTACCGTCCAGACTGGGCGGGAGCAGCTCCCCTGCATGGCTCACTGCCCTTTCGTCCTCCACAGCCACCATCCAGGTGTATTCCAGGGCCACACTCCCTCTATTGGACAGCTGGAAACTGAAAAGAAGGAGGAATAAAGAGGAAAAGTCTAATAAATACAAAGTGAGTAGAAAAGCAACACTGTACGGTGGGCTCCTGGTGTCCCTTTCTTTATGCTGAGTAGCGTCTTCTTCCCCAGACAGCTCTGCCATGTCTACCTGGGCTGCCCCAAGACAAAGTATTTCAAAGTTTGGAAGTTAAAGGGAAAAGGGCAGGCATGGTGCCCAGGAGACTCAATCCAAGGGTCTTATTCTGGTCTTTCTGTCTCAGTTTGACATTATTTTGATGGTGCACTCGTCCTCGAGCAGATGAGGACAGGCAACATGCAATGAAAGCAAAACTATGGTCGTTCTCAGCAGAACAACCTCTCCTGACACATCTTGGCAGGACGGTGGCCACCGTCTCCTGCTTGGCTTTGTGTGCAGATATGTGGGCCCCAGCACCCAGCCAGGACTTGGAAAGGATGAAACAAAATATTATTTGTTTAAAGGGAAGAACAGCAGGTGAGACTGAACGTAAAGCCTTAGAGGAACTCAGGTCCACATGTGGGAGATCTCCAGGCCCCCAGGATGTGTGGAAGCTGAAACCTCAGACCCAGCAAGCAGCAGCATCCCCCTCCAAGGCTGATCAGCCTGCTGGAGATTAGAAGAGGTTTATTAAGTGGCTGAGCAATGAGCACGTCAGTGTAACCTCTGCTGGCACAGGACCATGAGTAGAAGGAAAAGCAGAGGCCACCGGAGAGCACAGCGTGGCTCTGGGGAAGCGGACACTGGGTCAGCCCTGGGCAAAGGCAGCTCCCACTCGCGGTCCTTGCCTGGCCTCCAGCACTCACGTGAATGTCCTCGTCTGGAAGAGCAAGGTCTCCTTGAACTGAATCACGTCCGTATCCAGCTTGAACTCAGCATAGTCAACGACAGCACTGAGGCGAAGCTCCACCTCGCGGCTGCTCTTCTCCAGGACAGTGTGAGCTGGTTCTGGGTCGGTCTCGATCACCTCCAAACAGGACAGGGAAGAATCACTGAGCAGAGCCCAGAAAGCCAGACTGAGCAGGGAGTCTTTCGGCCTCCAAAATCAGCCGTGTTATAGGGGCTAGGAAGGACCGTTCCCATTTATTTCCCTGGAAAGATGACAAAATTTGACCCTTCCGCTATAGTATTTGTTTCTACCTACTGATCAAAGCAATCACCACCACGACTGCGAATACACCCATGGGGACTATGGCTGGGTATCAGTCCCTGTGTTTCAACCCTGTAGAGCGTCTGACCTTTTTCCTGGCCCCCTGTAAATCCAACAGGCCTCTAAATTAGGATTAAGTTCCCCTCCTGGAGCTCTGTGGATGGAGAACCCCAAGAATGAACAAACCTAGAAAGCACCTTTTCCTTCTTGTCTTATATCCTGATTTCGGCTGGGATAGAGTTAATTTTCTTCCTAGGAGCTGGTACAGTGCTGTGTTTTGGATTTAGGATGAGAACAATGTTGATAACACACCGATGTTTTAGTTGTTGCTAAGCAGTGCTTACACCAGTCAAGGACTTTTCAGCTTCCCATGCCCTGCCGACTGAGAAGGCTGGAGGTGCACAAGAAGCTGGGAGGGGGCACAGCCAGGACAGCTGACCCCAACTGGCCACAGGGAC
>NW_008794457.1:1968225-1992075 GCF_000699145.1 Aptenodytes forsteri | reverse complement strand
ACAACTGCATTGTGCATCACTTGCTTTGCATATTCTTTTATTATTATTATTTTATTTTAATTATTAAACTGTTTTTATCCCAACCCACGAGTTTTCTCACTTTTAGTCTTCTGATTCTCTCCCCCATCCCACCCGGGGGGGGAGAGTGACCGAGCGGCCGTGTGGTGCTCAGTTGCCGGCTGAGGTTAAACCATGACATCTTAAGAGAAAGCGCTGTCCAGATATCACGTGTGGGGCAACAGCCACGCTGGTGGGGGCTGGGGACGGGCATTCTGGGGCGGGAATGAACTCACTAGGAAAGTCTCCGAGTGCTGATGCTCTGATGGGGAAGAAGTTTGTTTTACAGGTCTTACAATGGTTCAGAAACTAGGGAAGAACCATCACCCAAGATAAGCGTGTTTGGCAATAATGACAGTAAAAGCAAGAGTTTCTGGAGATGATATTTCTCCGGGCTCCTGCGTGACTGCCATACAGCGCCTGGGCTGCCCCGTAATGAGATATCCCACACGTTATAGAGACCGCAACCAAAATCTCTGGTATCGGTGTAGATAGAGCTCAGAGCTCTCCCACGATGTGCTGGTGGGCTAGCCAGCATACACAGAAGAGTGCTAGTGTTGCTCTCCGAAACAAGAGACAGAGCACAGTGGATTTAACTCCTTGTTGGTGAAAAGGCACTGAATCAGATGAAGAGATTTTAACACCATAAAATGTGTTATCATAAAGTGTGACCTCCCATTCAACACAGGCTGCAACACTTCAGCTTTTGGCAGAGACCGATAACTTGCATGTGGCTAAATGTGTCTTGTCAAAAAGACTTCCCCATCTTGTGTGAGCATATCAGGTCACCGGGCATCCGCCTCTCCCCTAAAACACACTGCTGGTTAACCTCACAGATGGATTAAATGTCAGGAGGAAGCAGGAGCTGCTTAGCCAGCAGAGACGGCGGTCTGCTGCCGTCAGCAGCTCTTTTTGTAGAAGCTCGGTTAGCTTTTGCTATTGTGCTTCTTACCTTCTTCTTGACAGGCCACGTGGCTGCTGGGCCCTTCACGGCATCCACCCACTTGACGGTGCGCAGGCGGTCGTCCCAGTCGGTAACCTGCTCTGGCGGCAGCTGGAAGGCGATCCTAGCCACCTTACACTTCACAGGGTGCATTTTGAAGGCGACTGCGACATCTGATTTCAAGGTCACTGTGATGTCCTTAGCACAGCCAGCATGGAGGTGTCCCACCTAGGGAGAACCAGAGAGCCAAGACCAAACTGGAATCACTGGCAAGGGCAGGACTGACAGCAAAGGGATTGCTGT
Organism: Aptenodytes forsteri; assembly: GCF_000699145.1. Taxonomy (NCBI): domain Eukaryota; kingdom Metazoa; phylum Chordata; class Aves; order Sphenisciformes; family Spheniscidae; genus Aptenodytes; species Aptenodytes forsteri. The sequence goes on along the minus strand of NW_008794457.1, from coordinate 1,990,772 downwards.
GGTGAGCAGCTGTGCCAGGAATCCGCATCTTACTGTGTATTTATCTGAGGTTTGATAGAGAAAAGTACAAACAAAAGATGCCACCTCCCATAACACAAAGCCTTTTCTGCGGGGCTGACAGCCCTGCCCCAGCAAAGCCAGGGACGTGACACTGGAGTGGGCTCTCACCGATACGTGGTGACTCCCTGCCAGCTCCCAGGAACCCGCCGGGCAGGGCTCGAGCAGCAGGGAAAGACAGAGCTGTCCAAACTCACCTGGGGGGAGAAGTGAAACGGGGTGCCTGCCAGCCACTCAAACCGCATCCCTTCCACCCTGCTGCGATTGGTGATGGTGAAGGTCACGGGGTAGGGTGTCCCGATGTGACAGTCCCCGAACTGGATGTGATCCACTCTGGCAGCTGTTAAGAATGAGAGCAAGGGGTCTCAGCGTGCGGTGAGGTCCATCCACCCCCCTCACACGCACAGACACACGTATGTCCAACTCCCCTCCTCGCTCCAAGCCTTCCTCCCTCTGGGAGATGCCGTTCCCCATCCTACCGCTTTCAGAGATACACCCCGACACGTCCCTAAACACGTGGCTGTGTCTGTGCAGGGGGACGTGCAGTGCAGCACGCACTGCCTCCGTGCACATGGCAGGCACGCTCACAGACCACCAGGTCCGGTGGGCGACCGCACAGGTCTGGTTATATAGAGGACACAAATTATCATACGTGGTCTTCATCTCCATAGCATACCGTGGGCTGGCAGACCTCCTTTTAGAGATACTCAGCTGAACGCTGGTATCTCTGACCCTTCCCTGCTAGCCTGCATGCTTCCCCCTTGACAGAGGCTCTTCCCTTGTATTCTCAAGTGTGGCTGCCCTGCAGGCTACAAAAGGCAACAGGATCTGTCCGCTAAGTCTGGACCACACCTGCACCGGCACAGGGTGAGCAGAAATGCGTATTTTCCTGTTCCCTGCTCCATCTTGGCAGCCTCTCCTCTCTTACCCTCGATTATGTCTTCCTCCAGATTGCCCTCAGTGTTCTCCTCCTTGCTGTCTGCCACTAGTCCATGGATGTTATCTAGCGTGAAGTCATCCTCGTAGCCTTCACCCACCAGCTGAATGTTGGTCTCTTCATAGGGGTTGTCCACCACTGACAGGTGGATCTTCCCTTCCACACGTTGGGCCAGGTTGGGTTTGAAAAGCACGTCAAACTCTGCTAATTCCCCGTGATGCAGGACCAGGGAAGCGGTGTGGGGCTTCCTCTCTGCACAGCAATGGAAATCAGAGACAAGTGATACAGCCGTACAGAGGAAATATTTCCACGGGCCATAAGAGGAATAAGAAGTTGAAACCCAGCTGCCTCTAAGCACAGGTTCTCCCATCACCAGTTCCAGACCCTCCTCCTGTATTCACAAGACTATGACACCACCATGCATATCACTGCTTAAGTGTCTTAGCCTCAGGTTAACACCCAGCTCTCACTCAAACTGCCTCCAGCCAGCTCCTGCCGTACGTGAAGCTGAGTCAAAGGGTGGTTTTGGCTTTTGTTGGCTGGCTGTGGGCTCAAGGGCTGCCTCCGTTCAGACCGGTAACTCCCCACACGCAGCAGAGACCTCAGACAGTCCATTCAAGTGGTGATAATTCCCCACAACTCAACCCACCACGTCCAGAAGAACAGAAAAACTTCCTACAACTTGCTAGGAGGAAACCCTGCAAAGAGTCCACGTGAAAAGCTAGGGGTAACAGAGAGCCCCAGGAAAGAAACGATGTCTAACATCTGGCTGCTGCTCGGCCAAGCCAAGAGCAGGGCACACATTTTCCCTGTGTGGATGACCACACTTCATGGTTAACGAATTTACCTTCTCCAGGAGAGTCCTCCTTCACGCCTGCAGCCTGGTAGATGCAGTGTGTGGTGGGCCTGGCTTTCAGGAAGAAAACTCCCCCTTCATCCAACAGGTCTATCATCAACTGAGAAAAGGGAACACAGAGCACGACCACGCTGGTGCGCGTACAGGATGGCACGCAGACTGACACCCTACTGCTGCTGGTCCAGCACGGGGAACCCAGCACGCTTCCCTGCTTCAAACACAGCTCTTGGCACAAAGTTTAAGTGAAATCAGACAGAAGAAAAAGAGAAGAAAAAAAAAAGGTGTTCAGAGGCACTGGGATATGATTAAAATATAACCAAACAGGAGAGAAAGTACTAAAAGTAACGAGCAGAATGTAATTAAACTACAACTGAGTTCAATTAAAACGTAGTAAAATGTGATCAAATACAATCTAATGTAACTAGGACATCACACATTCCCACATGAGAACCAAAGCGCGAGAAGAGAGACGGGGAAAAATACCCCACCAACTTCCTTGGGTTGTGTTGAACTGAAAAGGACAGACTGGTCAGAAAACCACATTTCCAAGAGGAACACCCTTCCTGGAAAGTAGAAGTCAGTCATTTCCTTAAGAAGAATTTCTGAGACCCATTCCCACGCAGTTCCCTGAGGCACAGAGCGGAAAGAGTAACCGGCACAAAACCCAAGGGTGGGTCGACACTAGTGAAGACAGCAGCAGTGGTTGCAAAGGAGACGGAGACAAAGGTGAAGGGCTGACGGAACTTTCCTAGAGGGATCTGGCTGAGAAATGAGACTCTTCCCGCTGGTTTGCCAAAGCATCTTCCAGAAAGTCAGAGGGGGTTATTCTCCTGCGACGGAGTGGCTCTGAGCACAAGGAAAGGGTTTCGTTTGATGTTCAACTGCACGCATAGAGTAGCGTGTCTACCATATCTGTGCATCTCTACCATGTTTTCTGGCGCCTTTCTTCCATGGCACAAGGGCTTGTTCCCAGACCAGAGCATTCCCTGAGCAGGTCCTCACCTGGACAGGTACGATGCCACCATTATGAAGGACCAGAGGGAGTTTTTCTGAATCACCCAGCAACAGCTTCTTGAAGAGCAGCAGAGGGTTCCCTCTCTTATTGTGAAGGACCGGGCGCAGGACCGTCACCCGAGGCAGATTCCCATCTCCACTGATATTGAAGGTCAGGCTTTGTGCTTTAATTGCTGCAGGGCTGCAGGAGAGGCAGAGGAGAAATCGCTACGGCTGGTACTAACCCATTTCCCACTTGCCAAGCAGTGAAGCGAGTGCCACCCACTGCGTTTTCCCTGGCTGGTGCTCCTGGTACCCCACGACACAGCTCCCCCTCACCCCTCTCGTCCCAGTCAGATCAGGGCCATTCACAAGAGGAATCTGCTCTGAAGAGCCAGAGCCTTCCAGAATAACAGTTAAAAATCATTTCACTTCATTGAATCACGCAGTAGAGCAGGTAAATAATGAGGCAACAGATGACACACGGCAAATTCACTGGCTGCAGTGATACGAGACATATGCAAAAAGCACAGGCACAGCATGAAAACAGTATAAAAGCAAGAAGGGAGAAGTAAATAAATAACACCATCAGTAAAGACTATTTCCAAGGACACTAAACCAGGAATTGCTTATTAGGGCAGAAAGCTGACTTATCTTGTCCCAGTTCAGCGACTAGAGGGTTGGGGAAGAGCAGGTCAGAGCCCTGATACGAACACAGGTCCCAGGACAGAGGAACTGGGCTCCTCTTCCATAAGGGGTCCAATCGCTCCTTAACATAAACTATCTTAATATACCCCAGGTAATCGCATCGAATCATCTCATTTTAACATAGACAAGGAGGGAATAATGCATGCTGACTTGCTGGCACAGAAACCTCTTCGTCTAACCTTTGTCCTTGGAAAGCCCCAGCTCAGCTGTTGCACATCTCCATTGCTTTCTGATTCAATAACTTCCAGTTGGCCACCTAATGTTGCACTGTCTTCGTAGCCACTCATATAGGCTAAGCCATGACCCTTATTTTTCTGCTCTGCTGTATCGAGTAGTTACTGCCTCCGATATTATCTAATGCTAAGCCCTCTACCTAAGGCTACTGAAAGCATTAGGGTTAACAAGAGTTAACGTCCTCCCAGAGGAGAGGCAGCTATCAGAAAGGTGTCCTCCCCCCCCAAGATTTCACAGGGCGAGTTACCTTGCCTGGACATCAAGGGAAGCCTCAAAAGTGCACTGGTAGTTCTGCATCGTTTGTGGAGCGAAGGTCACCGTAGCAAAGGCGTGGGAGCGGCTGGGCACACACATCCGAACGGGATCCACCTCAAAAACGTCGCTAACGCGGCTGTTAAGCTTGAGGGAACGCGCAAGGTGGTGTTAGGAGAAAACATCCTTCAATATGATGCAGTCTTATTCATGTATGCATCATGGGGAACAGCCCCAGGCAGCGTTTTCCTTCCTGCTTCCCTGGACAGGCTCCTTCCATCTCAGGGGGTGACTCCAAAGTGGTGCTGACCTCGCACAGGGAGCTGCCGTAAAGCCCAGGGGTGCAAAAGCTTGCTCTGAGCGCTGGGCAGCCACCCCAGCATACATGGGAGGTAGAGACTGCAGGGAAAACCCTGCAAATAATCTAGAATTGGCCTTTAAGGAGAAGGAAAAGACCAGGGAGCCTGAGGAGATGGTCTGCTTTGAGCCCTGGCACATCAGTCCAGTAAAAGCCCCCCTCTGAGTGCGCTTCCGAGAGATATTCAGAAGGGTTCAGGTCTCCCACCGAAGACCCAGAGGGGTGAGCCAAAACCTTGCTTGAAACACGCTGAATTCAACCCAACTGTCGCCCCGGCATTGCTGCTCTCCCCTGTAGTTTGACCTGCACCGAGCTGGACTAGTCTGGGCAAGAGAATGAATCTGGAGAACAAGGCAGGCTATCACCCAGCCTTTAAAGAGCAACAGCCACCTTGGCCTCTTGTTCTTACCTTACCGGGGATGGGTTTGACGGAGAGGACCACGTCACAGGGGACTTTGTCCACATTGCGGATCTTGAAGCGAGCTGCGGCCCGGTGCCCAACCAGAACATTGGTGAAGATAAACTTGTTCTCATCTGTGATGAACACGCCCTTGTCTTCCACTGTCTGTAGGATCTGGCAGAGGTTGATGTTGCTGCAGATTCGATGCTCCTCAAAGATGGACTCTATGTCGTCAACCACAAATGCTGCAAGCAGACCAGAGGGAGGGCTGGGGCTGGAGAAGCCTTCCTGCTGAATTTATCTGGACCCTGTTGGCCTCTCAGAAGGCTTGATAAGCCCTTTCTGCCCAGGTCACTGCAAAACCCAACCTTGGGTGGGGGAGTTGGCTGTGAGGGTGGAGCTCAGTCACCCTCATTCTTAAAGGGTATTGCTTTCCTTTTATCCTTCCACGCATCCCTCCCAGCCTCTCGCCACTGGCGGACTTGAAAAGGACTGGAACCTCTGAGGATTTTAAGATGGGACTTCAGGGTCAGGGTGCCTCTCTATCAAGCAGTAAGTTTAGGTGCTGATCAGCAGCAGGTCTGGCCATGGGAATCTGCGGACGGGGCGTACCTGGGAGGCAGGACTCGGCAAACAGGGTATAGGGGATGCCGAGGGGATTGTCCTTGGGGTCTCTGTCGCTGATATCGATAGACAGGTGCTCCTTGCATGTCCCCAGTGGCTCTGCGTAGCAATCCACCGTGATCATCTGCTGGCCCCCAGGAGGGATGGAGCCAAAGCCAGGGTACACCGTGAACATGCCTACAGTGAAGCGAGCCTGCAGAAAGAGTCCCAGGAGAGGCTGACGTCTAACAGCCTTACCTTGAGCAGCCCCAGCAAGGAGTATGCCACTCCTTGTCCTCCAGCCGGGCCCGAGCCCCCAGTCCCAGGGCAGGGAGGGATGATTCCATGGCCCAAAGGCAGCCCCAGGATGAGATGAACAAGCCAGGAGGAGCTGCAGGCCTGTCCTGAGTGGCATAGGGAAAGGAATTTGGGTGTAAAGGGTGAAGGTGGTAGCTGGGATCCTTCAACCTTCAGGGGTAAAACAGGAGAGCGGAAATAACCGTGAGAAATGATGAGAGGAAAGAGGGGATTGGGAAGAAGAAAAAGCAAGGTCATCTGATATCTATGGCCTGGGAGTTCAAACAGGGACATTCCGCATCTGTGATATTCACAGACCTATTTTGGCTAGCAGCTACCAAACACAGGACCTGCTCCCCTCTCTTGACCCCACAACTACAGGTCTGAGCCAGAGCACGGGACTGTCAGTGCGACTGAGCAGCTCCTGCCTCTCCTTGTGGCTGGGAGATGATGGACCTCCATCACGCAGACCATGTCCCATCCCGTGGCGATGAGCCCGCAGCCTGGGCACAGCAGCATCCTCCCACACCACCTGCAGCGGCGTGTGTCGGGGAGCAGGAGCCACCCACCTGCATGAAGAGGTTTGCATCCTTTTGCAGCGAGTGCTTGCTTTGCTTGACTGAGGGAGTCATTTTGCTTAAGCTTTCACTCTCGTGGGAGCAGGCAGATTTCATTTGATGTGCGCTGAGAGGAGAAAGCAGAAAACATCCATCACGCTGAGCTCCCTCTGCCTTTCTCTGAGGCCAAAGCTGGCCTTCCTCCCCATGGAGGAAAGCCTCCCTGCTCCTGATGGCTCCCGGAGGGCTGCCTGCAGCACCTATTGCTGTAGCTTATGGACAGATCAGCTATATCACCAGCTTCGTCCTACACACGGGGACGCTGAGGCATTTTTCCGCTCCCTGTCCACAAGCCAGTGACGCAAACGGACAGTGACCTGTCACACACCAGCCATGCTGCGGTGCCTCCTCAGGCAGGAAGGGTGGTGCGGGTCTTCTCTCACCTTTTCCTTGGCAATACAGGTGCATCCTGGTCTGCTCGGTAGATGAGGAATTTAAAGTCGAGGATGCCTTCGTTCTCCAGCGTGAAGGTGCAGGTTTTCCTGGTGCCGTTCATCATGGCACCGAAGTTGATGAGCGAGGCAGGGTAAATGCTGTACTTGCTGAACACAGCTTTCGCTGACACCCTCACTGGGATGATGGCGATGGTCTCGCCTCCTTCACAGATGCTGGGCTCAATCACCTGCAACCGGAGGAGGGGTTGGTAAATACAGCAGAGGCCAGCCTCTATCTCTGTCCCCTGATGCCACCCCGAGTCCCCCTCAGCTCACCCTCCCTGTTTAAACGCCTCCTCCAGAGCCAGATTTTCAGCTCTGCTTAGGAAGCATCACAAATTGTTTCTGAAAGACTTGATTGCGTATGTATGAGAGAGGATTCCCCAGCCTTCCTTCCAGAAGACACGTGTCCTGCTTACACTCCCAAGACATGGTGTGCTAACACCGCCTGGCCCAGGCAGCTCACCTGGCAGTGCAGGATGGGTTTCTCCTCAATATTCATTTCCATCTTGGGGTGGAAGAGCAGCTGGACCTGCACGGGGCGCTCGGAGACAGTCAGCACGCCCTTCTGCGGCTGGACAGTGAAGTGGGATGCCAGGTCGGGTATGTTGGTATCTGTGGTTTCCAGCTTGAAACTGGGGAGAAAGGGAAGGAACGAAGACCTCTGCAGTTAAAAGTACCGGTGCCATCAGCACAGCCAGGACTTTGCATAGGACCATAAAATAATAAAAGGGAAAGAGCCCAGCTCCGCTTGGGGAACCCCAGATCTTGACACAGAGTGCAGACAATCAGGAGTGCTGTAACCTTACTTCGACACAGATTTTTTTTTTCATTCTCTCCTTTAAAGAGTCTCAAAGAGAAATGAGCTGACCCTCAAAGGAAGAAAATGAATCTCAGCAGTGAGGGGTTTAAGTTTCAGGGTCTCTCCTGGTTCCTGCTGAGCTGTCAAGAACTGCTGGTGTGTAGCTGGACTCTCTGTTAAAATATTTGACATTAGAGAGCCCAGGTTTTGTATTTACCCGAACTGTGAGGTAGCCGGCATGGGAACGGGTTCTAGTCATGGACAGAAGGAGAATGCAGGCCTGGGCAGATGGTGGCACCATGCATTCACAGACCAGGCAGCTGGACCCACCTGTACACAATCTCGTACTTCCCTTTGTTCTTCAGAGTCAGCACTTGCTTCGCATCATCCAGGACCTTAAGGATTCCAAAATCCACGCTGCCATCGGTACCTGCAGAAAACCCACAGAGCGAGGTAAGAAATGGTGAATATTTGTGAGCTGCTGTAGACTACACCAGGTGATAAGATACATATTTGGAGTTCTCAGGCGGCACGCAACCCTTCTCAGCAGGTTTCCCTTCTTGGAAGTTTTCTCTAGCTACTTCGCTGCCCTTTCTCTTCTTACTTGGAGAGTATCTGCAGGGCTTAGCAGCTAAGGAGCTCGGTTTCCATCTCCTTGCTTCCAAGCACAGATCCAACAACTCCATGTGCCGTGCTGAGCCTGCAGGAGTTGCCAACTGCTTGTTCACATCGCTGTTGTTTCAAAGCCTCCAAACCAATCTGCACATGAAGTTGCACACTTCAAATTTCAGAGGCGAGAGACTCAAGGCTGCCTGTGCCCTGACAGTGCTTCACTCCATGCAGCTTGCAGGATATGTGCTTTAATTACCTGTGCCATGCTTGCATGCTATCCCACCCCACCCCACCCCACCCGCGTTGGTTGTCCATCTGCCAAGGCAATGCAATGCACCAGGCTACTTTGTTTTGGGGTCATCCACTGACCTTTAGAAATGCTGATGCTCAGAGCAACATCGTAGGCCTCTGCAAGGATTTGGATATTTTCAATCTGAACAATCCCCAGGACGTTTTCTGCATCTGAAACCTGAGGCGGTGAGAAACAACCACTGCTCAGACCATTCTCCTAAATTCCTTTGGTAGGCAACATACAAGTCCTTGTCTCTGCCAGCTGCTTCCACCATGACCTCCCCTGCTTGCCAAGCATTTGTGACTCCCAAGCTTTCCTAACCTGTTCATCTCACGGGCTGACCCAGCGGGATTCTGCTGCAGTAAGAAACCCTATCAGCCCAGCTCTTCACTCCTACAGCAGGGAACGCTGCTGCTAAAGCACCCTGGGAGGCACAGTGAAGTAAAAGCAACCACAAGAAGTGTGAGCTGTCCCAGAGCAGGTGGCATTGACAATCAACCCTCTCCTCTTAAATCACCCAGCACCCTCACTGAAATACAGCCCCTAAACCACGGGGAGCAAAATCCCAGGGCGAGAGCTTGTTGCTCTGTGTTAAGAGCCCCAGGCAGACTCCAGGATGGGTGCAGGGAGCACGCCGAAGTCCGGACAACCGAGCAACAGCATTCAACCACCCACAGCAGCAAGGCGGTTGTAGTACGGGCTCAAGACGCAGCCTCATAACCCAGGTGTAAGCCCCGCGGAGGCAGCGGCTGGTTATCTGGGGTGACGTGGATGCTCAGGGATGCACCGCGTCTTCTGGTGAACCCAGTTTGAGGCAGCAGAAGTTGGGGTCGTAGCACCCTTGTGTCTGTCAGGTACACCTCTCCCTGACTCCACAATATACTTGCCCCATGAAGCTCAGCTACAAGAGCACCCTGGCAGTCACTTAGTTTCCAAAACATTACCCTTCAGCGAGAGTCCCTTGCTGCTAAGGGCACGGCCCCCCGGCAATGCGGGTAGAAAGGAGTCTCATGAAGGCTCATCCTTTTGCCCTCTTTGCAGGGTACCCTTCAAGCACAGTCTCCGTCCCTAAGAGCACAGGGCTGATCACTCTGCCCTGCTCTGCCGGGGAGGGCACAGTCCCCCTCACCTCTAGTCGGATCGTCTTCTTAATGCTGAGAGCCTTCGTAGCCTTGAAATACAGATGCACGCCAAACTCTGTGCGGGGACCAACGATGCCCTTATCTTGCGACACGGAGAAGTCCTCGCCGAGGTTTTCCAGCCCACTGAGCCGCCACACCACGGGCAGTGGGGTGCTGTTTCGCAGGACCAGGGTCTTGCTGTCCCTCCTGTAGAGACAGGAAGACACTCAGCACCGGTTGCTCGGCGGTCATGCTAGCCTTGCAACTGAATGCAACTTGGAGCAGCCCTATCCACGCATATGAAGCCATAGTTAAACGTTTTCTCTGTGTCACAAGCCTGAGAGGTGAGGTCCTTGGGGGAGAGCTTGGTGTTAGAAGTGTATCCAACAGAAGGGAGATAAGGAGGAGCAACTGGACTGCTCTCTGAACGAGCAGATGAGATACAAATGCATCGAGATGCCCATCGCACAGCATTGCTGGGGGGCTATGGAGCTCGTGGCTGTTACAGGATATCGAAGCCAGCGAGGAATGGTGAGCAAGAGACTGGGAATCGCTGGGAGAAAGAGGGATGCTAGCCCAGCCTCCAATCTGAGAGGTCACACAGCCAGCAAGAGAAGCAGAAGGGGAACTTGCTGACAGCTCTCATCCCCGGCTGACCTGTGCAGAAGCAGCTTGTCGAAATGCACCTGCTTGGGGCTGACCCCCAGCTCCACCTGCACCCCCTGGCAGCACAGGCGGAAGACCACCGGCTCTGGGTTCTCCTGAATGCAGCAGACGAGCTTGTCTTCCACGAGGCCAGCTGAAGTGGGGTACGCCCAAATGCTCAGCTCCTAGCGCCGTTCCCGCAAAAAGAAATACGGAAGAGCATCGGGTGAGCAGGAGGAATGGCTCCTGGGCCCTTCTACTGGTGCCTGCCCTACCTGCCCGTCTCCTACCTGCTTCTCGTTAGGTTTCAGCCTCATGCTGGGAGGGTCTAAAAGGAACGTGTCCGCTTTGAGATCGCGCTCAAAGGAGAAATGCACCTCTGCTTCCACGGGGGTGACGTTGAGGATGGTTATCTTCTCGTAGTTGCTGGGATAGTGCAGCGCCTTGTACCTGTCCACAAAAGGGGAAAAGGCTGCGGAGGAGACCCCGGGACCGTCGTCTTTATCACACATCGAGGAAAGCACTGTGCCCTGGCAGCGGGAGGCTGCACTGGAAGACCCCGGTCTAACAAGCAGGCTAAGAAAAAGGATCTCTTTCAGGGGCACGTTGCATGGCATGTGTGTTCATCCTTGCGTTACTTTGATGTCTGCCCCCGTACCTGGTGCCTCCATCTCAGAAGCGTGACGACACACAGGCCACTTAAATATAGAGCGTTTTACAAAATATAAATTCAAAGGTGCCTGGAAAAATAAAAGTACACTGGGCACAAGGGTTCTTCCCCCTTCTTTGTTGGGTTTCCTTCCCTGCAGGGTATAAAAAAAATGCTTTTGAAAAGAGGTTTTAAAAATAGTTTAGCTTATCCCTTTCAAAAAAGTCATGAGATTGCCATGTATTTCATGGGTTAGCTCCAAGTCTCAGGGAAGGAAATAGAAAGGATTAATTCCCAAGAGGAATGCTAAATTTAACAAATGTCCCTTCTCTCAGCTGTGGAACAGAATTTGGAGTTAAAGGGTTAAAAAAGCAAACAGACACCTGAGACCATTCATCAGCCTGGCTAAAGATCCTCTTTTGTTTTTTAAACTGCTTTGATTTAATTTCCTTGGGTTGTCAAAATACCACTAGCTCTCTAGAGCTCCCATGAAGACAAGAACTTCATTTTTAACACTAAAAAAAAAAAAAAAAAGCGCAATGTTAAAAATAGAAATATGCCAGCAGCTACAATGACAACTTTTTTAGGCAGGCTTTATCCAGCAGTGAGGATCAGGAAAATGTAAACCCCATTTTTATTCCTCTGCAGGTTCCCTCCCAACACACACATTGGCAGGTCAAATCTTACTAATATTACAGATTAATGAATGGTTTATAAAACCATCAGCAGAATAATTGCTCATTCAGTCTACCCGTAGAGCTTAAAGCACTTCAAAAAAGCACCATAAAGTTCATCTCATCGGTGGTGAAGCTGAGATGTGGAGCGGGGACACAAGTTGCCCCAAGTCACCTTCAGGCTGGAAGCAGCATGTGGCTCCGGCCACCGAGGCACCCACCGGGTAGGAAGATCATCTCTCTCTCTCCCCAGCTCCTCCAAGACTTATGTGCCTGTTACCTCCTCAAGTTCACACATCCGTGGCCCTTCAAACCTGTGTATCTCCCAGGTCTCTGCCTGGGCCTGCCCTGAATTGTGCCACTGGGACAGCGTGTCTCCAAGCGTGCCCATGAAAGCACGAGGCCCTGGAGATCTCATCCCAACACCTCACTCTGAGCAGGCAGCACATCAGGATGCTCACTCGGGGCGGGGAGCACGTACCAGTCTCTTGACTTCCCACACAACAGGGGTCCAAAGTGGAATACACCCGTGTTCATGACATACTGCTTGGAGATGATGTCATCATCCGCCTTGCTCTTCCTCTGGCAAGGAAACACCAGCCTGGGGAGAGAAAATGGGAAATGAGGCGCTGTGAGATGCTCCAAGCGGAAAACCTGGTCAGAAAGCCATAACCCTTATTGGTGGCTGAGGTACCAGTACTGCTTCCCAACTCCAAGCACGGGAAAAGATGCTGGGCTGCTCAGGCAGCACGCCCTGCCCAAGCCAGAAGGTCACAGGGTACAAGGGACAGCCCTGGTTCTGAGTTTAGGGGGAGGTAGTGTGGGAGGCTCCCATGGGCCGGCCTTACCGTGGGTCCTGGCTGATGGTGGGATACAGGCAGGTGCCCCTGCAGTGCAGCTGGTACAGACGGTTTGTCCCCAGGACCTCAAAATGCAGCGTCTGATCAAACTGGCCCAGCACCGTGGAGCTGAAGTGGACCTTCAGTTCCACCTCGCCACGGGCAGGTACTATCCACCGGCAGCTGCTCAGCCTGGCAATTAAAGAGGAGGTCTTCAGACATTGCTAACGAGCAAACGAGACAAGGAGGAGGGTCGTGGACACTCGCCATCCCATGGAGGTGCCAGCAGAGGGTGCATGCAGAGCTGGGGATGATGCACCTCGTTTGGCGAGATGGCCGTGAAGCAGAGGGATCACCTCATCCCTCACAGCTCACCTGACGGATCTCCTTGGGGATGGGACCCTGTCCGTGCCACTTTGGTCCACCTTTGGGGGACGTGTGGGTGCTCCCGTGCCCGGCCCCTGGAGACCTATCCTGCCCCGGCCGGAGCTCCGCTTCTCCCTCGCAGCCTCCTGGCTGCCCGTGGCTTTCTCCTTCCTCGACCGGCCCCTGGTTGGGGTGACCTGCTGCTCTGACATCTTCGCACCAAGGGGAGAGAGAAAAGGGGGAGAGGTGAGCCCTGCCCTGAGACATCCCCATCCTGGAAAGAAAGCTGCGGGTCTGATAACAAACAGGAGAAAGAATAAATAAGTAACCAGCATCTACCGGTTTCATATTTGCCCAGGAACTGGGTCTTCCTTATTGGACTTTGTTTTGCCTACGACACCTCTCCTCGCCCAGGACCCCTCCTCACCCAGGAGCCTCTCTTCAAGGGAAGTTGAGGGCTTTAGGTGATTTTTTTTGTCTTACAGAACCGCCCTATGTCTCAAGCAGAGCTCTCTCTTTTGGACAGACAAAAAAAGATGCCTGCAGACACCAGAGCCCGTCACGTCTTCACTGCCCTTCCACAGTGATCCTTTCCATCCTCCCCCCCCATGCCCCCATCCGGCCTGGCCCCTGCCCTGGCACCTTCACTGCAGACACGACGGGGGCATCCACGAGACTTTCGGTATCCTTCTTTTCATCTTCTGCAGTGGCACCTTCTGGCACAACAAAGACGAAGTGCTTGAGGGCTTCTCCTGCTGCAGGGGCCATCCGCTTCTCTGGGTAGCGGATCACAGAGTAAAAAGCGGTAGGGGGAATGGGAGGCCCTGAGGGACCCAGTCCCAGGCCATCCAGGATCTAAAGCGTAAGAGAAAACCCCGTTTATACTCCCGTCACCTTCATCCTCACACTCCTTCCTTACAGGCACTGAGCTTTTGGCAATGGGGTTTTTTTTTATTTCTATGGAGTGCAGTGGGTTTTTATGCCCAGTGGGGTGGGCAGGCTCCAGAGCAGTGCCAGGACCTACAAGCGGGACCTAGAGAGAAACCTCTCCCTTGAGTGACTCAGCTGAAGGAAACAATGACCGTGAGCTGCCCTGCCCTGGGACCATTTTTAATGATTTCCAGACTGGGAAACTCTCTGAACGGACAGGATGCTTGAACAGAGAGCGCTCCCTCCTTCCACCCATCTGAGGGATGCTGAGAACCTCCCCAGCCACGTGGCTGCTGCAGAGCTGTTGTGGGTCATCATCAGTGGCCTGGACAAGGCTCTGTGCCATTGTCACCTGGCGGGACACACTGCACCAGGGCCCACGTCATGGCAGGTTCAGCATCTGAGCCTCGCGGGGCTTTACCTGCTCTGCCGCTGGCAGCTTGCCGCTCTCCAGAATCTTCCTAGTCACATCTTCTGAGCTCAGCACCTGGATGTCCAAGCAGGGCACCCCGACATCCTGGCCTCTGGCTGACCCTCCTGCACCTTCCCCTTCCAGCTGAGATAACTTGGAGTCCTCAAGAGCCTTCAGTTTTTCCAGCCGCTCCTTCTCCAGGCGTTCTTTCTCTGCACGCTCCTTCTCCAGCCTCTCCTGACGCTCCTTCTCTCTGTCCTTCCGGCTCCTGCGGCTGGATAAATGCTGGCGCTGGTCTTCTGCTTGGTGCCACACCTCCTCTTGGTTCAGAGGGGAGAGCAGGATACCCTGAAACCTGTCCCAGGATGACAAAATATGCGCGACATCCTTCTGCGATGCCTCGTAGATCTTAAACCTCAGGGCCAAGTTCTTCTCGCTGTCACTCTGGGCCTCGTTTTTGGTTTCCTCCTTTTCTGGCTCTGCGGGTTGCACAACCACCGCCGGGCAGGCATCCGTCAGGGCAACCCTGCTCTGCTTTTTCTTATCTTCCTTGTCACCTGCAACAGAGTCTGGGTGCTCCTTTACAGATCCCTTCTTGTCTACCCCCTCGGTGACATCCGACCGGTTGCTGGTGGACACATTGGTGTTGCTGGTGGATGTGTTCGTGTTCTGGGCAGAAGGAGCAGGAAAAAGCAGTGAGCGGTTCAAGGCACCAACTCAAATGCTGTAGGACAGCGATGATCTTTGCAATAGCACCCCGAGCCTCGTCTGAGACCTGTGCTAGGTACTCTACAAATCCCAATTCAGAACGCAGCTGGTGCCCAGTTTAGCTCAACTGAAACCAAACTCCCCGGTGCCAGACTGATGAGGAGACCTGCAAACCAGCTGAGAAACAGAACAGCTTCCCAAACCAAACAGGGAACTTAAGACACCTTCTTACTCCTGGGCAGTCCTCTGGGCTCGTTTCTGGCGTGTTGAGCATCCCCATGGCTGGCTGACTCTTTGGGAAGTCTGGTTGCTAATGAATACCTAAGGCCTGGTGGTATCTCCTGCCAGACGTGTAGGAAAAGACACCACAGCCCAGACGGATCATGGCTCAGAGGTGTAAGTCACACGCAAAGCGGGGAGAAACACTGGACTGAAACTATCTAGGGCTTCACAGTGAATGTATGGGGTTATGTGAAGCCATGACTCAAAGGCAGCATGATCCTAGAAGAGCAGCTCTCCTACAAACCCATGGGAAAACATCTCTGGTGAAGCAGCAGCATGATCCAACACCAGCTGCTGTCTCCCAGCACAGCCCCACGTGTTACTCACGGCCAGGTACTCATCCCCAGCACTGCATGTGGCTGCTGGCTTCTCGGGGAATGGTACAACTCAGCGGGAAGGTCCCCAGGGCTTTTACTCATCTCTATAAACACAGCCACCCACCTGCCTGACTCCAGGCTGGCTTTTCTTCCCTGAAGCATTATCTTTGTCTTTTCCAAGCTCTCTCTTCCCCCGCTTAGACTTCTTCTTCAGCTCTTCTTCCTCCTTCAAGCGTTCTAGCTCCCGCCGGTGCTTTTCCTCAAGCTCTCGAGCCAGCTGCTCCATCTCCCTTCAGCAAGCCAAACAGAAAACATCCCTGAGAGTCACCGCCAGAAATTGGAGCTCGCTGCAATCCCAGCTGGTCCTGCGCTTCATTGACCCTGAGGCCAGTTAGAACTATCAGACCAACTCCATAGACTTCCCTCAACCTGGGGAGGCTGGGAACATCCAAACTAAGGAAAGGTGGGAGGGGACCTCCAGGGCCAGCCAAATCTAGGCTTTGCTGTCATAAGGTCTCAATTGTGCTGCTTCTCCAATAAGGTCCACCTGGACACCTCCAGCACGCTGCCGAAGACCGAGCCACCATCTCTCCACACTTGTGCCTGAAGCCCTCTCTTGATTTCCCAGTGTAAACCAGCTCGTAAATCACTAACACCTACTTATCCCTGCACCAATACTTACTTGGCTTATCCAGCCCTTCTTCTCCCTGGGCATAGCCTGCTCCTTAGCGAGAATAATCATATCAATCAGAAAGCAAAGGCTGCAGTAACTCCCCTCCTGCAGAACAGGCTCTAAACAACCAGGTTTCCTGCTGGAACCCAGTCGCGAACCATGGGAAACTTGTGCTGTCTGTCCTGGAAATCATGATTTGAAGCAGCCCTAGTGATCTCCTCCCAGGGAAACAAACTTCAGCCTGGGCCGAAAGAAGTGCCGAAACACACACTCGCTTTAAGCAGGTCTCCCCCCACCCAGTTTCAGGCAGGGATTAATACAGGCTTACACTTATCCTATGCATCCTCCTGAACACGGCTGCTTTGCTGGATCAGAGCTTCTCCCAGGCTCACCCACTGCTGCTGCAGCTGAAGGTGAGCCTAAGAGACACCAGCTTTTATGGCTGGGGTCACTCAAGTAAGGAAAACCCTGGGAGATCAGCATTGCAGGGACTTCACCTACAGCAGGACTGGTATCTAAACCAAGCTAGCACAGCTGCGCCTCACACCAATCCACGCCACAACCCCTCTGGTTTGGTGAAGAAGGGAGATGACGAAAATGAGAATCAAAATAACTTGGAGACACTTCTAAGTGCAGCGGCAAGGCGAGCACAGAGCCCAGCTCCCTGCATCTCGCCAGAAGAAGGTCCTTCCTCCCTTGGGAACCAGGGAGGTGGAACTGGCCATCCTTGGGCCGCTTGTAATAGACACTTTTGGCCTTTGCTCTGTAACCCCTCTGAGCTCAACCCCGGTCTCTGGAGCAGGGAAACCCTTCAGGGACACTGTCCTGGGGAGTTACCCATGGAAGGCTTACAGACCTCTTCTTCCTCTCACGCTGGACTTGTCGTATACTGTTATTAAACTGAGCTTTCTGCTCCTCAGTGAGGGCATCATACTCTTCCTCATCCATCTCCCAGAGACGTGCTCTCTCCCTCCTGGCAGCTTCTTCCTGCTCCCGTCCTTCAGCACAGACCAGAGGAGAAACCATTAGCGACTGCAAGCAGAGCTTGCCGTTCTGGGTGAGCTGCGAGGATTCACAACTCTGCCCCAACCCAGCTTGTCATCCTGCCAGGAGATACTGGGGAGCCCATATCCCTGCTCCAAAATTCAGATAATCCCCTAAACTCTCGGCGGTCAGCAAGTTCCCATGCCTTGCCCGGCTCACATGCACCAGCGCTGTGGACAGCTAGCCGATGGTTAGTTATTGAGCCACAACAGCTTGCACTTGTGCCCAAGCTTTCACGTTGGAGACTAAGGTAAGCCTTACAGCCTCAGCTCTGCTGTATTTTAAGCAACCGCGAGCTGAGTGCTGACTACACTGAGGCAGAAGGTGGAAGGATTAACAAAAACATTTCTTACAAGCTCTGCTGGTAACCCAGATACACGTGGATAAGGCTGAGGGCTTGAGAGAGAAGATTTGAGAGGTACAGAGATGATGAATCTTACCTTCCTGCTCTTTTGCGGCTGTCTCCCTGGCTTTCAAAGAAGCATAATCCTGGAACAGGTTCACAAAATAGATATAAGGCCGATTTCTGACAGCTTTGAGCAGGCAGAGGAGAGCAGACGCCGTGTTGCGTGCAAAGAGGGTCTCCAGGCCATCAAACACCACTCCCTGGTAGCAGTCACTCAACTGCGAATAAAGTTGAAAAGGAAGAGAAAGTCAGCTATCGCACGCACTGGGCTCTCAGCTAGTCAGTAAACCCAAATGTCAAAGGACACCAGCCACCGCTGTTCCAAGTGCAGCAACACAGGCAACTCGGCTCTGATCCTTCCCTGCACTCTGCCAACTTACGGCATCTGCAGCTTCACCCAAGGATCCCTGCACGCAGCCTAGGACTCCTCCAACAGCAGACATAGACCTCCTCCTCTCCGAATTGTACCTCGCTGCCTGTCTCTCTGTAGCAGGAACGTATCATTTGCCCCCACCACACGTACCTGCAGCCTTTCAGAGAGGATGGCCACCAGCAAGTCCTCGGGCAGCACGCAGCTCATAAAGCCCAGCTCTCCCGCTGTGCTGCCACTGACGCTCAGCCATCGCTGCGCAGGAACGCAGGGAAGTGGAGGGATGAGATGAGAACTGGATGAGCCCTGCAACATTGAGCACCACAAGAAAAATAAAACACTTCGGAAACTCCCGAACAATTCCAACTGCTGGGCTTGGAGCTGGGGTTTCTCACTAGCGGGAGACTAGAACAAAACCGGAGGCCAGCAGCTCCTGGGGACAACCCTGGAGGGCACATCCCTTGGCCAGCAGAGACCCAAGCTTGCAAGCCCCCGGCACAGCATCCCGCAGCTTTGCCCACTGCCTGCAGCCACGTTAGCCAGGACTGCACTTTGCCAAGACTAGAACAAAACCGGAGGCCAGCAGCTCCTGGGGACAACCCTGGAGGGCACATCCCTTGGCCAGCAGAGACCCAAGCTTGCAAGCCCCCGGCACAGCATCCCGCAGCTTTGCCCACTGCCTGCAGCCACGTTAGCCAGGACTGCACTTTGCCAACAAACCGTTAAGACCCAGCAGAGTTTTTCTGCCAGAGCACAGGGTTTCTCGTTCCCAGCCCGAGCCATGCTCAGCCTGCCCAGCTGGCTCTCTGCGCTATATACCCCTGCACCAGGCTCTGGGTGACACGGAGCCTCCACTGTAAGCAGCCCCTTCACTTCTCAAAGGCAACAGAAAGGTCCCAGGTGTTAACCAGTGCAGATCATGCTTCACCTGGGAGCCTGCCGGATCTGTTAGATGCTGTTTCTGGGATTGGGATGCGTGGCTATCCGTCTTCCTCTTGCCCGCTGCGGCGCTCGTCCGACCTCGGGAACTGACGGACTGCAGGCTGACTTTGTCCCCGGAGCTGGACTGGCTCACGTCTGGGCTGTGCTTGGCCTCGGAGCTGAACTGCAGGCTGAGGGAGACCTCTGCGTTTTGACCTGCGGAGGGGACAGACGGCTCAGCAGGGCTGGTGACGGGCACTGCGGGGAGCAAGCAGGCACCTTCCACCCCAATGGGCACAGCCCTGTGCCCTGGTAGGGACACAGCACTCGTCCCCCAGCCTGCCGGGCGCTAGCAGCACTGCTCTCCAGAAGCAGCTCCTTCCCTGCTTCTCTTATTAGCATGATAAAGCACACCATCTGATACCGGATTTTAAAGCCAGAGAGTTTTTAATGCACAGCCCTGTGTCCCTCCTAACAAATGTGCACGCGGGTGACACTGTTTGCACAGTAGCTCCCCTACGGATCAAGCCAAGGATTCGTTCTCCAGGACCATCGTCTCCGTACCTTGCACCCATCCTGCATTTTCACATGGAGACTGTAACATGCAGCCCTGCCCCAGCTGCATCACCCATCTCCACTGGAGCTAAATCCTCCGTGTGGGATAACCCCACCCAGGACCCAGGCCCTTCTTCCCCCCACCAGCTCCCAACCCAACCAGCTTCAAAGCTGAGCGATGCAAAACTTCCCCCACCAGAGCCAGGGTCCGGCCTCACCCTGCAGAGCTCGGGGCACCAGCTGCCCAATAAAGTTTCCTAAAAGTCTCCGGTCTCACATGGAGAACAGCACAACATGCACGAGCTGTGTGACCTGACAGCGTGTATAGGAATATCTCCGGAGAAAGGAGCTCATCTGCAGTGTGTCTCTCATCTGAAACTCCCCCGGGGAGGTTATTCTTCCCTTCCTCTCATGTTTGTGAAGCCACACTCAAAGTCAGTTGTCTAGTGCTTAATGAGCCACTTCAGAGGGCTTTTTCCTTGTTAAAGTGGGCAGCAGTTCTGCCTGATGGCCGTGAGGAGCAAGCTGGATTCAGCTTTGAGGAAATATAAAAAACTCTGAGAAAGATACAGGTGTGCTTCACCGCTCCTAGGAAAAGGAACATGTGCCCAGAAGCCCAGGGGCAGTAAAAGTGCCGCTGTCTGAGCCCTTAAAACAGAGATTTTTAATTTTTTTTTTTTTAATAACCAGAGATGCTTTATGAAATGGCTTTGCATTTCTACATGCTGCACCCATGTTCCCTAAGAGATCCAAGGGCTGTCAAACTTCTCTGGAGCAAGCAGAACTGGATGGTCGTGGTGGGTTTCTGAAGCGCTGCTCTGGGTTCAGCGTTTCTCCTTACCAGCATCCTCTGTCTCCTTGTGGCTCTGCTCGATGGCAGCCCTGATGCACAGCTCCCGGGCGCGGAGCCCTGCCAAGCTGCTCCTGTCCGAGATGGCTTCTGTCACCACGGCGTCGATGGACAAGCAGGCAGCACCGTAGTATTTGGACAGGGCAACCGCTGCCAACGTCTTGCCTTGAGAGAGAGGAAGACTGCTTGGTGACACTTGCACGTGAGGCATTTTCAGGGACAGGCTCTGGAAATCCCCCGAACAGGATTTCAAAGTTTCAAGGATGGTCAGAAAGCAAAGTGCCGCTTTAGGGGAAACCACGAGGGAGGCAGTTTGAGCATGGTTAGAAGTGTTGTCCTCTAGAGCCAGGTGGATCACCTCCACTTCATGTTCAGCTGAGGACTTCGACCCTTGTGGTGACTTCAACCCTGGGCCAGGGTTTCGAGCCCTGTCCCACCACCATTCAGACCATTTGCTAGCCTGTGCTGCTCAGCGCTGTCTCAGGCAACGTCTGGGCACGGTTTGGGGGTCAGTATGGGCTAGGGACTGCGCCCACAAGGCAACGTGGACACTAGGCAGTGTGGTCCCACAAGGCAACGGGGACACGGCCACTCTTTGGGGGAATGAGAGCCTAGCTGTATGGACACAAGATGAGCCATGCCATTTGTACCAGCTAGGCAAAGACCTGGGATTGTTTCATGTACCAGCAGAGCTGTGGCTTACCTCGCTTCGCTTCAACTGATCAACCAAGCACCATGGCCCACCAGGATACGTCTCTCCCGCTTTCCCGGCCTCCTCGCAGCCAAGGGCTGCAGCTCACGTACCTGTCAGGGGTGCCCCGTGGACGATGACGACAATCCCTCTGCGGTTTCGGGCTGCGCGCCCTTCTGCAGAGATATCGATGCCAAGGTGGCGGGCGATGGCCCTATAGACAGGACTGTCGTCCAGTTCTCCCGCGGCCTCCTTGCTGCTAGCGGTGCTTTGCCGATGCTCTGCTGTGCAGAACCGGGTACAAAAGTCAGCCTCCTGCCTATCTGTGATCCTGATCATCCTCCCCATCCCCTCAGATCCTGGGAGAGGAGACTCTGCTGAAACCAGCATCATGCTCAGGGTCTCCCCATGCCCTTCCTTCAGGCTTGTGCAGATCAGGGTCTGCCCTAGATGCTGGTAAAGGTTCCTGTTCAGATTATAGTAAATGGGGTGGCAGAAAGAGGAAAGAACAAGCGTCCGGCAATACCTAAAAGGACAGGGCCAAGGCTCCTTCCATGAGCTGTCAACATGGTCCTCATGGGAGTTTGGTCCCGGGTCCTGCTGAGTGAGTCGGGGACATGCAGAACTGGGCATTTTACACAGTCCCAAGGGAGAGGCTCCATTTGGGGGTCAAGCAATTATCCGAAAGCCGGATGCTTTAGGAATATTATACCAGGAGATCTGGCTGGGCTCTGAATTCACCATAACAGCATTTACAAAGAGCTCCCACCTTTGCCCTTAGAAGGTCACCGAAAGCCATCTTGGCTTGCGATGTCACATAGGACAAAGAGTGTGCTGCCTAGGGAAGGGAACAACACCATCCTGATCCCACAAAGAGTGTGCTGCCTAGGGAAGGGAACACCATCCTGATCCCGGCAGCTCCTGGGAGCAAAGGTGCTCATTTGGCAAAGCTGGGGAAAACCTCCCTGGTCTCTCACTTGTCCCTGCCCCAGACTCTTCTCAGGATCCTACAGACTTCATAGGCAAGCGTGGGTTCAGGGCCTACAGGACTGAAGATGGCACCAGGCTGCAGTGAAGCGATGGAGGTGACACTGAAGTCATCCGCTGAGGCCCTTTTGCCACAACAGACATAAAATAGGTGAAGAGCTTAGGGTTATTACCTGTCCCGCGTCTTTTCTCAGCACCTTCCTCCTCCTCTTCTCCACATTCAGATTTAGAGTCCACCTTGTTGGACTGGCTTTCATCAAAAATGGAGGAGGGAATGACTGAGCTATGGGATGAGGTGGTGTGAACGATCCCAGCAGAGTGCTTTCCTCCTTGATCCGACAAAGACTGGACATCTTCTGAGTTTGCTGAGGAGGAAGGACGTGGGGAGGGAAGAAGAGGGTGAACATGGCCAGACAATCTACTCTTTGCCGTTTGCCACTTTGCACGGCCACGTGCAAAAGATGGAAAATTTCCCAAGGAGGGAAACTCCCAAGGCACCGAGAAGCCTGTCGTGGTTTAACCCGGCAGGCAGCTGAACACCACACAGCCTTTCGCTCACTCCCCCCCACAGTGGGATGGGGGAGAGGATCGGGGGGCGGGGGGGAAGAGTAAAATTCATGGGTTGAGATAAAGACAGTTTAACAGGACAGAAAAG
>NW_008794457.1:1946007-1967946 GCF_000699145.1 Aptenodytes forsteri | reverse complement strand
CCGACCGATGCCCAGCCAGTCCCCGAGCAGCGGACCCCCAGCCAGCTTTCCCCCAGTTTATGTACTGAGCATGATGTCCCATGGTATGGAACGTCCCTGTGGCCAGTTGGGGTCAGCTGTCCTGGCTGTGCCCCCTCCCAGCTTCTTGTGCACCTCCAGCTCAGTCGGTAGAGCATGAGAAGCTGAAAAGTCCTTGACTAGTGTAAGCACTGCTCAGCGACAACTAAACCATCGGTGTGTTATCAACATTATTCTCATCCTAAATCCAAAACACAGCACTGTACCAGCTCCTAGGAAGAAAATTAACTCTATCCCAGCCGAAACCAGGACGACTGTCCAGGCTGTCTCTGCCCTCAGGGGAATTTTGAGCTTGTGCTTTTGTTGCTGGGAAGGAGCAACTATAAAATAGCTAGTGATATTAGACCTGGTTCTACTGGCTGAAAAACTCATCCAGTCCTACTCTTTGTGGTTGACGGACACAAGGGGATATCCTGATTATTTCCCCAGTCCACGGCAGGCAGATATGAGCTTGCTTTGGCTGCACTCAGGGCTGCTAGAGGATGCGTGTTACAAGCCACAGACTTTCACCCTAGAATTCCTCCAAGAAGCTGAGGAACGGGCGGCTGCTAAAAGCACGGGCTTTCCACGGAGAATGAGGTCACGGAGAGCTCAGGGTAGCTGGGCTGGACTCCCTGCTGTGTCCACACTCAGGACAGCCAGTGCCAAACCCTCACCGTTGTCCCGGCCTGCTGGTTCCCCAGTCTTGGACTTTGCCTGCTCATCCTGCAGCCTTTTCTGGTCCTGATAGTACTCCAGCACCTCTGGGGGCAGCTTCTCACCCGGGGCACGCGGAGGCAGCAATAAGGTGTTGTGGCAATCGTAGTCCTTCAGCATCCGCAGGATCTGGGCGCGTAGGGAAGAGAAGCCACATACAGGATGTGTTTCTTGACCTCCATCACATGAACAGACTCCCCAGCCAAACCTATCTTCTCCCTCATTCCTTCCTCCCAACAACACGGACCATCCAAGCCCCTCCACAGCCTGCCAGTGAAGCTGGCTAACCCTGAAATGCCACCAGGCTTTGCCCTGGGGACTGCCTCCATCTCCCCGGCACAAGCCTGGGAACGCTGGAGCACTGTGAAGCTCCGGGAACATGCACGTGGGGACCAGACCTTCCCTCTCACCTGCTCCTCAGCAAGGTACTGCTGGTCAAACTCCAGTGAGTAAAACTCAATGGGGAACTCGCATGGGTTCTTCACCACCACCGTCCCCTCTGCCCCATGGCTGTACGGCAGCAACGGTCCCAGCTCGAGCACTGGGGGGCTGAACTCCAGCTGTGGCTCCAGCCCATGCCCTGAGACCTGCAGCTGGAGATGCTGGCTGCTCTGGCAAATGTTAATCTTCAGCTCACTTTTGTAGGACTTCTGAAAGAGAGAAGTGCAGAAAGCTCCTCCATGAAGACCCAGGTGGCAGGGCCTCAAATTCAACCCTTGCCCCAAGGTCAGGGATGTTACCAGTACCTTTAAGGTCAATGGAAAACAGACATTAACTTATAGCAGGGGCTACAGCACCTGCATGCTGGCTCTGAGTAACTGGGATGAATCCTGGTGTGAAGTGTAACTAGATATTTGGGTATCAGAAGGATCTAAAATGGACTATCGGATGTTTTCACCTAGTTATGAGGGAGTGCAATGCTCATAAGAAAGGTTCTCATGGGTGGACTCGGCTCCCACAGGACTCAGGGGCTGCTTCACCTCCTTCTTCAGGGTTATGTTGCCCAGACACAGTCCTGGCACTGCTGCATCAGGCAAACATCAGCTATACGAAAGAGGCAGATGAGTTCTCACTGGCTAGAAATAAGCGTCTTCCTCTCTGCTCAGTGCTTGGCTC
Organism: Aptenodytes forsteri; assembly: GCF_000699145.1. Lineage (NCBI taxonomy): Eukaryota > Metazoa > Chordata > Aves > Sphenisciformes > Spheniscidae > Aptenodytes > Aptenodytes forsteri. The sequence goes on along the minus strand of NW_008794457.1, from coordinate 1,966,056 downwards.
TAGTGAAAGCCAGGGACGAGATGGTTACATCTCTGCTGGCAATTAAAACATCCCCAGGACCGTTCCGAGGCATGGAAGCCCTTGTCTCCATCCTGTTACACACTGCCAGTTTCCAAGTCATGGCGGCCACATGCAAACTGCCTTTGGGAATGCTCCGTCGTTTATCCTGACTCCCAAACTTCCTGGGAACGTGCAGGCAGGCTGGGCCAGAGCCACAGAGACTGCTGGCAGCACACCACTACAGGTGACTGTCCTGCCGTGCCCAGGAAGGTGCCTGGCGGCTGTTTTGTCTGCCGGTACCAGCAGCAGGATTAGCCTAGGTCGGCCCTTCCAGGGTGATCCCCGGCGAGCGGGCCAGCTGCTCTGCACAAGGCTGTTGCAGCCTGCAAATAGGCCCACACAAGGGGGAAGATGAGGGGAAACAGGCAGATTTCCCCCCACGCGCCGAGGGAGCCACACCGCAGCGCCCTGATGCTCTCTGTGCAAGCTCCCCAGGGGGATTTCAAAGCGCCTCTCAGAAGAGTGTGCTGCAGGGGAAACTGAGGCACAGTGGGTACAGGGCTTGCAGAAAGCTCCATGTGGAGGTAGACCTCATCTCCTGCTCCCTGCGCCGGGCTCTCATTACCACACTGCCCTGCCAGACCTCCTGGGGGTGACGCCCGCCGATCTCACCTCTTCCATGGGCGAAAACCTGACTCGCACGTTGCATCGCTGTCCTGGAGTGAGGGCTCCAGCTGAGGGCAGCGCCTCAAAGACACAGGGCTTGGCCTTCAACTCCTGGAGCAGCTTCCGACGCGTGCTTGCTGGCAAATGTTTGTCCACCTGAGCACAGAAACCAATCGTGTGAGGTCTCCTTGGTCTGCAAGGACAGACCCTCGGCTCCCGCAGTGCTCTGAGATACTGTCACAGTGCCGAGAGCACCACTGGCCTAGAACCGGAGGGAAGACATATAGGCAGGGCAGGTAGATGGGGAGGCAGTGTCCTTGGAGGAGGAGGAATGGGTGAAGATGGCAGAGAAGTGAAGCATCAGCCAGTGAACAGGTTCAGGTGAACCAGCCTTGCTCTGTACCCTCAAAAGCTTCCTCCCACGAGCTGTAGCCCAAGTGCTCAGGCAGCCGTAGGGGCAGAAAAGGCAAGAGAGGCGAAGAAAACCCAACCAAGAAAGTATGCGTTACACATTGTCCGTGCTTTACCTTCTTAACAGGCTCATTCATGGTGATGAACCATTTACAGGGGACCTGGAGCTGATTGTGGAGCTGGACAGTTTCTTCCTGGCACTGCCCACACTGGACAGCGGAGAACTCCAGTCTGTCCCTGGAGAGGCAGAGGGATGGCACAGTCACGTTGGCACGGAGGTGGACGTGAAACGTGGGGCCTCCTGCTACCTAGTGAAGGACAGAGCATCCAGCTGAGAGTCCAAGTGACATCTGCTGCTGTCCTCGACCTGCCCCTGCCCCAAAAGATGCTGCGGGCACAGGGAGGTGAGGGACCATGCGGTACCTTGATGGGCAGGAGCACGTCCACCTCTCCCAGCGGCAGGTTGGCACTTTGTGGGTCGAAGCGCACTTCAAACGTCTCTGTCTCGCAGTAGGGCAGGTGCTTCACGCGGTCCAGCTCCACGCTGAAACCTTGAACAGATGGAAATAAAGCAGCTGAGACACTCAAGCGATATAAAATGTGTCACAAGCACATTAAGGCCATACAGGTGCCCTGGCTGGCAGCTCTGTGAAGGACCCCTTTGCATCTCCGGAGAAGCCTGCCACTCTTTCTTACTTGTCACCGCACAAGGAGGAAGGGTTTTCACAGCCAGAATCCAAGACCCGCATGGTAAAAAGGATCAGTTGAGGAGCTCCAACAATTCCTTCATCAGGCATCCAGGGAAGGATGCACAGACCTTTCCAAAGGAGAATTTCTAACTATGATTCCCCCATGGTGTTCCCTGGAAAACAACTTCGAGGAGACACCTGACCATTCCTCAGACACAGCAAGTCACCGTTTGATGGCACTGCAGCCTTACCTCAAGGCCTGTTTTGGAAAGCTATTTCGATACAACAGAGGACCTCACAGGCTGTTTTCTCAATAAAGGCAGAACAGAAGTGCTATGACATTACGAACGCTAAACAAAGCGCTCCCAAACCACCGAGTCCATCTGTTTGCAACACAAGCCCACAGAGCGCACAAAGAAACTCCGATAACGCTCATGGTAGCCAAGAGCAGAAGAGGCTGAGAGATGACCATGGCGATCAGCCCATCTAGCCCCTGCAATGAAGTGTTAGGACAGTCACAGGCAGGCCAGGTCTCTGGGCACTGCTGGCCAGGAGAACTTGGGCTCTAAAGCACCGAGCAGGGGGTACTAAGGAGGAAAAAGCTATACAAACAAGCACTCAGAAAAACTCCCCACGTCCAGCGGCTTAAGCTAATTTGCCAGAGACAGCTCCTTCAAGCCCACGTGAAGTCTCTCCAGCACTGGTTACCTGTGTCACACAGGACCCGTCCATCGGCATGGAAGGACACAGGGAACTGCCCGGTGTTGGTGATCTTCACGATGTGCGTGTGGATGTTACCGAGAATGACGTAGCCAAAGTCCAGGACATACTCGGGCAGCTCAGCTCTGAAAGGAGGAGTAAGGAGAGTCCTTAAACCACAGCCTGGCTACGTCTCCAAGTGGATGGAACATGCAAATAAAGCGGGTATTTCTGTATTCGCTGCTGTAAAAACTCAACTCTAGCCAGTGAAACCCAAGGCCTGACCACCTGGTAATAAGTCTTTGGTAAGCCACAGGGAGTATAGGTCCTAGGTTTTATTAGCTACCAATGGGACCTTAACATAAAATTATTTTGCACTGCTCTGCAACCAGATGTGTCCCCAAAGGAGCACTGGTAACGCAGTAATCAACACCTACAAGATTCACGGGAAGGTCCTTTTCCAGAGCAATCCCACTCGGGAAAATACATAAATGATCTGTTTTGCAGAGCATCTTCTTCCTGAATTGGAGCCTACAGTGCCCATCCCTCATCATGAAGGAGCAAAAGGAACAACCAAGTTACCTAGGTAAGCCCTGCAGTCCCACCAGCATCCAAGCCACCTGATTTAGGGTTTGTCTGTTGGGTTGACGGTTGGACTCGATGATCTTAGAGGTCTTTTCCAACCTCAATGATTCTATGATTCTATTCTATGATTCTATGATTCTAAAAAGCTATACAAACAAGCACTCAGAAAAACTCCCCACGTCCAGCGGCTTAAGCTAATTTGCCAGAGACAGCTCCTTCAAGCCCACGTGAAGTCTCTCCAGCACTGGTTACCTGTGTCACACAGGACCCGTCCATCGGCATGGAAGGACACAGGGAACTGCCCGGTGTTGGTGATCTTCACGATGTGCGTGTGGATGTTACCGAGAATGACGTAGCCAAAGTCCAGGACATACTCGGGCAGCTCAGCTCTGAAAGGAGGAGTAAGGAGAGTCCTTAAACCACAGCCTGGCTACGTCTCCAAGTGGATGGAACATGCAAATAAAGCGGGTATTTCTGTATTCGCTGCTGTAAAAACTCAACTCTAGCCAGTGAAACCCAAGGCCTGACCACCTGGTAATAAGTCTTTGGTAAGCGACAGGGAGTATAGGTCCTAGGTTTTATTAGCTACCAATGGGACCTTAACATAAAATTATTTTGCACTGCTCTGCAACCAGATGTATCCCCAAAGGAGCACTGGTAACGCAGTAATCAACACCTACAAGATTCACGGGAAGGTCCTTTTCCAGAGCAATCCCACTCGGGAAAATACATAAATGATCTGTTTTGCAGAGCATCTTCTTCCTGAATTGGAGCCTACGGTGCCCATCCCTCATCATGAAGGAGCAAAAGGAACAACCAAGTTACCTAGGTAAGCCCTGCAGTCCCACCAGCATCCAAGCCACCTGATTTAGGGTTTGTCAAGCTAATACCTATGCTCTTTTTGCTTAGCGTGATCCGTTTGTTGGAAAAAAGACGCCAGCTTTGAGTTGTCTCTTTCAGAGCTGGTCAGCAGGGATGGTGTCCGTGCTGCCTGGATGGGCTTGATGGTCTGCACTGGATCCCCTCAGCTCTAAGAACAGAACCCATCATGCGTGGGGAGTTGAGCACCTCCAAAGCTCAGGGTGGCACTGTGGAGGTGAGGACATTCAGCTGCTCACAGGGAGCATGTCAAAACTATCAGGATCAGACCCTTTCTGAAGTCCCCAGCTATTCCCAGCTCTGCAGACACAAGGAGCTCTCAGGAGCAGGGGTGCGCCGCCGGGTGTTACCCTTGGGGTGCCTGGAGATAGGGTACGGGAGTCCCCACTAACTTGAGAAGCCTCCGACGAGCATGCTGGTCAAAGGCAGTGTCCTCTGGGGGACCGGAGGAGAGAGCTTTCTGCTGCTCCAGGGCGTGTTCCTCTATCAGCATCTGCTCCATCTGCATCTGCAACCGAGTGTCAAACTGAGGAAAGCAAAGACGGTGGCTGGTTAGCAAAGGTCCTTCCAAGGGACAGGCTTGTCCCTGAAAGAGGATCCCACCCTACTCTTGTTGAGACGGGTGATGGGGTCCTCCTGTCTCGCTGCTCAGTGTCTGTGACACCTCCTGCTCTCTTAACCAGGACCTTATCTGAAGGGAAATGAACTCCAGCATCTTAGCCTGCCCAGTCACTGTTATAAAAGCTGATCTGGCCAGACAAACAAGTCAGGAACCTTCCAGTGCTCCAAGTATTTCCCTGCCCCCAGCCACTGCCAAAGCAGCTTGGACAAAAGCGCTCTCCAAAAGGGAACCACGATAGAGCTGGTGCCTCTTGGAGATGAACACTGACAGCACGGTCCAGGGCGCAGTCAGGCTGCTGCTATTAAGCTCTGTAAACCTGGCAGGGCTTGGGTTGTGAGCAACAAACACCCCAGCGATGACCTGCGTCTCCATCAAAGTACCATAAATCAAATCACTTGAGCGTGGTCTTCAGGATCTCTCCGTGGGGTAGTCAGGAAGCTGGTGCATCTACGGGAGGGACAACTACCAGAGGTGGGCAGCCCCCTGGGGCAACGCTGAACTGAGATGCATGATCATGGCCAGGTGCGGGCAGGGAGGTCCCAAGTGCAGCAGGGCACCGCAAAGCCTGCTACGGGGTGCAAGGGGCCCAAGTGACACAGCGGGAGGGTGGCACGTGCCAAACAGGACAGCAGCCGTTCTCACCACGGTGCCCGAGTCATCCGTGGGTGGCTCTGCGGCCGCAGCCTCCCCCAGAACAACTGCTTCATCTCTCTGGCTGTCTTTTTCCATCTTCTCTTTTGCCTCTTTGAGGATCTTCTCATATTTTTTGTTTCCTGCAAGAAGAAAACATCCACAAATAGAAGTGTGGGCGCAGCGCCATTCCCCTTTAAGCTGGGAAGCCCCACTCCCCTGACGCTGGCCTCTCCCAGAAACAAACCCCTCAAGCAATGTATGGAAAGTGGATGCTACTTTTCCTCTATGAATCCTGGTGTTCACTCCCACCCATCTACTCCCCGCACAGGAGCATCTCATCCCCTGTAACGTGACGCAAATCCAACCCTGCCAAAATCCCTGCCAGCCTGCGTTACAGCTTTCCCGAGCATTTCTGTCTAACCATCATCTTTCCAGGCCACCAACAGATACACTGGCAAGCTCTGCAGGATGGTTCCTGGGGCAAAGCCCACATGGGCTTCTAGAGACTCAGGAAGCAAACAGAGGGCTGAGTGTTGGTCTGACAGCCCTGAAGCCTCCAGGCTTGGTGGAGGTGGGTGTGAGCTGCCCTATGGGCATATGACATGGGGGAAAAACCAGGGGACCTTCCTGGGGAGCAGACAGGCAGTACTCACCTTTGATGTTCCTGGGAAGGTCCAAGTAGATCCTGGGGAAGCTCCCCTCTCCTTTCAGGGAGATCTCTTCTGGCTCCAGGTGACCCACTTGGATCTGGAAAGTCCTGCAGAAGACTCCAGGCACTCCCGGCAGGTAATAGACTTTGAGCACTTGCTCCTCGCCAGGTCCAACGTAACCCTGCAGGGTGTGGGAGAGGAGGGAGGGAACGCAACCAAAGAGAGCTTGGTGGAGGGATGGCTCAGACAATAGGCACGCTGAGAAGAGAAGGCAGGTTCTCAAAGATAAGAAAGTATCAGACAACATCACCTTCTAGCCTTCTTGTATCCGAAAGCTCAAGTCTCCTACACCAGGATGCAGTATGTCCTTCAGAGGGCTCATGGGATGCATTCCCACAGCACAGACTGCCCTTTGCTCAGCATGAGCACAGCTCTTCTGCTGACGGTGTTTACCCTCTGCTAGCAAGAGCCAGACTGAATAAACAAAAGCTCTTTTACCAGCTGCTATGGAAGATGAGTGAAGTGCCCGCGCTCTCAGCAGAGGCGGCAGCTCCTGTCACAGCACGTCAGTGGTTCCCAGGCTGGTGTCGAAGGGCCCGACCCCTTATTAATGACCCCAACCAAACATCTCCTATCTGTGCGGTTACACCGAGCGTGCACGAGCCTATCTGGACTCATGGTGACCTGCAAACATACGTCTCTGGAAAAGCAGGAGCTAAGACAAGATCCGGGGAAGAAGGTGTTGCCAGGAAGGTCACTTCCTCTCTGGGCTTCCAGAAGGGCTGTCTGAGCCCCGGGCTGGGTCACGCCAGCCAGGTCAAGAGCAAATGCAAGCAGACAGGAACATGGCCTCTGGGTGACAGGACACAGCCGCAGCTTTCCTTGGCTTGCCCTCTGCACTCTGGGCTGGACCCTCGGCTCCCCGCTCCCTTCCACGCTGCAGGGAGAAGCTGCTGAGCGGGACAGATCCTGCCACTCGGTCCCCTGAGCCCTTACTCCAGCACACAACACAGCTGCAGTGCAAGTGAGCCCTGCCCAACTGCCAGGGCCGATGACGCTGTTACAGCAACTGACAGCACGGGTCCAAGCAGAGCTGTGTCTTCGGAAGCTCGCAGGAAGAGGGCATCAGTGTGTCATCCCTTCTAGGAGACAGGTACGAGGAAATGTGAAAGCCATTTGGCTTCCTCTTCCCATCGCAAAAAGGGACAAAGATAGGAACGCTGCTTCAGCTCAAAGACATCTGAGAAGCTGGGATGGTGGGATGCTGCAAACTCCTCTCCTTGCTATTCCAGCCCCGCTCCTCCCTCGCCCCCTCACTGCCCCACAAAGCTGCTGCAGAGCAGCAAAGCTGGAGGAGTGAGGGACCAGTACAGGGGCTGTTACAATTTCTGGCAAAGGAGCTGCACACCCAAGCAAGAGAGTATTTAAGTCCTGCTTAGTGCTGGCAGGGGGCAGGCAGGGTTTGTTACAGGTGGGGACAAGGAGTAAGTCCTGTCCGATCACACAACCTGGGTAAGGTGACCCTCAGGAGAGCCTGCACCGTCCGGCTCCGGCGTCCGCACAACCAGAGAGCTCAGCAGCTGGGGCCCAGAGAGCTACCCAAGCACTCGCGCCTCCTGCCAGTGGTTGCTGTATGACAGCAGAGCCACCGGCCAGCAAAGGCCACTAAGGGAGTCGATCAGGACCACGCCTGCTCGACCTTCTCTGCCCCCCGGGCAGCAATTGCTTACAGCCCTGTCTCCCCTGTCTGCTTTTGTGGGTTTGTTCTTTTTTTTTTTGTTGTTGTTCTTTTGTTTTCCCCCCCCTATAACCCTCTCCTAGGCAGCCTGACACAGGGCCAGGGTTAATCACTTGTACTACCTCCGTACTCACCGTGCTGGGCACGACCAGGGGCACGCCAGGCAGAGGGCTGTCTGCAGCGGCTGCGCTGGGGCTTAGCACCACGTAGGTAAATCCTACTTTCCCGCTGTTCTGCAGGGTGATCTCTGCTTCGGTGACTTCGTAAAACAGCTGAAGAGAGGACAGCGGAGCGGGAAGTTACAGACACAGATCTGCTGCTGGGAATTCTCCTTCCTCTTTCATTGGGTTGAAAGCAAACAAACACAACCACAGAGGGACCACAGAGGCGATAAGGGCACTCGACTCTCCCGGGTTCACCTGGGGAACCCACAGCCAAAGGGTGCCTCTTAGCCCTACACAGGAACAGATACTTACGGCAGCACACAGAGGTGCAATAATAACCACGTAAAGATCGGTAATAAACAAACGAGGGGATACAAGCCCTCTGCACTTTAAGGTGTCATCCAACAGCTAGCTGAAACAAAGAAGGAAGCATCAAGGCATTTCGGAAGAAAAGGCACCCAACATGCAAGCATTTGCAAGCAAAATACAAGCCAAAAGGGAGACAGACAGTGCAACACATACAGAGCCAACAGCTGGAAGTATCTGTGGGGTTTTTAACTGAAAAGAAGTAAAGCAGGGATTATTCTGGGACATTCTCTCCAGCTATAGTGACTGGAAGCCCAAGTTAACGTCCTCCCTGGTTTGTTTTGTTGATTAATCAAGAGCATTGAAAAAGAGCATCTCCTTGGACCTCAGGCTTTAGGAGCAGATCGGAGGACGGACGTCTCAGGGCATGTCCTGATCTGGAGATCACCACTGGGACCCTGCCTGCCCCAGGAGGCAGCGTTAGTAACCCTGAAGAGGAGGAATTCCCAACTTTGGCGGGGGTGGGCGGAGGTGACCATTAAAAACCAGCTTGGATGCAGGACGTATCACTCAAAGGTTGTACTTCCAAGCCATACAGCCAACAAAGTAGCTGGGAAGGGGAGAGAGCCCTAGACCTAGGCGGGCAGCAACCCACCAATGATGGTTTCAGGGACCTCTGCTGAGAGAAGTGCGTGGTACCTGCAGGCCGCAGTCGATCTCCATGACGTCTAGGAGGTAGTTGATGAGCGAAGCCTCCCCGCTCAGCGCGATCTCGTAAGTCGGGCCTCCCTCCACCCTGCACAGCGCCACGACGCGGGCAATGATGTTTGTGTGGCCAAAGAAGGTGAACGTGACCCACTGGCTCTCGCCTGGCTGCAGCACACCGTACAGCGGCAGGACATCAAAAACCTGGAGGTAAGGGAGGAGAGATCAAGACGTTGAGCATCAAAATTGATGCAGAAGAGCAGCCGTGGCTTGGAGCAAAGGACAGACGTGGCTGGAGGGGCCTCTTCCTCAAACACAGGCAAAATCATCCTAATCTTGTCCTGCATCCATTACACTTTCCAGTGGAAGAACCATGGGAAAAATCTTCTCCCATACTGACTAATTAATGCATTAATTAATGCACTACATTAAAGTAATTTGGGAGGTCTCCTGGCAGCAAGAAATTCTCTCCACTGCAGAATTTTCCTTTAAAAACCACCTTTTACTGCCTTTAGAAAAACACAAGACTCAGAAGTGAGAGCCCTTGGAGCCGGCGGGAGGACTCCAGGCCAGCTCAGCTGACTCCTGATGCTTTTCACTCTCTCTCCGATTTGCATGCTGCTCGCTCTCAAGATGCTACAGCAAAAGCTACCGCAGAAATTTCCTAGTGGCCACTTGATTAGTAACAAGACGGATAATACCCTCCATAGGTGCTGCACAGGTAGCGTCCTTGGTCAGCCCTACGACGTCCTGCACGGCCTCTCCAATGACCAGTCGCTTCAGCAGTGCTGTGCGATGCGCTTGGAGGGGTGCGAGGCCACTCTGTGAGCAGCACCGAGGGCCACCAGTGGGAGTGGGGGCTACATAACTGCTTGCCACACTGGAAACGCAGAAGTGAGACAGATTCCCACTTACCTCCTCCACTCCCAAGGCGAGGGGCTCTGCCTCCATGAACTGCATCAATTCCTTGACCCTCACTGGGCTCTGAGTCTCCGCAGCACCTTCCAGCTCCGCAGCAGTAGATGGTAGCGGCTGGAAAACAAGCACCATGGGCTGCAGTAAGCAGCTGGCTGGTCTGGGTGAGACCACTCTGCTGCAGGCTCCACCACCTCATCTAGCCAGGAGCAGCTGAGATGGGACCTGGGCGCAAATCAAGTAGGGGTATGTCCATGCCAACAGTTGAGTGTGGGTCCAAGCCCACCCACAGGTGAGACGCGGGCTCCATCTGCACTTCTGACACGCAAGCTTGCACGAGGAAGCCGGGTGCACCCAGCACTCACTCCTGGCAGAAACCTCAAAGGCATTTTGCACCCTCGAGCCAGCCCAGCTGCGCTCACTCCTGCCCAAGGAACACGCTGAGAATCCCACGCTTGGACAGGTTCGGTCTTCTGTGACAAAAATAGGAACACAGCTGCAAGCAAGACGTATCAAAACCAGGAAAATAAGGACTTAGAAAGTGCTCGGCACAACTATCCCATTTGAGATGGTGCTTAGGTTTCATCTCATGCACTCATCAGTGCTGGAGAGCTGAGGAACTCTGCCGGGTCATTCTTCGCCAACGGCACCTTCCTGAAGAAGGCAGCTGAGATGTTTTTCTGTCTTGCAACAGCAGCTGAGAGCTGGTATTTAACCTCAGAGGTGTCATCTGTCAAAAGGAACCTCATCCCTGGGCTTCTAACCCCTATTTATAAATGAGGGCTTTCTGATTGCTCTTGAAGTTTAAGAATACCTGCTTCTTTGCTAATGTGAAGAAGTGCTTTGTGCTGTGACCTTGACTTCAGCAGATTCTGCAAGAATATTTACCGGACATCCTTAGACCTAATCAGGGGCTACACCTCCCCAGTAGATAAAGCACTGGGGAGGGTAGAGCCTTCTCGCATTTCGATGCCCTTTCTGTCACCCCCACATTTTCAAACCCAGCAAAGCTTTGCCAAGCATATATTCCCAAAGATGCTAACCACACCTTTCCTAGGCCTGTGGTCTCCCACCTCCCCAGGGAGGTTATACGGATATCACCTTGATGCAGAGACACAAGCAGAAGATGAAACTGCAATCCAGAGGTATCCTTTGAAGCAATTTTGGATCCTACTTAGCCACGTCCACTTGAATTTCCCTGGTTTATTGGTGCATACATGGCAACAAAGCAGGAAATAAAGATGATTTCATGCTTCTATCCAAAAACATTCAGCCACACTATTCTTTATGCTTACAGGGTACCATTTCTCCTGATTCAGAAAAAATGTGCAGCTATAACATTAAAACTGCCAGTATTTGGATGTGAGCAGGTGCAACTCCTTTCCTTGAACTTAATGCCAACGCTGGCACTTTCTGAACCTCTCGTGCTTTCTCACATCCTTTTTTTATTGCTCCAGGAGCAGCCTCTCTCCCACACGACGCAGAACAAGGCGCCAGTTCCCACTAGCACCAAGGTCAAGCTCCAAAGCACCGAGGTTCACCAGGAAGGTCAGCAGACCAAAAGCCATTTTCCATGCTAGGAGGAAGAGACAGTGACTTTGCAAAGTCTTGTTTTATAAAAGACAGCTCTTGTGGCCATCAGCGCAATACCGGGTCTCGGGGGAAGGCAGAGACATGAAAATGGGTGGCTCTAGCTGGGGTTGAGAAGGTGGTACATGGAGATCAGCACTTGGCACGGCTTGATATAGAGAGGGAACGGAAAGCCTTCACATCATGATGCAGATAAAAGCCTCATTTTACATTGTTAAAAAAAAAAAAAGTAAAAAAAAAAAAATCCCAAACTCCACATAGGTCCGTAGGATCTGAGTGGGCTTCTCCAAGCGAAACTATCCTATTTCTCACTTCCCAGAAGCCCCGTGTCCAGCTGCTGGCCCTGCTGCCCGGCCCGCTCTCAGGACACGTGACAGCAGGGCAGCAAAAAGGGAGGTTGGCACGAGCGCGGCTTCTTGGAGGCAAGCTGGGGGAGGCAACGCAAGCGGCAGGTGTACAAGAAAATCTACCTTTGCTTCCAGGGAGTCATCTGCATCTGCTGGCTCTTGGGCAGGATCCCCCGCTGCTCCCAGGGCTTCGGCTGGCTCCGCTGCACCTCCATCCCCGGAGCTGCTCTCTGCAGACCCCGAGAGCTCTGACCAGGCTCCCTCTTCCTTCGGTGGTTGGGGTTTGATGAAAAATTTAGGTGCTGGAGGGCTGAACCTGGAGAATAACATAACGTTGATCATGGGCCTGCAGTGGGAGGGAGGAAAGTCTGCACGAGCAGCTCCTCGCCAGGACGCGGCCCCTGGGTGGGCACTGGTGGTGTGAGCTCGGTGACGGGTCTGACCCAGCAGCTCCGAAACCAGGACGGAGCAGGTTAACTCTTGGGGCCGCCCAGGGACAACACGCCTCGCCGCTGGTATAGCAGCGGTGCAGGCAGCTGGCAACTGGTTGCAACAAGGAATGGAAGAAGACACAGAGGTGAACGCCTTGTGGGGAGGCAAAAAGTGCAGCAGGAAAGGAAAAGACAGACAAACTGCAAAAAGGTGAGACTGAAACACAAAGGGGCAGATCCGAACAGCGATGAGCCAGTACAGACCCACCAGTGCCCTCCTGAGAGCACCCACCGCCGCGGACCGTGCCCTCCCCACCCAGAGGGCCAAAGCGAGAAATTTTGCAGCTCTACTCGACCTTTATCCTGAATATTTCCCCTGACAATTACCCGCAGCTGTAGGTCAGTACAAGCAAGCGGCGATGCTGGTGGCTTTCTCTAAGTGGGATCAGGCGGGAGCAGGGATGGAGCCCGCAGCCTGCTGTGCCCTGATCGGACAGAGCCCAGCACAGCTCAGGGGCACCCACGGAGCCCAGCACGGGACACCCTCGCACACGCAACGCCACCAGCAACACGGAAAGACACGCCGAACAATTCCAGGCAGAGACTCACAATTAAACAGCCCATTGATCCCTGATGAGCACCGAAGCAGCAGTGATTAGTACTTTGGGGAAGGAAGTTTCAGTCATTTTTAATCAATATACAGCAAACGTCGATGACAAGATTCAGGTCCCTGCTGTGCCGCAGGCGCTCCCCAGTTGCAAAACAACAGCTCTGACTGCACCTCGCGCTAAAAGGGCAGCAGCTCTGCTGAAACAAGGTTGTAACTGATGTGGCACTTACCGACGGCGTCATTACCTCTCCAGCAGTTTCTAAACTCAAACCGTTTGAGGACCAATTTGGCAAATGATTCAGCAAAGCTGAAGTTTTTACCAAGAGAGCTGAGTTTACAGTTTGACCGACATCTGACAGTAAAAAGTATATGGTTTAAAATTTTCTGACATTCCCAGGTGACTCAGATTACGTTCCCTGTTTTGAGTTGGGGCAGGTGCTCACAGTAACTCTGCTTGTATTTCTACCGTCACGTGGAGGGACACCCTCGAACCATGCCTGCCTGTCACTGTGCCTATTTGCAAGTGTTCCCCACAGGCAAACAAGGCAGATTTTTACAGCAACCTGGGTGCTTTATTCCCCGCTGGAAATTCAGTGCCTTTATCGATATGCTCCCAGACGAATATTTATCTTTAGCTTTGTAGCTTATTATCTAAGGCTAGTTTTCATTTCTGGGTTAGAGGCTCTGCTCTTCATAACCTGAGAGGTCCCACCTGACTTGCCTTCCTGCAACCGCACGCAAGAACAAGGCTTGGCCCAGGTGAGCTGCTCCGCAGCCCTCCCTCCGCCTGCTGCTGGGACCCCACGGGGGACCCCGAGCGAGACCTCAGCACCGTCCACATGGAAGAGCAAAGCAGGACTGGAGGGGACGAAGGCACTCGCTCGCCCCTGCGAAGCATCACCCATCTCCAGTCCCATCCGTGCAACCTTCACTCCTCTCGGCCGAAGCACCTTAATATATGTGTCGGGGTGCACTGATGGGCGACCAAACTGCTCAACGCCTCCAGCAGCCGCTAACTCGGGCATCTGCGTAAGGATGAAATAAATTCAGCTCAGCTGCGACAACGGTGCCTCTGGGCAGCCTGCAGCTGAACATTACTTCTCCTGGGTGATAAGGGAGATGCCTTGTACCCCATAGGGGTACAAATATCCAGGGCCAGGAGCACCTGGAAGCCCTCCAGCTACGCACCAGTCCGCACACCAGTTCAGCGCATGAGTCTGGCCATCCTCACAGCGGCTGTCCCAAAACTGCTAGCTGCGATCCATCCTAGCGAGGAAATGAAAGCGCGGCTCTTAGAGCCGCTTGTGATAAATACTGCGGGTTAATAACAACTCCTGAGGAGAGGTAAACCCCTGAGATGGAAAATCCATAATCATTTATTAAATTACCTTTAGTTTTATAGAATGGTTTGAGGCAACTTCATGGGATTGCAGTGCCTAGACAACAATATTTTTCACTCTAAAGTAGAAGCCCTCTGGGACCCGGTGCGGGGAGATGATGAGATTAGCGAGTCCTGCTGCAGAGAAGCACAAAGCACAGCGAGGGACTTTCTCCAGTGGGGGAAAGTCAAGATGAATAACAAGAAGCATAACATGAAAAGGAAGGGAGCGAGGAACCCAAGGTGTCAATAGAAAGCTGACCCCTGGGACAAGAAATCTTCCTGGCGCTGAAGGAAAGGGGGTTGTCTTAGAAAAGGAGGAGGAAGGGGAAGATAACAAGATGTTCAGCATCAGCCCAGGCTTCAGGCAGCTCTTTCTCTGATGTGAATTTGGGACTTTCTGGGCACCCTCTAGCACCTTCAGGCCGAGGTTGTGAATGCAGGGAGGAAGGCAAAGAGCAGAAAGCAGTTCCTCCACCTGCAGAGAGGACCCATCCCAAACCAGAGGGGCCAAAGGGCTGTGGAAGTGTCTCCACCAGCACCGTGGTGGAGCCTCCCCACATAAGCAGGTCAGCCGGGAGCTGAAGGGGCTGAAAGCAAGGTCGTAACCCCTCTGGGTCCGTCTCACCCAACCCAGCCACCCCTCAGATGAGACAAAAATGCATCCAGGAATTAACAGTGGGGATTTAATGGGAGCACGGGCAGACTGACATCAGGGAGAGAGGGGTCCTTCCTGCTAGGGCCGGGACAACCTTGTGCCACCCACCGTCCCCAACCTCTGAGACATTAGAAAAAAAATATCTCAGCCTGTCTCCTGGTTTCTGAGCCTGCCGGGGACACAGCTTCACACCGCTTCCCACACCCACCTCCCAAAATAGAGGAGCTAGAAATCACACTGCTTCCGCAAGCTACATGTGAAGATTCACGCGGGATGACGTGACCCTGCCGAATCAGGCTGTGTGAGAGCCGGCAACATCAGGACAGTCACCCCAAAATTGTAACGGGAATGCCCGCGGTCCCTGCAGCCCCTGCCAGCACCAAGGACATGTGCCAGAAGCCACCACCTCTTCGCATTAAATGCAAGAGTTTTAACAGTGCTGAGACTGCTTCCCTAGTGCGTGGTACCCACATGCGGAGCATCCTTGCCCAGGCCCTCAAGGACCACCTGCTGGTGCACCCGTTAGGCACAGCCACGGCACCGGGTGAAAACAAGCCTCCCAACAAAGCACGAGCCCTTCTCAGGTTATCACAGGGCAAAGCACCGGAGACCGCATGTCCGTGAGGCATCTAAACAGGCTCCTACGATGCACTTTTATTTCTCCTTCAGGCCATCAGATGCGTATTAAACACTTTGGAGCAAGCCACAGACAGCTCAAGGGTGTTTGCAACTGAAAGCAAAATAATATATAAGACAGGAGTAAACTGAAAACCTTCCCAGTGCACCGTGTGGGAGCCCTGGGCTTGAGCTGGGCCACGTGGCCAGCAGCTGAAGAAGGCGGTGGTGATAGTCTGCCCTCATCAATAGTGACTATTAAACTGCATTTTGTCCAAATGGCCCTGAAGCCTATTTCTTTGCTAGGATAAATTCCTCTGCTAATCTAAGGTTTGCGTATTTATTGAACCACCCATTGAAATTCAGACCAGGCAGTGGAGAGACAGAGAAGAGAAGCAACGTTGCTGCGGTGAGATCTGACACCTCCAGCTTCTGTCTTGCGCACGCTGGAAATTATTAAGCTGGATTCAGCGTTCATCTGAATGCAGCGAGCGGTCTTGGGGACATCCCACTGTGACCGAGTATGAATTAACTTGCAGTTAATACGCAGTTTAATGGCCACTTACTTACTTGAGTCAAAAAAATGTCACTTTTGAGAGATGAGGGAGAATTTTGATTTCTTGTTTGAAAGTAGAAATTGTGTAGGAGTGGACGCAGGGATGCTACTACTGAAAAGAAGTGAAGTATCCCGTGCTCCTGGGGCAGCAACCAGAACTCTCCAGCACCCGTCAAGCAGGAGCCACAGGATTTGATTTTGGGGTGCACCGAGAGCTTCCTGCTGAAGCCCACAGACCTCAACTGTACCATCACTAGACGAGAGAGTCAGAGGAAGGTCTGAGGCCCCTCGAGCTCCTTCTGACGTAGCTCGTGCCTCTCGCAGAGTGTTTCCACGGGATGTGGCTGGTCCGGTTTTGCAGGGTGCAGGTGCTAAAGCTCCTCAGCCACGTTGGTCCAACTTAAGCTGGATCAGGGCCAGTCACCACTGGCACTGCAGGCACAGCGGGTCTTCGTGGAGATCACCCTTAGGCCGCAGTACTTTCCTCTCTTGACAAGTTGTGGCCCTGGAAGAAGTCCCCACTGACTTTACTGGAGTTACTCTGACTTGCACTGATTTTACAGGCAGCAAAACATCGCCCGTTAAGTCCTCTCCTTCCTCACGCGTTGCACATCAGCCAGGTGATCTATAAGCATCAGATGAGGCGGTAGGAAGCTCCTGATTCTCTATCAGACAGAATAATACTTCTCAATCAGACTCTGGCCAAAGGTCCCTCTGAACAAATCAGTAGCTTTAACGATAAATACAATTTGTAGTCTTTGTTCAAAATTAAACAAGCCCCGACAGCTGTAATTTGGAGATGCTATTTAAAGTACTCAGCATCAATTCCAATCTTACCAGCTACTTCAAAAATGAGCTCTGCAAACAGACGACTGTATCGACTCCCATAACTGATAGCAGAGGAGGAGAGACGCGCTCCAGCCGTCTTTGTGGCAGGGATTTGGACATTCACCATTGTAAGATGACTTCATGGGGGCAAGCCTGAGAGCTTGGCAAACCACAAAGGGTATGGCTGCAAGGGTTAAAAATATTAGGAAGCGGTGGGGAGCCAAAGAATTGGTTGAGCATAAAACCAGCTGAGAGCAGCAGGCTGGTCCTGGGTGCGTTAGACAGGCAAGCAGAAAGCTCCCAGCCACGGGAAGAGAGATATTCTTGATCTATCTTCTCCTTAGGTAAAGGCTGCAGGAGACCGAAGCTACATCTCAACAAGTTTGTGAAAGGGATGACCAGGACACAGCCTGAGATGGTAGGGAGCAGACTGGGTGGGCTTGGCAGGCCAGCTTCACCCTACAAGAAGCCAAAAAGCAGCTCAAGCCTGAGCTGAGGCACCCTGGGGGGTCGAGGACCAGCACGTACCTGGGCTCTGCCCAGGCACCCCTGTGCTCCGGGTGCCTTGTTGCACCCCGCGGCAGCACGCAAAGAGCTCGCAACCCCTGGCCAAGCAGCCTCCAGAGCACAGTGGCATGCAGCTGCACCACAGGAAAACCAAACCACGAGGACAAGCTCACGGCACAGCTGCCGGCCTCTCTGCCTGCCAGCTAGCATCACCGTCCCTCCGCCGTGCCAAGAGCAGAGCGAGGAAAAGGAGGGAGATGAAATGACGGAGCGTGTCCTGAAGTCCTCACCTAGAAGGAAAGGTCCCTGCTCGTCTCGACCGCTTCTGCTGAGCCCCAGAAGGTGTCTCCACCGGCCCACGCTGATGCAGGCTGCCCGGCACGGCCTGGGCAGCAGCGGTGCCACAGCCCAGCAAGCCCTCCCAGCAGGACTCTGCAGCGGGTCACCGCAGGGAAAGGCAGGAGAAGGTGAAGCACCAACGATAACAAACACAGCAGAAAAAACAAACCAAAAAAAGCCTCGGTTTAATATACTTCCTAGGGTCGCATCCCAAAATAAATCAGACAGACGCTGAAGCTCCACTCCGCTGAGTACGCCGGCATCGCCATCCATCCCCTGTCTAGAAAGAGCAGGGCTCCTCACACCAGCAGAAATCACAGACTTAAGGCTGTGCATGGCTTTTACCCTCTGTAAAAGGCTAGTTAACGTCGCTGCTGAGTTATTATTAAAGGTGACTCACATTGTACAACATAATTACCCCCTGCTTTACCGAGAGTAAGGCAGACGTACTCCCAGGAACATGCTCACAAGTCCAATGGCCCCACTGAGCTCCTGGGGACGGGGCGAGGGATGACCACACAGAATTGGCCTGGTCCAGGTGACACCGGGGACAGCTGAGGACAAGTGTGGGGGGGCGGAGGCAAGCGGGCGAGGGAGAGGGGACAGTTACCACCGAAGAGGAAGCAAGCAAAGCAAGCTCACAGTTGGAAAGGTTTCCCGCAGAGGAGAAAAATGACTCTCGCGAGGGCAGAGCGGCTGAAAAGGCAGCATTAGTTGAGTTAGGCGCTCCCGAAAATGCATGGCACGCCAGCTGGCCCAGAAGGACCTTTGGGGTGCCCGACCCCCCGGGACCCCTGCCTCCCTCTGCTACACAAAGGGGACGGTGGGGAATAAACCAACCCTTCTCACACCACCCCACACCACTAACTCTGGGGTGGGCATCTCATTGGGCTGCCCCGCCCTTCGCAGAGCCCCACTAAGTCTCCCTGGGAGCTGAAGTCCTCTCCAAGCTGCTGTGCTGTAGAGAGCTAAAGGTTTCCCCCTCTCTTTGCCCCTGGCTGCCTCCCTCTCCACGTCAGGAGATGCAGATTTATGGTGATACATCCTCAACATCCCAAAGTCCTCACCTGGGCTGTTCGAACACAGGGTCCATATTCTCTTAACCGAATTGCTACTTGTTTTTTGAATGAGCAAAGACAATCCACCTGCTTCTGCGAGCAGCACGGCAATCTGTCAGAGTTCAAGGATCGTCTGGACGATGCTCTTAGTCACGATTTAGTTTTAGGTAGTCCTGCGAGGAGCAGGGATTTGGACTTGATGATCCTTACGGCTTACTACAAGGGTGGTAGTAACGGCAGTTCTTCACACTGTGGCTATTTTCAGGGATGAAGAGACGGGCCAGCTGGATGAGAAATGATTTTTTTAACAGGGTCATTTAACAGAGCCTATCGCAGCACGGAGTGGCTCCTCACCTAGAGCACACGGAGCTGGTGGCTGTGGCCAAAGAAACCATTGGCAAAGAAACCACTGGGGGACCAAAACGCTGGCTTCGGCCACCTGGCTTTTAGAGGAACAGCAAGGACCGCTTCTGCTCCACGCTGGGGCAATCTCCTGCCTCCTCAGTGATATAACAGGAAAACAGAGTACTGGCATGTGCCGGGCAGATCCCACCCTTTCTGAAAAAGAGATACGTGATGATGTTTTGGGAAATGAGCTCCCTTGACTGGTACTCTCCTCATCTGCCTTAAACCAGCCAGAAAGCAGCAAGGGATCTGAAGCCCACCCAAACCCCATGCTGTCCATCCGCCATCCCACTATCAGCCTCTCGAGGGGAAAGAGTGACTGTACAGAAGGACAAGCACCAGTTTCACTGGTGTCTTTGTGAGAGTCCAGCCTCACACAGGACAAAATCCCCGTTCTCTGGAAGGGTTTCTTCTGTGAATCCCTGTCTCGGCAGCAGCCAGCTCAGGGCTGAAGATGGGACCAGCAGGAGCGCTGGGCTCTCCATCACCTCTGCACTAGGAAGCACCTTGGACTAGAAGGAATCAGCACAAAAATCCCCAGTGCAGATTTACACCCCAAAATATGTGAAGATTTGACACATGGATTAAATTTGGCTTGAGTCCCTACTCCAAAGAGTTTAAAGATTTCCCAGCTACCCCGTGAAGACAGGGATGCACCAGCAAAGAGCACAGCGATACTAGAAACGACACTCTTGGGCAGAGCGATGCCAGTGGGATCAGATGGATTTTCCCTTAAGGAAAGCTGTTTGATGCACAGCTTGCAGGAAGCAGGAAAAGAGTGAAGGGTGAGAAACAGCTGGAGAAATTAAGAGAAACGAGGTCTGGAAAATTATGTCACCTTACCCATCATTGCCACACGCAATGACAGCAGGTCAGCAAATAAACAGCAGTAAACAGCCTATCCTGCCACCCAGATTTCATCTGACTGCTTCCTTAGTCAGTGCTGTGCCAGAGAGACGAAGTGGAAGCGACAGCAGCGGTTCCCGAATTGACACTCTTGCTCTGCCTCAGCCAGGCTATGACAGCAAGCTGTTCCCACCAACCAGGAAAAAAAAATTAAAAAAA
>NW_008794457.1:1902982-1945944 GCF_000699145.1 Aptenodytes forsteri | reverse complement strand
GTGCTCCCCACAAAAAAAAAAAAAAAAAAAAAAAAAAAAAAAAAAAAAAATCGACATTTTGTTTCATAAACAGTAAAGCTCTGCAGAGAGGGGCCTTGAGCAGCAGCCTAGAAAGAATTAAAGCACGAGCCACCCAGGCAGCACAGGCGTAATGGCATTTATAGGGAGGACGACGCTGTTTGCAATGCAAACGTACCTCGGGTTCCCACTGCGTGCCTTGGGTAACGAAGATGTTCAGAAAGCAAAGAGGGAAGTCGGCTGCTCCCCAGGTTTGCTAGCTGAACGTCGCTGGCAGAGCAAGAAGTCAGCGTTTGCTGACCGACTACAAAACCAGAAAGCAACCCCCATCCAACCACAGCCCACTCCGGGCATGGATGACACATGGACGTCTCCCATGGGTGACACATGGACGTCTCCCATGCTTTGTCCTGATGGCACAGACAGTCAGCTGCCTGACAGCACCTTGGGTGGGACGTGCAGTGCTTTTCACCCAAGGAATGCTTTCTCCTTCGCCTCCCTTGCCCTCAATCCACTCCAACACCATGGGGCTGCTCCCCAGTCCGCTGAGGGAAATTAAAGCTCTTGGGGTCTGTCACCCTTGTGCAAAGGAGGAGGCTGAGCCTCAGAAAACCCAAGTGTAACAGTTAAAGTGATTCCCATGCAGCCGTTCTGGGCTCGAACCTCCATTGCAATGGCCCGAGTAAAAGTTCTCCAGGTGTTTGACAGTGTAACTGTTGGTCAGAAGCCCTGGGGCAGCAGAAGCTGTCTCAAACCTGCAGCTTCCCAGCAAATGAGCTGGGTAAAAGCAGTGTCGTGCTGGAAGGCACAGAGGTGGAGGGTGCATGGTGAGGGTCACCATGCTGAAGGTGAAGGTAGAGAAGAGAAGCTTACAGACGTGCTGCAAATGGGAAATCATCACCCCCCAACCTTCATCCTGATAAAGCATCACCAACCCACACACAGTATCCAGGTTTATGTCTCTAATATAGACTCGGGAACAACATATGCTCACTTACTCCTGGCTCCAAACCCCTCCTTGGCACAAACTTTATTTACTTTTCATTCTGTCTGGGTGGAACAGGTAGCAGATTTCCCAAAGTCTCCCCTGCTTCAGCTCCCCAGTGTCTCTGTCCACGAGTACAGAGCCTCTCCGTCAGCCGTTCACAGCAGCCAGACTGCCACCCCAGAGGTGAAGCCAGCCCGGCACCCAGCCCTTGCTCCAGGAGACTCCCATCTCCGAGAAATAAGAGGCCACTTCTCTGTTACACCGACCAAACCACACGCAGCTGAAGGACACGTTCAGTGGCACACTTCCATCACGACTCAGCCCTCCTTTTCTAAGTCACCCACAGGATTTAAGCAGGAAAAGTAGCACCCATGGGGCTACCAAAGCCCTAAACGTACTGCCCCAAGGAGCTGATAGCACTGGGGGCGAGACGAGGGTATGCTCTACTGTCACTCATCTGAGACTCCCCAGCATCAGGGGCACGGTGGATGTATGCGTTTCTGATGTATATTCTTGCTGCTGATGTTGCTACCTCTCCCCTCCGGTGGCTGACAGAGCACTGCTGTCAGATTTTTGCCTTGCACTGTTTTTCACTGTCTGCATTTTCCATTTCTTCCTCGTTATAAAAACAACAAAGTAAAAAAACCATCAAATATAACACAGAATTGGTGGGGGGTTTTGTCAGTAACAAGGCTGGGATCTGGCTCACAGGGTGCAGCCTGCCAGGGGACATGGAAGGAGAGAGGGCAGAGGCATGAGAAATTACTAATGCCATAGGAAGACCCACTTGGGAGGAGGAAGGCTCCTTGTTTGTCCAAAACAAATTGGCCGAGAAAATCCTGGATGGAAAGGGAAGTGTCATTTTCTATCTGTTTAGCTCAACAAACCCTTTCCCCAAAGAATCTACTGGCAATTTATTTGTAGCCAAGAAGTTCCCACTCTCTAGAGACATCAGATCAACACACGGAGGGGGTTTGACATGTGCCACAGAGGTGCAGAGCTCCCTGCTGATCCATCCTGGCACACGGACCGCTCGGTGTGTGTTAGCTCTATCCCGGGGAGGGAACATGTCTCGCATGAAGGGGACAAAGACGTGATGCAGGAACAGCAATGCTCAAAGTAAATGACAAGGCATGGATGCTTAATAAAGGATGAAAACTCTAGAGACCAGCTAAGTTTTGGGATGAGCCTTTGTCAGCCTTTGTCACAGGTCTCGAAGAAAATCCTTGTATATCCCTTGGATTTAATGTCTTCCTTTTGATGGGAATCCCAAACAAAGCTGAGGAGCTGGATACTGCCTTTAGAAAGGAGGACAAACCAATCCTGGCGGAAGAAACCTTTAAGGTAAGGAACATGATGAAGCGTTTGAATTTGGCTCCATTTCTACTATCTCCTGCTGGGTGATTCTGGAGATCCATTCCAACGCCACAGAAAACATCTTGGTGCAAAGGCTTAACTCAGCTTTGAGCTACCAAAGGTCCAAGGGGTGAGGAGAGACTATTCTCAGTCTGTCTCCAACCACACAGGTCTAGAAGAGGAGTAACCGCAGGAGATTTATGGCTCAGCAATGTCAGAGAAGGGACATGGGTTGGCTTGAGTTGGGCATGTCCAACCACA
The DNA here is from genome assembly GCF_000699145.1 of Aptenodytes forsteri. Classification (NCBI taxonomy): domain Eukaryota; kingdom Metazoa; phylum Chordata; class Aves; order Sphenisciformes; family Spheniscidae; genus Aptenodytes; species Aptenodytes forsteri. The sequence continues at coordinate 1,943,321 of NW_008794457.1, read as the reverse complement.
CAGCAACGGTTGGACTGTGTTGCTTATATGATCGCTCTGCTCAAAGCGGCAGCAGTGACTAATGAGTAAGGAGAAAAAAAATGGGTTGAATAATTAGAAGGAAAAAAAAGTCTAAGCACAGAGTCCTGTCCAGGCAAAGAAACAACATTTTTCTCTCCTGGCCAAAATAAATGCGTGTGTCTGATTGATGCTGGGAGTCTCTGATGATGGGCTCCAGCAAGGCTAGATGTATGGATGGTTAAATTCTATTGATCTCACCTTCATGAGACCTGATGTTTGATTCCCTCGATGTCAGACTGAGTTAGTTTGACCTGATAATTTAGAATACCAACAGTGCTTAATGTGGACCAGAAATAATATCTGACATGCTGCCCTTCTGCCGGGCTCTTAACGAGCAATTTGAGGTGTTAATATCTTGGAGACCGTCTTAATTTCCAGCTCTGCCACGGAGGATCACATTGTGTCTGCTGAGGGACCCGGAGAGAGTACATTACTGCTTAATTAACATGCAGAGCAGAAAAGGGAGCTGTCGTAACGTCCACAGCGCTAACGAGCTGGCGAAGGGGCTATGCCAAACCCTTCGGAGCAGAGGCTGCTATCTCCTGCCAGATGCTCAGGACCCTCAACTGCTACCGACACAGCAGAGTTGGGTGACTCAGCATCCACTGGAAGAATGAGCACCTGCAGGCTCAGGGTCCAGCAAAGCCAATTTAGGCGGAGACGGGGCAATTAAAAGCTGAAAACTGATTCAGCATTCACATCTCCAAAAACCTAAATTGGTTCTAAAAAAAAAAAGAGTAAAGATAAACAGGCAACCGGCCAAGAAGTGGCCCCAGAGGAAATTAATTCCACACAGGCTTCGCTGTAATGTGCTTGTTTCTCTGTTATTATAAAATATATGCATTGTTCTATCATCAAAATTAGATTTTCCCTTTAGCTTGTAATTAAACCCTAATCTAATTTACCGGGAGGTGACAGAGGCCTCTAAGCAGAGCTTGCAGCCCTGCTCCCCTTTCCCCGCCCACCTCCCTTCACCTGCTTTTGCAGACTTCCCTCTGCATTTTGGTGTCTGTTCTGAAGGTGCCACGCATCAAGAAGGGCCCCCACCAAAGACTTTTTACTTGGTAAGACCCAGCTGTGAATGGGCTGCCCCAGTGCCCAGGTCTTCTCCCCCAAGCCCTCCTCATAGCCATAGCTAATTTCCAGTTCCCAACAGGTCGTCTCCTCTGAGCCAGATCCTAATTCTCTAAACACAACTGTTTATTGATGATCTCTATTATTTGTAATAGCAGCACTTCAATGCACAATGGTTAACTTTGCTCGGTTTCCTAGGGCGTTATGGAAAAACCATTTGCTACTGTAATTAAAACTCCCCAGACTAGACTTTTGTACTATGCAGAGAGGCCACAGAGGGAGCAACTGCTAGGAATGTGTTTATAGATGTGCTGCCGCACGACTGCAAGATTGCTCTTGGGCTTGGAAACCACAGACCAGCGCTGGATGGCCCTGCTCCCTGGGGATGTTCAGACAAGTCTTCCCACTAACATCTACAGCTGTACCCAAAGCCGCAGCAGAACCTTCCGTTTTGCCGTAAAACACTGAATAGCTGTTTCATGAATGTGACGTGCAGTTTAACAGATGAAAACTCACTTCACCAAGGTGGTGTTTGTTTCAGGCCACGAAGGTCTGAGAAAGCAGCTTTCCACGCCAGCTTTCTTTCCCAGGGGAAGCGGTACGGGGGCTATAGCGAAGCAGCAGCAAGAGACTGGGACAGCAGCCCATCGTTCTGGTGGCAGCGCCTGTGTAGGTTCTTAGTATGAGATGACAACAAACAGGGTTGGCGGGGAAGGAAAAAAGAGGTCACATTATATGTCTGCTTGTCCAAGTGCCTAAGCATGGCCTTGTAGCTCCAGAGATAAAGCAGGATTCTAGGTTACAGGCTACGCGAAAAGTGTTGGTAGTGTCACAGTCTCAGCTCGGCTGGAGAACATTGCCTCCTTCCCAGCGTCAAACTGCTGGAGATCGCCTATTCCCTGAGCATCGAGCCTGACCACGGCTGGTAGGTGTTACTTCCACAAGGGAAAGTTGAAAGCAATTTGTCAGGTCCCAGGCAAACAGCCTTGGTCTTTGCAAAGTATAAACAGGACACCAGGAAGGAGAAGAGCTTTAAGGAGAGGGCAAAGGTGCACGTACCTCATCTGGTGCGTGTGGCTGTCTGTCAGGAACGACCAGTGGTACCGTACAAGAAGCGGGCTGCAGTTGGTCATCTCGACGTAACGCACATCTTCAGTGTCATTCAAGATGCAGCCAAAGTCCAGGGCCATGGTCTGGATACGGAGATTCGGAAAGTAGACTTCTCCCCGAACGGTGACCTGCTCCTCATGAGGATGCTCGAGAAACAGTATCTTCAGAGCCTTCTCTGCTACCCGGATATTCAAATCCTCTTCGTAAGCAGGGTTAAATCTGATGGAGAGATGAAGTTCCTCCCCTATCTCCAGCTTCATGGGCTGCAAGGAGATTATTATTATTAACCACCAGTGTGATGAAGTCCCAAGGTCTGACGGCATGAAACGTGTAAATATTCAAAGTTTGACCCTAACGTGGCCTTCTCAGTTGGTCCTTCATTTTCTTTACAGTGTGCACCTGACCGCAAGCACGACAACACTCTTGTCTGAGACTATCTCAGGCTCACGTCTCTCTGCTCTGCATCAATATGAGAGCAAAATAAATATTTTTCTACTGAATTCTGGATCCACAAAAGCTATATGCTAAATACATAACCAAATCAGCACTCTGGCAAGCCAGGGCCTTTTGCCCTGACTCTAGAGGAACTCCTTTATCCTCACAGCACAAGTGCAACGGCGTTGCAGCCTCACCCTTGCAGGTGCTAGTCACCAGCACGGCACAGAAACACCACTTTTAGCAGAGTCCGTATCCAACACCTTCCACCGACAAGGGGGCAGGTGCCAGGGCAGCGGCTGGAGGAGCATCCTCAGCCTTCCCGAAAGCAGGGCTGCCCTCAAAGGGAGCAAGCTGCTCTTGATGTTATCTGAGGATGGCTGCTGGAGAGCTGGGATGGTTTCCGGGAGACGCCTTTACTACATGGCTTGCCCAGACCTAGTTGCCTGCTCCCCTCCCCTCATGTCTTAGAGCCAGGACATATTTCCCCAATTCAGATGATATTTCGTTTCCTTCAGCAACTTGTTTCGAATCTGATTTAGTTCAGGCCAGTCTACTGCTGACTCTAAAGAATAAACTTCTCTACTAGAAGACCTCCCAACAGAAACGCACCACCACACTCCTCCCTCTTCAAACCCCACCAGCAGGAAGGTCCACGGCTGCTCACCTGAACATCTGTGGGGAGGGGCTGCCGGTCCGCATCGCAGATTAAGAAGGGTTGCTCTAAGGCCAGGACAATGCTGAGTGGCAGGGAGGAGATGTTTTTTAAAGAAAGAGGCTTGTACTGAAGAGTTAGGACATCACTGGGTTGCTACAGAAACAGGAGACAAGGAAAAAAAAACAACCTGAAGTGACCACGGATCTCCTCCCCCTTCCGATGCATTTCAGATTTTTCAACCCCAAAAGTGCATACATCTCTATTTACTATTTTTATTAGTTTCTACCCTTCTAGAAGTTTTTTTCTCTAAGTATATCAGATGCTTTTCATGTTTAGAAACCACAGCATCCCCCGGGGGAGAGGGAAACAGTCTCGTGTACAGATGAGGGAATAGGACCCCGAGAGGACGCAGCTGCTTGAACAAGATCAAAACCCGAAAGTGAACCCAGGCCGTTTGCCTCCGGTTTTGTGTCCTCTCTTGGGCAGAATGGCACAAAATTATTTTCACTCACATACAGTAATTTCTTACAACCTTATCGGCTCTTTTAGCCTCACAAAAGCAGTGATGCTAGTCAGAGGAGAAAAGCGAGCAGGATTTGGCCCGCGGTGGAGAGCCTGCAGCAGCCTAAGGTTAGCTTTGAACATTTACGTGCACATACAGCCAGCTAGAAACCTCAACAGTCGGGTTGCGACATGTCTCCTGCTGCCCCTACTACAGTGACAAGGTGTCTCTGTAGCCTCAAAGCTAAGCTCAGCCTAAGCTATTTCTTCCTGTTTATGCATTGCTCTGGGCTTCCTGCATGGTTTAGATGAACGAGACAGTGTTTGGGAAACTAGCTCTGGGTGTATTGATATCAAACAGCTGCAGTGTCGTAGCACTCGATAAATCGGAGTGCGTGGCATCAAGCAGACCACAGGCAGACATCAGGGATAGCCGAAAAGCTTCTAATTAAATCTGAACTGCCTGCTCACAGGACTTTGTGCTTCTCTGGATGCCTGGGAACCAGAGGAGAGACCTGAAAACACAGAAACTAAATAATGAAACATCTTCTCTTCTTCAGACGCCTCGTGGGAGAGGGAAAGATGATGCAGACATTGGGATCCAGAGACTAAAGGGCACCTGCTTTGCGCTGGTGTTATCATCAGTGCAGCTGAAGGACATCTGCAGGTCCTTTGAAGGAGGTGAGGCTTGGGGAAATGGAAAGAGCTAGCATCCATACCAACAGCAGAGAAGGCAAAGGGAGACAAGAGATGAGAGTTTTTCCTCATCAGCCTGAGGAGTTGACAGGAATCTCAGTTTTTCTCAGCTTCCCTACAGGGATCGGTGTTCAGACATCACTGTACCTTGGAGGACCCTCAAAAACCTCCCTTTATACTGAGTACAGAAACTGGTGTCTCTCTAGAAGTGGTCGTGATCCCCCTCTGCGGAGCAGCTGTAATCTCAGTTTTACTTGGGTAAAGTTAAAAACTGGTCCCATCTCTGAAGACACCCTCACTTACTTTACACAGAGCCTCAGGAGGGGTGAGGAGGGGGTTTAGCATCGCTCAGCTGCAGCGATCTGCTCTCCCACCTGCAGCCCCAGCATACGAGGTGGCTGTGCAAAGCCCACACTGTTCTCGTGGGTCCCACACGTCTCACCCTGCGCCCTTGGCTCGACAGCTCAATTCTGTCTCCACATCAAGAAGGGCAGAATAGAGCTGGTTAAACTATCCCTGGCCTCAGAGGAGCGAAATAATGATCTCAGTGTTAATGGCAAAAGCTTGGTCCCGCTCAAGTCAATAGCCAAAGCCCCGTGGACATGGAGAAGCTGTTTAACTTCCTCCTTTGAACACAAGCACACACACCCCACAGGCTTTCAGCCATCAGCCACGCTATTAAATGCCAGGAGGCAATCCAGAGACTTACCTTCTCCGCCCGGAAAGTGATTTCCCTGGAGGACATTTGCAGAATGGGAGCAACGAACTCGCACGTGACATCCACTTGCATTATCTGTGCCTTCCCTGCCTTATTCCCCACGATGGCGTGACAAAGCAGCCGCTCCTTCACTACCTGCACGCGAGAGTCGCACGTCACCCAGCAGGTGCTAGCAGGGCATTCAGAAAACACACTGCAATTGCTCGCCACCCGACTGTGGACCGTATTACCGCCATAAAGTTACAATCACTGGTCTCCTCAACAGCCCCCTTTTCTTTTTATGTTGCATCCTATTTATTCAGCAGTAATGCTACACCCTAACATCCACAAAAGGCACTCGTGAGTCACGTGCTGCCTACAGTTGTAATAATCCCTGCCACAAATGATTATTGCTTTGACGTACCCCATTGCTAAGCATAATGCTTACAGAAAGCTGTAGGAACTGATTAAAAATATATATATATAACTATATTAAGGGAAACATGATAGAAGGGCCAACGCCAGCAAACCCTCCCTTGGAAGCTTAGCGGAAAGGATACATGGGAAAACCCCAAATAGCCAGCCTGCCTTCAGGTAAAGAGGGGATCACTCATTCCTAGGATGTACTGTGCCCTCCTAGAGCTGGTTCTAAAAGAAACCTCCCCAGGAAAGAGATGTCTTCCACTTCACACGAAAACCCTCTGCTTAGGCTGGATGCTCTTACATTCAAGACACTTTCCTGATTTCTCATGGTTTCACTTCCCCAAATTCCTCCCTTCATTTCTCACTCTTCCCTCCGATACGCCACCACAACCCAACTCCTCCTCAGGGCCTACAGACTTCAAAATCATCTGTGTTGCACGTACAATGCAGGGAGTTGGGCTTCTGACCAACCTGAAGAGTATTAAGTCCTCAAGACCCAAGGAGGGTGGAAAGCCCACTCCCAGGGTCTTGGCTTTGACTGCAGGAGCGAGGTAGCCACAGCTGAGCTCACAGATCCCCTTTCTGCTTTCCAGGCAAGACACCCTCACCAGTGCCCTGATCCTTTTATTTTCTTTCTGGCAGCTTTTTCCCCTCTTCAGCAAAACCTTTGGACTCAGAACTGCACAGGGACAGTCCCATCGCAGTCAGCCAGGTGAGTAACCAAGTCTTCCTCAAGCCACCACTGAGGCAACCCTTTAAAACACCTTTCAAAACACTTATCAGCAGGAGCTTAATGCAGATTTATTCCACATTCGCTTAAACATCTGTGCCCAGTGGTCCTGGAGCCAGGGAATGAACACCAGGGTTAGCTGGCAGCTTCTCTGCAGAGTTGGATTTCCCCTGGAAAGAAGGGTCCAGGGAGGAGAACACCCAGTGACCCTGCTGAAATCTCTCCCTCTGAGCTGCCACCCAAGGGTGCTGCCAGACCTGGCTGCCCTTGGGACACCGGGGCTGGCTGAGAGCTTGGGGCGAGCTGTTATGGAAATATTGACAAAAGTCAAGCTGTCAATTATAATGATCCCTGGGAACCGTTTCCCACGTGGGGAACGTCACTCTGATCATTAGAGCTGACACACTGCATTTGTTTTTCTCCTCCAGGACTCAGTGCTACACAAGCCCTCTGCCCATGTTTGTCTACAGAGGAAAAATGAGGCTGCTCCCAGACACTCCCTCCCTTCACAGGCGTTTTGTTTTACTCCCTGCTTCCCTCGGATATGTTACCTTGCATTTTTTAATTTACTTTCTGCCTGTGCCCCTAGTCTAAGTGTAACTTATATTCTCTGCCTTTCCTTTCTGCCTCAGCATGCGACACCTTGTAACCTGCCGTTTGCCCCTGAAGTAGCAGTACTTCCTTCAGTCGGTATTTTGGTATCAGCAAGTTGGGTTTATGGTAGCTATAGGAACACGAAAAAGCCTTAGCAACTGATGGTGGCCAGCAAGGAAAGCAACTGGTGCTGCCATGGTAACCTGTGGCGTTAAAACAGTTTCTTGAAAGCACTTGCTCATTTTCTCAGGCAAATGTCAAGGGGCTGCAGAAGAAGTCCCAGCGGAGGTGATCTGATGGGGAAGGCTCAGTCCTCATGGGGGACCTCACCTGGGGAGTGCTGGAGGAGCCTTCCAGCATCATCTCCATTGTCTTGCCCGGCATCAGCTCCATCCTCAGCGGTCGAAGCTTAAACACGGGGCAGGCAGGTTTGGGGCTCTGGGAGGAATCTTTGCCCTTGGTGTTACTGATGGCAGGGAGACGATGGCGCTGGCGAAACGGGGCAAAACCTTCCGTTGTCCAATAGAGCTGATGGGTACGGCGTCCTTTGTTTGTTATCTTGAAGTGGTAACAGCAGGGATCCCAGCTAGAAGAGAAGCAGAGATGGAAAATGTCATGGGAGGTGCTATTTCCCAGCGGTCACCCAGCTTCAGCACCCTGATGGTGTTATCTATGTGCACACTCGGCAATAAAACCACCTCAGAAAAGGCTGACCTAGCTCAAAGCTTCAGCAAAAGCCAGACCTTGGCTGCCCCTAAGTTTAATCACCATCCAGCAGCTGGTCTGTTTGCGTACAGCAAGGAAAAGCTTCATGAAGATCATCATCTCAGTTGCTGCGGACAGAGCATCACCAGCCTTCGGTGCTTAATACTCAGAGTGTTTTTCCAAAGTGCTCCCTGCAGGTCTCGCTGCGTCAGATGCTAAGCTGGCCTGTGCCGGCTGCAAGTGGATGGAGAAACAGCTTCGCTGCCATTTCACCTTCCCCTTGGGAGCTGCTGCCTCAGATGGCTTCCTCTGAAGATGCTACTGGGTAGCTGCAGGGTATATAGACTCGTCTGGTGATCCGGGCACCACTTGCCTCGCTGGTGGGGCCCCTGCCCTAGCACCCATGTTATCCCCCTTCATCCCACTATCCCTTAGGGAGCATCCAACCCTCACCGCCCCCAACATATCACCCTTCGCCTGAACAGTGCAGCTGGTTTGGTGTTTTAGGAAGAGAAATGCACTGTGAGAACACAGGATCAACACAAGTTTCCCCGATACGAACACGACAGCAAGACCAGGTCTAGCTGCTGAGGGAATGGAGGAACAAGAGATGAATAACTAGAGCTAGATGTAAACCAAAATGAATATTCAATGGAAATTGATTCCTTCATGTAAAGAAACACTAACTGCAGGCTAGTCTGAAGCAATTATTTTACCCTCTATAAATCTGAGCATGACCAGGAAATGAATTGTTCCTGGAACAGTTATTGTCTTTTTGAAAGGTACAGAATATGTGGCTTACAAAAATGCACGTCTGCCGTAAGCAGCTAAATACAAACACGGAAGTGACAGCATAGAACAAACTAGCCTTTGAAACAGACTGTTAAAAAATGATGTATGCAAGTTTAGTATGACATGGTTTATGTTGCGGACAGCAACAGATGAAAGCTTGGAGCAGCTCTGGGTAGATGCAGAATTTGCGGCTCTGGGAAAGCCCAGCTCATCTGAGGTGTTACCTGGTCCCACCCCAGCTCGCTCAGTGGCAGCTCTGCAGCCAACAGCAATGGCAACAACTCCAACCAGAGCCTGCAGGCGAAGGCGTCGAAGGGGGGCAGAGGACGATGACATGAACCACGCTGATACTGTCCCCTGCTACAAGCCAACTTGTAGCTGCACAGAGCACAGGAAACGCTGGACAAGCACCAACCTCCCTGCAATGTTCCTGCTTAGGTGGATGGCTTGTGGGTGCATATTTAAACTCCCAAAATCTACCCTAAATGCTTAAGGTAGGATTAATCTGCTCTTTCTACCCCAAAATTTAGGGATCGGAGCACTATGGACCCTCTTTGCAGTCAGGAAAAGGAACAGGCACCTTGAGAAGACTAGTCTTCTCATCCCAAGAGGTCTCCAACACAAGGCAAACAGCACTTTGAAAAGGCTTATTTTCCTCCCATTTATAAGAACGTGCCTGGTTTCAGACACACGCATGAGGATCAGTGAATCCCCTCCTCCAAGCTAAGCTCTTTCAATTAACACTCTCAATTTATCCCACCCAACCTCACTGGACTTCTCCTCTCCCTTTCAGAGCTGGTCCTGCAGCCACCCTCGCTTGCCCGTGCCTCAGGCTGCCGCTGCGGCATTGACAGAGGAGACAGCAAGGAAAGCAGGCAGGAGAAATGAGGAAAGAGTGGGTATATCTGATAAAGAGCAGCCCGGCAGGGGAGCTGGGGAAGAGAAGTGAACCGTGGGATGATACAGGGCAAAGACAAATTCTGCTGCTCCTCCAGGACTCCCGGCCAGAGGGGAAATAAACCAGCACCATTAATTTAGTCGAGGAGTTGCTAACAAGCTACCGCCAAGGTTTTCCGCTGTTGAGAGATGATACTCCATAGCGAGTGGAAAAGCAAGCAATGTTATTGCAGAGGGAAATATGTTTATACTTGTAATGTAGCGTTTTTCAGCTGGAGGCTTCCGGGACCTGCTGTTTTCCTCTGAATCTTTATTTGATAAAGTGAGGAAATAAACGTATTATAACTAAGGGCAATTCAGTGACAATTTAGCAACTGGTTTCTATTTTGGTGGCTTTTGAGGGTATCTAACGACTTTCAAACGGCCATAAAACATTTCTAAAGGAATTCCTGTGGCTTCAGCGCAACAGAGCCAGGACCTTGAGCACTGAAGGAGAACTAGCCTGAAGGACTACAGCAAAACTCCTGCTCGCTGAGCCCACGGGAGAAGTGGGAGCTGAGAGATACCCTACCTGAAGTGGGGTCCCAAGTTGAGCTCCGGAGCAAAGGGTTTGTCGGTGACAATTGTGGTGCCGATGCCGACAGCCCGGACAGGGATGACGTAGGTATGGCTGTTCTCTATGAACAGGTTCACCTCGTCCTTGAATTTCTCAGTGTCATCCAAGTTTGCTATGACAGTCACAGACACCTCGGTCTCGGGGGGGATCACTCCTTTACCGGGTTCAATCCTCCAGCGTGAGCATTTGCCAGCCTGTAAGACAAGCCAAACACTACCTTAGGATGGAAACCATGGTACCTGGTCTCTTGTGGGATGCAGGAAAAGGAAGGACTAAAGACACGAGGGTGAAGGACATAAAGGCTTAATTTCCCTAAATCTAAGCTACAGCGTCTGCAAACAGCAACTATGCGGGAGCTCATACAATCTGTATTTTACCCTCCTTTAACAGACTCACTTCATTAACCCAGTTTTGCCCAACCCAAGGGATGTTCATCCTCAGGAGAAGGCTATTCCCCCTCCAGTCTCTCTTTTGGAGTACGTACCAAGGGAAGCTGCTTCATCTGACCTGGCTTCCTGACAACGGTGGCCGGGTTTGCATAAAGGCTCAAGGCCAGAGGAAGCCAGGACTGCTCAAATCCCACCACGGCTGCCACACGGCTGGGGGATACTGCCGAGAGCCTGAAGAACAACTCTGCAAAACCAGTTGATCAAAACCCCAGCACCAAAGTCTTCTTTCCCAAGCATTAGGCAGTGCTTCTCAACACCTCCTGAAGGACTGAAGCGCTCGGTTCCCACAGATCATCAGCTGCAGCGAGGTGCCCCACTGTCCTCGGCTTTGGAAAATTCAGCTATAAATGTTTACAGCAGGGCAGTAAGGAAATAAGCAGAAAGAAAACTAACCCTGCCCTGTAGACACGGCCCGGGCTTCCCAAGCACTCTCTTCTTTTGATTTCTCATGGACCTCCCCCTACGGATGGGGCAATAAGGGAGCTGGACCCCCGGTCCTTCTAAAACCACATTCACAGGGAGCAAGCTTGCAGCAGAGAGAGAGAAATGTATGCAGTGCTCCCTGGCCAGCACAAAATGCACTGGCATGTAGATGTACGGCTTCGAAGTGTCCATCACGGTGGCGGTGGTACCTGCACCCCATGGTTCAGCGCTGTGTTTAGGACGAGAGGCACTACTCACCCAAAACACTGCAATATTGTAAGAGAAGAGGTTTTCTCCTTTTATTTTCATAGAAAGCAACGATGTGCTTGGAGGCCTGACAGGATCCAAGCAAGCGCCTGATCCAGGTGAAGTTAGCTTGAGTTTCCGTCCGTCAGGCTGGCAGCACTGAGCTCTATCAGGACACCAGCCAGCCCAAGGGAGAAGAGCATCAGAAAACCAAGCAGCACTTCAAAGTCATGGAAAGCATTTTAAACAACCCCCCCAAAACGACCTCTGCTAACGAGGGTAAGACTAGCTGGAGGCCAGGGAAGCAGTAACTTGCTGAGCATTCAGGGTCCCAGCAGCGTGCGTAGGTGCCCCAGCTATGATAACCCCTTAGGCTGACTGCGCCCTGCATGGAGAGCAGGTCAGGCCTGCATGCCTGCATCCCAGGATGGAGCAACGCCAAAGGCATCAAAATTATTCCAGGCACTGGCAAAATTAATAAACGCAGCTCCATTTAAATTTGTCCTCTAGAGCTGCAAGAGAAAGTCTTAAAAAAAGCAAGATGAGAATGGGATGGAGGAAGGTAGTCGGCACAGGCTAACCACTGGGGCTCTGCTTCTCCACAAGGACCAGGCTAGGCTTTTTTCCACTCCTACATCTTCCACATTCATTATTACCTACAATCTGTTCTCCATTCTTCTGGTTTGGGACCTCATACTCTGTTCGGGAATATTCTTATATTCCCTTTGGGGTCTGGCTAATTATCATTTTGTTTTCTGCACCCCTGACGCTCCTTGGTTGCGGAGGAGAAGCAGTGCTCCAAAACCAGGCTGAACTCAGGGCGTCTAGCTAGACCAGAAGATGGCAAACAAAGCAAAACCTGTCAGCAGAGCTCTACCTGCTTCTCCAGAGAGACTACAGTCATTGAGCCTCCTGAAACCATCAAAAAATCATCACCAAATTCATTTTCATCTCAAAGGTGCACACAACCCCAGGCAGGTAGACAAGAGAAGACTGACCTCACTGACCACATAGGATCCCACCAACCCTCTTCTGTTGTCCCTGCATCCTGTGTGTAGCTGATCACTAGCCTCAGAGGCATCCACCGCGCTGCCATCAGCCAAGGGCTACCCAGCCAACACATTCGTACCGAGCTGGTGGGTGTTAGGTTTTCATTGACATTAATGTACAACTTTACCTCTGATTCATGCTGACACAGGGTAGCTTGCTTGAAAAGGAGACCTGATAGCTCTGCTCCAGAGGTGAATTTGCAAGTCTGCTATCTGACAAAGCTCATTTATCAAAGCTTGGCAACAAGCCGGGCAGTAAATCGTACCCAAGAAACTATTACTGAGAAATAATGATAGGCTGTCTCGATGGAGCCAGACTTTGAATTTCCCAGGGTGACCCAGCGCAGACCCACCATGCCCTGCCAGGCCAACAGCCCACTCTGGAGGAGCGTGATTTGCATCGTGTCCTCATTCCTTCAGTTAGCATTTGGTGTGGGTCCAAGGGGCAGCACAGCGCATCACTGAACAGGACATCTGCCAGGACCAAAAGGCTCTGCCGGGCCAGATTCACTCAGGTTTCTAGGTCAGCTTCTGCCTACACCCATCCAGGCTGCGTCCCAGAGACAAGAAAACTCTTGGAGCCATGCTAAAAATCTCCATCACTTTAGAGACCAAGATCTAACTTCTGATAACATCCCTGCTATTTGCTTATCCCTGGATACGCACTGGATAGACAAAGACGGTGACTAGTTTTGTTCCTATAAGAGCTCGCACTATTGGACATCAGAGTCCCCGAGTGCTAGGCAAGGGTAGGGATCAATCACTTAATCAAGAAGTTCAATGCCGAGATCATTAGCTTCTCCCAGGACAGATTTCCATTGTGAATAAGAGCTGCCAAAATTTGATTATAATGGACACCGGCGTGCATTGAGAGACGGATGGCTGGCTGCCCTAAGGGATGACCGAGGAGCCGCCACACTCAGTTCTCTTGAAGCTACTTAAAGCTAGTTAATTAAAGTGATCTGGTCATTCTGGCCTTGCACGAGTGAAAGAGAAAGCAGAACTCAATATTAAAAATGCAGCTGTACTTTACCAAGCCACAGCTCTAATGAGAGAGCATTCACACCTTGTCAGGCTGACCCATCGCTCCTTGCGGAGGTTGCACATGAAGGGGAAAGAAAACCCCATCCTACATCAGTTGTGCACAGAGCCTTGTCCCAGGTGTTTTAGCAGTCCCGAGGTGGGGGACCCTGTGTTCTTCATTTCGAAGCTACTCTTTAACGGCACAAACTGCCTGTGGCAGAAAACAACCCAAAAGCACCCCGAGCCCCAGCAGGACGTGGAGATCAGAGCGTGAGGCTGGCTAGATGCTCCCACCACCAACCAGCCTCCTCCTGGCACCTCAGCACCAGCATCTCCTCGGCAAAAGCACGGGGACCACTTTGGTTTAGCCTCTGTCCCAACACACCATCAAGGAGATGTTTTATGAAATCAAGAGGCAGAGTCTCTAAAGCCAGTGAAAAAAAATAAAAATTAAAGTGTGGCACACTCTGCCACTGACAATGGAGCCTCATTTGTCATGCTTGGTTCAGCTAATAGCAGACTGCTGAGTGAGCCAACGAAGCTTGTCCCCACCTGTGTCCCCTGTCCACAGCTCACCCCTCCAGATCCCATCTACTCTCCCCGCTGGGCTGGGGAGACCAGGGCCACCGCTCCGCCACCACTCTGCACATAGGGGTTCACCAGCCAGGACATGGGCACGGCTTGGCCAGCTGCTGCCAAGCACAACGTTTAATAACCAAACTCCTCCCGCTTTTCCTTTGGGAAAAGCACTCCACTGAGTCACTCTTGCTTGTAGGAACATAATTTGCCTTGAAGGCTTCTACCCTTCTTTAATTCAGTTGGCCAATGGGTGCAGCACAATACGACGAGCTTCATTTCCCTAGACGAGCAGAATAACAATTTCTTCAATTTCAAAATTGCTGTATTTCAGTAAGGGCATGAACCCATATAAGATACCCAACGTGATCAAAAAAAAGCAACTCTTCCCTGTGGCCAGGTTTCAGGCACCTTTTCCAAGGCCTCCTCCAAACCTCTGCTGCCCTTTTTAAGGGCCTAAGCCTGTGCAACACTGGGAGGGACACAGCCTTCCACCTTCCCCAGGTTTTCATACAACCGGTCGCCAGCACAAGACTGGACGCTCCCGGCCCTGACCCCTGTTCATGACCGATGCCGTGAGTTTCCAGGCATGGTCCAGCTCTGGCAAGACCAAACTGGGTGGAAATCAGCAAATTGGTACTGCTGTATTAGCAAAACGCAGCCTTTAAAAGCCAAATCAATGGTTTAAGTCTAAAGGTGAGCTTTCAGAGCACCACGAGGCTCTGGTGGGACAGCTCTGGAAAGAGTTAAGCCTATGCAGCTTATCTTCAAAAGCTCTGCTCATCTCGGAAGAGACCGCATATTCAGGGCCAATGCTGCCTGCATCCTGGAAAGTTAATTTAACACTCATTTCTAAATAGCACTGCAGATATCATTTGAAGGGCACGGCACTGTCTGCCTGTGTCTCGCTATGAGCAAACACTGACGGGGCTGGCTAATTATTCAGATGCTTGGGGGGGAAAAAAATAATGTAATTTATAGTAGATTTAAAAACCACCCTCTTGCCAATTCAAGTCTGCTCCGACTTCAGTGAGAGCAGTTGGAGAGAGCTATGAACAATGCCGACACGCTCTTCAAAGCCTTCCCTCCCCGCAGCCTGCACAATTCGCTCAGATAACAACAAAATCGCTCATCAGCCGGAACAAGAAACAGAATCACTAAAGCAGCATCCCTTTACTGGCACTGTTCTTAAGTTTATCTCCATGTTTTGCTGTCTCTCCATATGGACGTTTCTTTAATAAAGGGAATGTCGTCAAAAGCTTGAGATAATAAGCAATGAAATTAGTAAATGAAACAAATCCTGCACTAACGAGGAGAGAAGCAACTATGGGAATGGGAACTGCATGTTCTCCCCTTGCTTACACAGAGTTTGACCAACAGACTTTATACGCTGCCTGAAAATCAGTTGATTTTCTCCAGTGAATCCCAGTGAGAAGATAAACAGCTATGGCTTTTTTTGTTTGTTTGTTTTAAACAAACAGAACTCGGTCTCTTCTGCAATGTCAGCTCCAGTTGAATCTGATGGCAGCTCATCTCTGGGAACGCAGAAGGGGATTTGCCCACCAGGCACTCTCCTGAAGACGACAACACATCTGGCTGTACGACCGCTGCTGGAAACCAGGCGGCGGCGAGCTCCGTCAGGAGCACAGGGCTCTGGATTAGGGAGGTCAAGGATCAGGTCAAAGGAGACAGGACCCCAAATTAGGAAACGGAGCACCATCACTAGAAGAGGAAGTCCCAAGAAAGGTTTTCTCTCTTCTCCCTCATTACAAGGCACCAGCAAACCACCGTTTGCCTCCGTGCGGTAGCACATAACAGACCCAGCATGGTGGTTATGCAGGCAGAAGAAAGCTGCCACTGATTAACAAAAATTATACCCTACGCCTGTCTTTTCTTTCCTGATCACACAGGTGTGATACGCAGCTGCCTTCCCTGATGCCGACAGAATGACTTCTTAGTAGCCAAAGAAAAGATCCCCGAGAAGACAGAGTGACAAAGAACAAGTAGGAAATGATCAAAGAAAGATGCTTTTTCCTCTCTGCCTTTCTGCAGGAAGAGCAAACGCTTCCATTAATCAATATAACTCCTTTGCACTTGTCAATATGGCAAAAAGCAGACACTTAGGGAAACAGGAAAAGAAGGTGACAGCAGCAGCAAGGAGAGGAAACAGCCGCCTTTTTCAGCAGGTCACATCACCCCCCAGCTAAGCTGCAGCAGCTCCTTCATGTTGACCTATTCCTCCAGTCTTTTCTACCCACGAAAAAGGCAAACCCTCCCCTTGCTGGATCCAGAGAGTGCTCTAACAGGGCTGCCTGGCAGCTGGGAAAGCAACCTGACAAGGAAAAGTACATCAGACAGACCCAGGATTCAGTGGATGAACACGGGGTGACACACTGGTCCCAAGGGTCACAGACCTGCAAGATACCCTGGCAAGCAGGGATAAGCCAGCAGAGGACTAGGGGATGAAGTCCCTACACTCCTCTTCAAACCCCAAAAGCCCCACCTCAATGCACAGCTT
The DNA here is from genome assembly GCF_000699145.1 of Aptenodytes forsteri. Taxonomy (NCBI): domain Eukaryota; kingdom Metazoa; phylum Chordata; class Aves; order Sphenisciformes; family Spheniscidae; genus Aptenodytes; species Aptenodytes forsteri. The sequence goes on along the minus strand of NW_008794457.1, from coordinate 1,927,049 downwards.
TGGAGGTTTTTTATTTATCTCCTTCTGGCGGCAGGAGATGCTCAGTGCTGCTCCCCACAACTCATCCAACGGAGAGAAGCGAGAACAGGGGTACGGGGAAGCCTGTGCACGAGGGGTACTCCAGGTAAGTCCTAAAGTCACCATCCCAAAGCGAAGTTATCCACAAAAAAGCACCTCGGCTTGCTCAGGTAACGCTCTTTTCTCCCACAAAGCTAGAAGAAAAGCTTGACTTGACAGGAACAGCCATTTGCATGTGATGGTTAAGAACACCACCAAGGTGGCAGCATGGCCATCTGCATTACAGCATTTTCCTTTTCTGTTTCCAACAAGACACCAGCCTTTTACTTGCCCTGTTGCTGCCCCTTAATTTAATCTCATTCAGTCTGTTGAGCTGCCAGTCAGCGTGCTGTAACATTGCGGATCCAACGCTGCTGTGAAAATTTCAATCAATAGCTCTTTCTTTCAAGTGGGGTCCGTGATCCATAAGACTAACTGCAAACAGTCACGGTTTCGAGATTAGCCATCAAATGGGAGACAGGGAAATCACGGCTTGCCGTCCTGCAGCAATCTCCAAGCAGGAAATCAAAGCAGCAGCTTTGGCACCTTAGAGAACACAAAACTTGAGTTAAGGGGCACAAAAGTGAATGAAGGATGCCCAAGTCACCCACCAGCGAGGCTAAGGGACAGCCGGAGCCAGTTCTGCTCTCAGATGTACACGTGCAGTTCACCCTGACACCCGAATGTATCTCAAATTTTATCTCCCAGATTACACAGTCCGCTCTTCTTCCCATCAATGAACTGCCAGGCAGCCTAAGGCAGCAGCAAAGGGTGGAACTTCAACTGAGGCAGCAAAACAGCACCGAAGGAGGGCAGCTGCTGAGGGCAAGGGAGTAGCTCGAGCACATCTCGCCTGCCGCAGTGCTGCTCCCATCAGACAGGCTCAGCATCACGGTGTTGAAGAGTCTGAAGAGCCCTTGTTGAAACAGCTGATCGAGCAGGTTCCCAGGACCTGCCTCCTTGAACATCTCCATGATAGCAGCAGCTATCCTGAGAAGCCGAGATGCTCACCATGAGGTAACTCAACCCTGTGAAGTCAGCAGGAGGGACTATAGAGCAGAGTCCCTCTTTACTGCAGGAAAAGAAACCATCCCTGAACCACCTCATATTATTGCTCTATTTATTAGCCACAAGATTTGCAGAGATTGCAGTGAAGCAGGATAGGATTTATTGCCCAATCCCATGAATTAGGGTACTGAGGCAACGAAGAGGCAGATGTACCCCTGCAAGCCCCCCGGCTACACTGCAAGCTGCCCAGGGAAGGGATTACACCGGGACAGCAGTACCGAAACAGAGCTCTGCAGGTCAGTCTTGGGTACAAGCATGCAAAAACCATCATTTATACACCAGTACCGCCCATCCGAGGTGGCTTGCTCTCTGCAGAAATGGAAAGCAGATTTTCATTGTGGAGTCAAAGAAAGCTGCCCACTTTGAGGTTACATTTATCCTTCTGGGCACAGAAACTGGAGTGAAACAGCTGGAAAAGCAGCAACCGGGAAATCCAGCCTGGGTTAACCAGCCCCAGAAGTTCAACCCACCTAGCACAGCAAAGCCCAAACCTCCTCCAAACCCTGTTTTCCTGCCCCGATCCCCCCCCGCCTCCAGTGAGGAGCACATCCCACCCAGCCTCAGCACGCAAGCCCTTCCCAGCCGCATCATCCCTGCTCCTCCTGCCAGGGAAGCAGCCAAGCTCTCCTCCTGCTATGCAGCTTGTCGCACTACGCAGCCTCCATGAATTAAACAGCCTTTTTCTGCAGCTAGTCTCCAGAGACGCTCTGCAACGCTACGGAGTCCACAGACCCCGTAAGTACACGACCCTTACAAATATATTTTTGTGCAATAACCCAGCTGGTTTGACCCCCAGTAGAGGTGAAACTCACCTCACCATGAGCAGTTTGAGGACAGACCTCACACCCTCGTCTCTAGTGGGAACAGGAGTTTGAGGCAAAGCAGATGCAGACGTAACAGGGAAACCGCAGGGAAACCCATGCCCTTTCAGGAGCAAAGGGCCACAGGGTTCTCTTGATCTCAGAGCTTCAAAAACATGACTCTCAGAGCTAAATACCATCCACAAAATAAAGGGAGAACTTGTAAAAATGATCCAGACTCATTTCTGCTCAAACTTCTATGCAAATTCTCGATTTTACTGAGGGGTCCCCCAGCTGAAACTGCCCCCAGAACCAGGCTCCTCTTGCTGCATTGGGATGGAATATCTTGCTTTCTCTCTCAGAGTGCGATACGGAAATGTCGCATAGTCACAATCTAGTGCAATCAAGTCACAGGCTGCTATGGACCAGTCATTTTTGTTGGAAAATAGCCCCACAGATGCTTACCATCTCTGCCCAGAAGGATGCAGGGATGACAGTCTGATTGGAGAGGTGGAGAGTTCGGGAAGCATCTTGTAGAACTTGGATACTGCCGAAATTTATCTTACTTGGATGCACGTAGACAACTGGTCCTTCTCCAATGCTCACTAAATGGATTTTCTGCTCCAAGGAAGCAGGTAGGAAAGAACAAAAAAAAAAAAAAAAAGAAAACCCAACAAAACAGGGAAAGGTTAAAAAGATTAGACAGCTCTAAGGCCCTCCTAGACTGGTGGATAATTATGGCTGTCTGAAGTTTTCAGTGTTGTAACAGTGATGCAGAAGGCCTGGAGCAAGCGTGGGATCTAGAGCGATCCCATCCGAAAGCCACAAGCTCCCTTTATCAGGGGTAAAGAAACCCAGTTTCCCATGCTTGCTTTTCCACACCTCCTCCACACTGTTAGCTCTCTTTCCCCTACCCTGCGCCTGCTCCCACTCCTTTTTCTGCTCAATCTTGCCCCAAACCACCCTCCCTGACTTCTGCTCCTGCACAGCCACGCTTGGACAGTAACTTCTTTCAACATTCCCAAAGCTACACCTGTGAAAACCAGCACAAGTCAGCAGCAAAGCAGGCTCTTCAGAGTAGAGACCAAGTTAGTTGCCTCTGATTTGTGCTTATGTGTATTCCTGATATTATATGAAAACAGACATTAATTATTAATTACATCATGAATGATGTATGAATGATGATAATTTTTTTCTTTTGACAGCCTGAGACCCAAAAGTTTTGTTCTTGCAGAACTGGCACAGAGTATTGGAGGAGGAACGCGGATCCCTTTGCTAAACCACCTTCTCACATCATTAAAAACAATGAGAATTTATCCAGTCTGGCTGGATTTCACTAGTTCTAAACACCCCAACTCTTAAATAGGATCTGAATGCATAAAACTCCCAACACTGACAAGCTGCTGTATGATTCACTGGAGGGCACGGAGTACGATTTAACCACAAAAGAAACCAGCCCCCATGATGTAGAACCTTTAATGACTTCTGACTCAAGCAAACGGCATCGACAGCTGTCAGAATCACTAGTCCAACTCAGCCAGAAGGAGCAGCATCCAGAAATGCTCATCCCTTGACAGGACACTACTGCGCGCAAGTAAGAGCCAAAAATCACGTACCAAGGCTGGTACCTCAAAAATAAGGAGCTGAAGCCATACATGATGATGGATCTTTTATCCCTCTGGGAGAAGGGAGACATGGAGAGCTGCAGTCTGGGTGATGCTGCCCAAAGCTCCCGGGAGGAAGGAGCTGGAGGGAAGAGCTGTGCCTCGCCAGCTGGCTTTGCCTCCAGGTGATACCAGTGCAGAAGCAGCCAAGGCAGGGCAGAACCCTTTGGAGATGGGCAGAATAACATCTGGAGGATGCCCAGGCTAGGTGGCTTCAGTTAGAGTGTGTACTAACACGATATATCCTTGCCGAGGAAAGGGCTTATAAAAAAACCCCTTCATCTACAGTCGTCTTAAAAGGGACAAGAAAAACCCTGTTCAACAGCGTTAGAGGCAATGACACACGGGGAAAGGCAGTAAAAGGAGACGGCAACTTTGCCATCAGTAATATTGCCACAACCCAATATTGGGTTGATGGTTGGACTCGATGATCTTAGAGGTCTTTTCCAACCTTAATGATCTTGTGACTCACACCCACACATCCCCCCCCAGCAGCACTGCTGGCTCTGTCGATGGGTATGTAATGTCACATTTGATCATTTAGGAACGAAGAGCATCTGACCCTGGCAGACAGCCGTTGTTTGCGTGACCGCTTATTCTGATAGCGGCCAGCTGCCAAATCCCCTGCCCGTGGCACACGAGGCTGCCTTGCCACCGGTAACCCCAGGGTTGGGTTTTACCAGCTCCTTAACGCAGGAGATTACATACACCAAATTGAAGCTGGCATGCAGTCACCGGCAAACAAAATACCAGGCAACAGACCCATGGAGGGACCCTACACAACCTGGATGAAAGATCTGTATGGTACTTCACCTAACTCTGTAAAGACTTGGTATCAATTCCAGACGGCATAACCTAAGACAACAAGAGCGAGCTTATATTTTGCTTTATTGCAATACATTGCAGCGATTCCCCTGAGGTCAGATTTGCATCATATGATCCATACGGGTAGGATTTGCCACCAGTGCAGGATGTATAACAAGATGGTTAGCTGTTCTGCTAGCCCAGAAAGCTCTGGACCAGGGAATGACTGAAACACCCCTCAAACTATAGGGCAGTCCTATAGAAAATGCAAAGAATCTCACATGACAGCCAGAACCTCACATCTGTGCTGTCAATATACCCAGCGAGGTTTCTAACAGCACTCGCCGGGTGCTAGCAGCAACCGAGCGAGCATAAATGCTGCATGTTAAAGATCAACTTAATGGGTACACACGCTCACGCAATCTCATGCTAGTCATTTCTTTAGGGACAGCTAGGATTCTCCAGCTGAAATGCTCGCCCTTTGGGCAAAAAAATGAACGTATTCATCTCCAAATTAAAAAGATTAAGGTAAAGTTTGAAACTATAAATTGTTAGCCCAAGGGTTAAAGCTTTGCAAGAACACTGCAGTTAAACAAGCTAACAGTTAAACAGCTAGGTTATTCTAGAAGGGAGAAACCCTCCTTTATAAGGGAAGCGCCTTATATTTATGAGCAACTGTTTTGTCAAACTTCAGACTTCCCTGCAAAGCCTGCGTTGCCTGGCCTTCCTGTTGACTGGTTTACATGCACATCCCCAAATGCCTGGGTTGAGATGTTCAGTGGTATCCAGGGGATTTAGCATCATTTCCATTCATTTTAATGAAAGTTTAAATCCCTTAAACTGCTTTCAAAACGTCAGCCTTCCTTTCCGTTACAGAAAGCTTAGGGTTCCCAGCCATCCTCTGACATCCTCTTTCATGCTCAGAGAGATGACAAGACATTTTAAAACAGTTGCTTCAAAAGTTAATATCATTTTAAATTAAAGTTTAATTAACTAAATTTGTTCTAGATTTCAGCTAGATGAAGCCAGGACACGACACACAACGTTCTCTTGCCTACATTTTGTTGTTGTTACCGCTGTTGTGTATGCCCGAATGCGAGCAATGTCTTTTAGGAGGCTTCAGTCCAGGAATGCTTTGCCTCTTCCATTTCCAAGCTTGGTAGAAAAAAAAAAAACCTCTCTGTGCTCCAGATGCAAGCAGTGTGGACACTCGTGTCTTTGGCTGGGGCTTTTGGCAAAGAGATTTGATGGATACTTCTCAGATGGGATGGGCCTGACTTTCAGAAAAGCTTAAGTCCAGCTTTGCACAAAACATCACTTCAGCATGGTTTCTTACACAGCGCTCGCTTTAGCGGGATTCAGGGAGGTCCCTGGGTGCTCCTGAACAAGAGTCCTAATGAAGCAGCAGTTGCCGTTCATCTAGTGACACAGCAGAGTATGAGACCCAGGGATGGTGCTGGGTTTCAGACTAGGCTCGTTATCCCGTCTCACATATCCGTAATTAAATGCTGTGCCAGACACTTGGATTATCACCTAAGAGGATACCATCCTTCCTCTTCTCTAGGCATTAGCTGTTGCTCATGCCATGAATCCCTTCTTTCCTTGTCCACACCAGCCATATATTACAAGTTCTTGTTTTGCCAGGAAGAATCCCTGTACGCTTCACGCCCCACCAAGATGAGTCGCAGAAAGGCACACATCTCCCCTAGCGCTCACCAGTGGGGATCCTTCACTCCCAAACACAGCGACACGAGCAACAGTGTGCTGCTCTCCTGTCACCTGGGCTTCCAGTGTAAACGGGACCTCTGCCGAGCTGTGAGGCTGGATGATCCCACACGGCTCAGGGCTGGAGTACCGCACAGCAGCATCCTCCTTGTGTTCCTGTAAGGGACAGGATCAAACCCAACTTCAGAGTGACCTTTGAGGAAACTTTAAACTCCTTGACATCTACCACAATGATACACACTTCTTAAAAAATCCCCGGGAGAAAGCAGAAAGGCACAAAACCAGATGGAAGACTAGTAAGGGCTTAGCACTCTGAGGGGGTCCAAAAGCTGCTGCATCCATAAACACCCACTCCTGTGCTGGCAGCCTCCTTGCAGCAGCTTTTCATGACCCTCTAAGTTCTCCTGCATGAAAGTACTCCAAGGACTAGAATATAAACTGCTTCCTAAAGAGTTTAAACTGCTTCCTAAAATTTATATTCAGGTAGGTTCCTATTTAACTGCTTCCTAAAGTTTATATTCAGCTAGGTTCCTGTTCTCAGCAAACCTTTAGGTTTGAATATAAACCAGCAAGGTCTTATCCAACCCCCTTTTTTTCCTAACAAACCCCTCGATAACATTTGAGGGCAGGAGGCGGACGCGATGCCAAACCTGAGGAAGAACCCTGTAGCAGCCTGGAAGATCACTGTCATTCACAAGGGTCAGCATCTGCCGATAAGGGAATTTTAGAAAGCACCGTCCAAATGTCACGATGGGGTTGAGCACTCGCAGCGGAGGAACTACGCATCTAGGCAAAGAGATGACCAAAAGGGAATTAGAGATACCGAGGGAATGTAGAATTTGTTTACTCCTCGGATAGCGTGAAATGGAGCATAACACATTTGTCACTGTCAAACAGACATTTATTATCCCTACAGCAATACATCGCCTTTAACTTCTTTTTATTCACTTTTATTCAACAACCTCTTGTAAAGGAGGGGCAAACTCTGAGTCTCAGCATTGCAGAGGCTTGCCAGTGTGGCCAAGTGCCCAGGCAGAGCACCGTGCCCCGTCTCAGAGCTGTCTGATGGGCACCTTTGCCCCAGGAGGCTTGCAAGGACCCTCCCAATGGCCCCAGCAAGGCGTGAGCTCTGGGGGAGCCTTCCCACCGAAGACCAGTGCTCACCAAGACTCAGGGAACACAAGACTCCAGTGCCTCAGTAAAAATGACTCCCTCCTCTCCCATACCGCTGTTGCCCTGCCTGAAGACTCAGCCACTTGTCCCAGCGATGGAGGGCACAAGCCACCACCCGCCGTACGCAGTGAGTGGTCACCCTTGCCCCATTTCTGTAGCTACCTTGGTCCTTCACCCCCACGGGTCCATACGCCGTCTGTTCCCATTTGCACGTATTTTCTTATTTTACAAGACTGCAGCCCAGGCACTGACTGGACGACTCTGCCTGGGAGAGGGAAACTGCATCCCTCTTGTAATTAAACTGACACTCACTGCAGCACAACAGGATTGAACCCGGCTGCAGCAAGAACAACTTTTGGCTCAAGTCTTGAAAACGTTAATGTTCAAAAGAACCAGAGGAAAGCAGAGAAACCTGAGCTCACCTTCCACATCAAGGACTATTTTTCCCTTCATAAGATCTTGCCTTCATTTTTCCCTCACCAGTCCCGCCATAAGCCCCTTCCCCATTTGCACGTGCCTTCATTAACTGAACCAGACACCAGCTTTCAGCAGGCTGCTCGCTGCGTCCCAATGAATGTTGCATTTTGGTCGCAACCCAGCGCAAGTCCACCACTTGCAGGAAGAAGGAGAGGCGGCCCTTTGGAAATCTGTTACACCTCAAGAACCAAAAACCAGGCCAATAATGAATATAATTACTGTTCCCTTCAGAAAAAGGCTCAGGGCCATGCCTGTCCGTTGAGCACAGGTGCTTCTCAACACGGGCTGCTTTCAAAGCACTGCTGTTCTCATATCTAGCTGGGCAGAAATAGCTCATTAAGCAACGCTTCTCGTTTGGAGCTGGAGCCAGCAAACTGCGTGCAAGGCAGCGTGCTGGTGGTGGATGCACGAGGAGAGACGATGAGCTGCAAGGAAAGCGCCGATACCTGGCTGTGAGAAGCAATGCCAACACCTCCTTGCCAACACCATCCACGTCCACCACCAGTGCCAGCTCGTATCTCTTCACAGTGTTGGAACACAGGGTAACCTGGCGAAAGAGAAGAGCATCAAATACTTCATCACTCCCAAAAAACAATCGTCCATGTGTGGTGTCCTCTGGTTCTCGTTCCACAGTAAGGAAAGGGAGGATTTTGCCCTAATTCTTCTGCTGGTCCACGTGTAGAGCACAGTCTCTGGGAGTAATAAAAGTCTTCTGACAATATCTTCTTTGTTAAATACACCGTGCAGTTATCAGGGCATATGTAAGCTAAATTAAAGCACTATTAGACTAATGCTCTACTCACCACTGTATTAAAATTAAGGGACCAGTTCTTAATCTCAACTACAATAGCATAAATCCAGAGGAAACCTGTTGACTTGAACAGAATGAGTTCAGCTTTACAGTGGGAAGCTGAGGACAAAACGTGGCCCAGCAGATGCTGTGCAGGTCACGGCTGCCAGAGCTTTTTCAGTCGCCACTGGAGATCACTGCAGTGAATGCAGCTCCTTCTGCTCAACAGGAGAGAAGAAATAAGACCGGGAAGAAAAACGAACTGCTTTATACAATGACACCTCTCTTTTTCACAGCCACCTTCTCTCCTCAGCCTTCCTCTGCCCACTTTAAATCACAGAAATCACTCTAAGCAGCTCTCAAATACACGTGAATGGCTTCTGTACTCGACTATACAGTACAAGACCTTCAGCTTATGATTTTGGAAACAAAACGGTGCTCCTCCAAAAATGTGCCGGAGTAACCCAGCCAACAAAAGCCTAACACTAATGCATATATCTTACTCGCGTTATGCTAGCAGCGCTAAAGCCCTCTCATACATCAGTGAAGCTTCAGCTCCACCTGCTGAAGCACGTATGGCCGGAATCTTCCCATACCTGGATATCCAGGAGTCCCTGGGAGCGGATGGTCCCTCTGCAGGGCCTTATGGTAAATTCGGTTGGCTTGACGTGACCTTGGGCTCCCCTCCTCCAGGATGGGCGAGTGTTGTCTGACATCTGAACAAAACTGGTAGCGCTGGGCTCTCCCGAGCCGTCTCCAGGAATGCGAAGGTTGAAAGTCATGGGCACCAAGGAGGTGTTAGTGAGGCAACACGACAAGGTGCGAGGAAAGCCTAGGAAAATGACACAAATAGGAATTTATGCACCAATTATCCCGTGATTCCTGGTGTGAATATCCTGTTGTGATAAAACTGTGCTTGGAGTTTAGCTCTTTTCAATCTGAATTACAGCTAATTGAGAAGCTAAGCAAGGAATTAATCATCACTTAAGTTCCCTTTTACGCTGACCACAGAGATTGCTTCCTTGGCAATGCCCACTCTTAGCGATGCCGAACACCAGAAGTTTTTCTCTCTAACTCTGCAGCTCTCTCACATGCCCCCAAAACCAGCACCAATTTCTTCTCACTTACGAGTGTGCATCCAGACAGACCATTCATTCTGAAAATTCAATCCATGAAATTCCCTGTTAACTCCGTGAACAATCCCACAGTTTTCAATATATGTAAGTAGTGTATTGTCATCAAGGAGAAGCTACAGTAAAGAAAGGATGGATGAAATTGGGAACTATAGCATGATGCAAAGCACTCTAATGCAGTTTCTCTAGGCAGGATCCTTAAGGTATCTCCTGTTTTGGGGCAACCAGACTGAGCGCGTAACAATCTGCAGCCCGCTTCAGAGGAGGCAAGCCTGCTGCTTGCTTAGAAATTAGCAGGAACCGTGTCTCACCTTACCTAACAAATGGGGACATCACATCCACGCTGCACGCTGGCTTTGATTACTGCCCGCAAAGGTTTACATCACTTTAGCTTTGATACCAGCTTTCATTATGCACCAGTGATACAACCACACCTGGGGGGGACGTTCTCCAGAGACAGGACACCAGCCCACAACCTGCTCTGGAGCGGACATCTGGCTTGGCTGGCCAGCTCTGTGAGGAGGAGACATCTCCCATAGCCTGCTTACCAAGCGGTATTTGAATACAGATGGGGAGGAAAACCAACTGCAGACACAGCAGGTAATTTCTCCATCACCAGTGACCGCTGCCCACCTCCAGCAGTTACTCCAGCAGGGAGGCAGGAGGTACACAAAAAGGACAAACACAGACTTCACAATCCCAAATGAGACCGAAGTCGCCAGACGCAGACAACAGTCAGCAGCACAGTTAAAAAGCAAAAATACAATAGCTGCCTTTCAGCTGAAAAGGCCTTATTAATGAAATCAGATGAAGTAGGATGAACCCTCTGTTACATAACTGTATTTCTGCCTGGCGTATTTCTTGTTGTTTTATTTATTCAAAAGGAAACAAAGAAGTGGCAGAGTGGTGATGTGGGGACAGGAGGAAGCGGCTCAGGAAAGGTAATGAGTTTTCTTAAAAAGTCCATGAACAGCATGAAAACAGAGAGGCATCCTGGGCGCAGAATGATAATGGCCCTTCAATCAATCCACAATTGATTTCACATTTAAACTTTAAATCATCTCAGTAAAAAGCCTTTTGTGAGACTGAGATGGAGAACCAGAATCTGCATTTCAATGGAGACGCTCTGGATGCTCAGTCACCGGCTCTGTCAGCAGAGCTGGGCTTTCGGCGGGGAAGGTGAAGGAGCCCATGTCTCTGAGGACATCAGTGCCTGATGCAGAGCCATTGCTTGGGCATATTACCTGGTAGGTGATAACGAGGTGCCCTCACAGCACTAATTAACATCTCACACGAAAGGTCAAGTGGGTAAATGGTGTCCCTGCCTTGCAACAGGAACATTTACCCAGAGCAGCTACAGGCTAGTACGTGGCTTAAACTCCCTTCTGCAGTCCCATCCCCTGGGCCCTTCGGGGACAAGGACTTTCACAGTCATTCTGCTGCCAAGGATAAGCAGCCCTGGTTTTAACACCCTGAAGGCTGCTATGGAGGAACACAAGTGACAGATGCTCTTATGTTAAAGCGCTCCATTTTGGTAACGCACAGACCTCTCAACCTGTGGTCCAAGCCCAGGGCACACTCACCAAAGGAGACATCACCGAACCGGAGGGAAGGTACGTTGAAATGAAAAGTCGGTCCAATGACACAGCCCCTGTGAGGACAAAAACAGGCAGAGGAGACATTGGCTTGGTTAGAGAAGTGCAAAGCATTCAGCTTTCGTTACCGCTCGGATGGATAAAAGCTGGTCGCAGAACCACAGTGGGTTTCAAATCAACCCATCACCCTGGTGCTCAGCACGGCATCCACGTGGACAGGAGGCAGCCAAAGCAAAGTGGTCAGCAGCTGATAGCTGCTGATGTGGCTTAGGGCACCAAGTCAAGGCAGGGGGCCAAGGGTATGCCCCCAAGTTGCTGCTGGCCCGATGAAGGACCCTGAACAAGTGATGGCTCCGTGCCTCAGTTTCCCCATCTGTAATGTGACGGACACAGAGGTGTCCACCCAAAAGTGGACTCACTGTAACTAGCCTTCCCAGCTGCAGGTTCCCTGCTTTGGTATTTCTTAGCTGGAACTGGTGTTTCCACGGAGTATATGAACATCTTTTCCTCAGAAGATCTTGATCCACGCAACCATTAGGCACACAGGATTTCGAGGCATGAATCCAGGGAGGGCCCAGACACCCATTGACCGCAACAAGAGCGGCAACAGTTCTACAGTGGACAGTCAAATCTTGGAGAAAAGTATCAGCTTGTCACCAGTGCACCAGCCGACGCATGCAAGAGCAACACACGTCTTAAACAACCAAACCTGAGTGTCCTGAACCCACCACACCTCCTCGTCCGTCCTTAAATTCAGCAGCCAGGCTCCAAACTCCAAAACTCACCAACATCCACTGAAATCAGCACTTGGAGCTGCACAACGTTCATTCATTTATTTCACAGTTGATGCCAATCAATGCCAACTCTGCCTCTTAGTTAAATCAGGGACCACAGTGAATGGTGCCTTCTGGTTTTATTCACAGGACTGCCACTGGTCTGTGCTGCACATGAACAGACCCCAGCATCCCGCAGGAGGGACCTGCGTTCATCTGCGGTGTCCAGTTTCCAGCATCCCTTTCTAAACACCAAAAAAGCAAGCATTCAGGACCTCGTAAGGTTGGTTACCAAGTAAAGAATAATTGCCTATGGTTTGGGCATCTTCTGATTGCGTAGTCAAAAAGCACTCAGAAAAAACTGACCTTCAGGAGTTTCAATCCAACGTTAATTCTCGATTCTTGGAGCTGAATCAGTTCCTGAGAATAAGTCAGGTAGCAAATCCCTGCTGCTGCTGAAGGTCCCTCTCCAAGGACCTCACATAATCAGGCCTAACCTCCCAAGCCCCAGGAGCTTACTTGGGATGGAGCAAAGGGAGCAGACATGCTTTCCGTCACAGCACTTGCCAGGAGACGATGGAAAACTACCTCCAAACCAACCACAACTGGGGAACGCACTGGGCAACGGCCAAGGATGAGCCTTGCCAGGCAAGGGAGGAAATGACTGCCATTTCTGCTGAGTGCACCGTACCCGTGCTCAAGTAAGTTAAACCTGAATGACGGCTCAGAAGGCTCAGGCAAGGAGCCAACCCAGAGCTCTGTGCACCACAGCTGATAACAGTACAGCTTACAAGAAAATGGGGGAAAAAGCAGTGCTTTTGGCAACAACCGTGTTTTACAGTAGCATTAAATAATGCACTTGTGAAGGGAGATCAGGGCCCTTGCAGAGCGAGAAGGATAACGCAAGGTGGGAGAGGAACAACTTGAACGCTCATCCCTGTTTCTTCCTTTGCAGCCCAGTGTCCCACCAGCCAGCTCGCCTCCATTCAAACGAACTGGGAGTTTATCTCCATGGAGGACTAAATCCAGTGCACAAAACCTCCCGAAGAGGGAGGCTCAGCTTGACCTGGTGGGTGGACATCTCAAAGGCATTTGAAAACAAACAGCTTGAGTTGTGGGGCTGGAGAATGAGAGATAAGGGCTGGGTAGGGATCCTTGAAAAAAGGCAAGGCAGAAATCAAGGAGGCAGATGCCATCTCAGGGAGGAGCGGACTGCAAAGGGAATTACTGCTGAGGGACAGCTGTATGGGAGCAGGTGGGGATGCTGGGGTACCATCAGATGGACTGCATAGGAGCCACCATCCAGGAAGGAGGAGTCCAAGGATGGGGAAGAAATAAATAAAAAAGGACCAGCAGTCCTCTTTCACTGAGATATAAGGTCTGCACTGAGCCCAGGGTGGTGCTGGCAGAACAGGGCAGAGAGCGGCCACAGAGGAGGGGAGGACATGCTGGGCACTGGGAGCCAGGGCATCAGTGGGGAAAAAAGGACCACTTCATCTGGTTGTGGGAAAGCCAAAAGACAACTATCCCGCTGACAGCTGTCTCCTTCCCCAGGAGCAAGGCCACTGTGGGGCAGAGGCAGTGGGCGCTACCCAAGCAATACCGTTTTCTACCTGTGATAAGCACATCTTTACAAGCAAAACCTGCCCTTGCTCAAGGAGAAAGCTGCTTATGCAATAACATCCCGTGACCAATTTGGGGGAGGGACAGAGAAGAATAAGTTATTTGATTGTGAAATGTTCCCTCTTGATTTCCAAAAAAAGCAGCGCTTTCCCTCCAAACACAAAGCCGACACAATTGTTTCTCTACTGAGGTCAACAGACCTACTCACCACTCTTCTCTTGCAAAGTAATAACCTTGTTGTTCTTTTTTATCCGTTTCCCTTACCTTATTGGTAAAATCGACTGCAGATTCCTTTCATTTCTTTACTACCTTGATCTAGTGCCTCCCAACAGCAGCAGCCCAGGAGGCTGGCTGCCGAGGAAGAACAGCCAGCCCCAAAGCTCCAGAGCACCCAGCATCAGCTTTCCTGCCTACACCACGTTATCCCACCAGCCCACGGTTAAGACTAGCTGGGACGAGTTGGCATGCTGCTGTGGTCCTGAGAAGTGAGTTTTGCCTCTCCTATCATCAAGCTTTTTTGTTTCTCCGCCCTTCTCCCCTTCGCTCGATGAGGATTATCTTTTGCAATGGCACCAGCCCATGGGATAATGCCAAAGTCCTTGTGACAGTACTTGCTGCAGAGCTCCCCATCTCCCACCTCAGCACTTTTCTGGCTTGCAGAGAGGAGGTACCGTAGCACTCGCTGCACAAGAGCCGGGAAGACAGCTTGTCCCAACGCATTAGCATGAGAGATGATGTTGAGGCTTCTGCTACCCATTTTGTGTGGTTTATTAACAGAGGATTTTAAAAACACTGCTTCTGGCTGCAGAATCACCCAGGCTGGCCCATCTCCAAAGCCCTGTTGGCCTTGCTGTGTGTTCAGGTGGGACGTCCCAGACCACCTACTGCCCAAAGCTGATACCACCACACTGTCTGCCATGGCCCAAGGGGCAATGAGCTACCTGTAGGAAGGAGTCACTCCAGCTCCTGGGTACCCGGGCTGGGCAGCAGGCATCTCCACACCTTTTCTGTACAGCCACCAGTCAAACTTTTTTCCGACATGGGTAGTCACTTAAAGCTCAGGTCCTCACACAGAGATGTCAAAGGGTCACAAAAGGAACCTGCTGCTGCCAAATTCTGTGCAGACAGCGTCCTGGAAAGTCACAGAGCCACCCTGGCTCAACCATGAAGGCAAAGCTGCTTCCCAGAGGAACCCAAGACTTTGAAAGTTAAACTGGGTATTGAGAGCATAGGAGGCATAGTCATAGGTGGCCAGCAGGTCGACAGGGGTGATTCTGCCCCTCTACTCTGCTCTGGTGAGACCCCACCTGGAGCACTGCGTCCAGCTCTGGAGTCCTCAGTACAGGAAAGACACGGACCTGTTGGAGCGGGTCCAGAGGAGGGTCATGAAAATGATCAGGGGGATGGAACACCTCTGCTATGAAGAAAGGCTGAGAGAGTTGGGGTTGGTCAGCCTGGAGAAGAGAAGGCTCCGGGGAGACCTTATTGCAGCCTGTCAGTACTTGAAGGGGGCCTATAAAAAAGATGGGGACAGCCTTTTTAGCAGGGCCTGTAGTGGTAGGGCAAGGGGCAATGGTTTTAAACTAAGAGAGGGTAGATTTAGACTAGATATAAGGAAGAAATTTTTTACGCTGAGGGTGGTGAAGCACTGGCCCAGGTTGCCCAGAGAGGTGGTGGATGCCCCATCCCTGGAAAAATTCCAGGTCAGGTTGGACGGGGCTCTGAGCAACCTGATCTAGTTGGAGATGTCCCTGCCCACGGCAGGGGGGTTGGACTAGATGGCCTTTAGAGGTCCCTTCCAACCCAAACTATTCCATGATTCTATGATTTCTTCTCGCAGACAATTACACTTCATTTGCTGCTGCAATTGCAAAGTTCAAACTGGAGTCAAGGTTAAAAAGCCTTGACTTGGGGATGCTAGGATCAGAGCCAAGACTAAAGCCTTAGACAAGACCTTTTTTCTCTGCTCCGTCATAAAGCGAGGTAGGTGGGAGATGATTACCCAGAGATAGCTACAGATGTACCCACCAAGCTCCTACAACCCTCCTCACCTGACAGTCAAGGTCACAGGCTCAGGGGATCCATTCACACTGAACCTGAATTCTTCCGTGAACTGCCCCAGGATGGTGGAACTGAAGGAGATCTGGATGACTTGGAGCCCGTCCGGCAAGATGATGCCCTCCCGGGGGAGAAAGGTGAAGCAGGAGCCCAGAGCTGTAACTGGAGGGACCAAGCTGAAGAGAGCATCGATGGCTCCTTTGTTAAACAGGATCACCTGCAGCAGCAAGACAGCGAAATGGAAATACATAAGGAATCTTCCTTTCTTACAGAAGGCCGATTTGTTTTCTGATTAAACAATTAACATCTGTAAAGTTTCTGATTGCTGCAGGGTGAAATCCTGCCATTTCCATGGACTTCCCTATCTGCTTTGGATGCCTTTTCCCTAATTTTTGTCCTCGCAAAACCTGTCAGAAAAACCTGAGACAGAAGCATAGATGCGTCCCTTATTTTTTTAATTTTGCAGCTGCTGTTGAAAACATTCATGTATTCAAATTCCACAATGGTAACTTGAAAACTACTCTCTCCTCTCACGTGTTTTACACCTTAGTTACAAATTGCACTTAGGGATCCTATGCTGAGCTGAGGTTTACCTCCAGTCTAGCTGCTTAGGACAGCATTAACAGCATCATCTACTTATTCACATTTTCTCAAGTAATGAAAATAAGAAATTGATATAGAGAGAATCAATAAAGTATCAGCATTAAAAATGCAGAGAGAGCACAATATTTTGGTAAGAAAACACCTTAAGGTGTCCTTCACTGCCACAATCAAGCTTTTGAAAGTGTCTTGCATGATGTATTGCCTCATTTTCTACCTCTTTCGCTTGCTCTATCTTATTTTTTTGCAGAAGACTTGACACCATTTGGGGGGAGGCAAATACATAGAGAAAGTTCCTTTGCTTCATTTCAAGAAACGCTTTGCTCTTTATAGAGCCAGGGATGCGCCAAATCTGAAGGTGTGGCGAGAGACTGGTCGGCAAGGGGAAGCACTCCCAATTTCTTTGCCAGGGACAGCTCTGGGCCAGGAGGCTGGACGGCTTTCCTCCGACTCCCAGGAACCGCTAGGATGCACTTAACTGAAAACTGTTTGCAATGGACTTGAGTTCAAACACAGTAAATTTGTTCCAGCTGCTTTTTAACACCCAGAGTACAAAGCTGCATTGCGTCTAGGGCTGAAACAAAAGCCTCTGAATACTTATCTTTTTGACCCATTGTTGCTTTCATGTGTCAAGGGGTTTGGTTTTTTGCATGAAGCCTCCCAGCTGATCTCAAGGGGAGGTTGCCAAAAAGCAGGGATGAGGGCTTCACAAACAACATATACACCTTTCAGACCCCATCAAAAGTATCAAGGTTCTGTGAAACCCCCCCAGATTTGACTATGTCAAATACTCCCTGCTCACAACTTCCTGAGTTGCCAGAAATCCCACAGGTCCACGAGGCTCACTGCTGCCCCGGGAGCCATCAGGATCCACCCCAACCCCTGAGAACTCCCCTACTGCTCACCTCATAGCTGTGGGCTGATCCAACAAAAACCTTCCCGATGTCCAGCTGGTCAAAGCTGAAGCAGAGCCGGGGCCCTACGCCTTCCCCTTTGACGCGCAGGGGCAGCCTCGTTTCTCGGCCTGGAGAGAGATTTCCATTTCAGTACAGTAATTCCCTCTGTTGCCTTGGATTTTCCAGGCTGCCTCAATGCTAGTCCCTGACTCTGGGCTGGATGCGACCAGCTCTAGATGCTCCAGGAGAAGATATGGGACCCTTCTCTTCCCTCAGGAGACATGCCCTTGGGCTGGTTTCTAATTTTTAACCAACCCCTTGGGCTGGTTTATAATTCAGCAATCAGTTTGCACCCTTAAAGAGCGCTGCTGAGTTTAAAACACGACCTCTGAATTTCTTCCCATGCACTTAGATGAGCTTTGAAATCCATTCAGTGAAGGCACAAAGCTCACAAAAGAGAGCTGAAGATAAAAATCCGCTGTCTGTACCGATGCAATCGGAGACGACAGCACAGGAGCCGAGAGGTACGAGCCCAAGGGAGGCGAAGCTCCCTGCTAACGGCGATAGGCACATCCGAGTGCTGCCTAGGGCAGGCAGAGCACCTCAGCCGCCGCCTGCGCCTAACATACAGCTCCGTACCTGGGTGCTCCAGGGCTCACCTCCTGCAGCAGCGCCTAAGTAACACAGGGCTTTATGATCTCCAGAGAGAAGTACTCGCCTATTCCCGCCATGACACCAAGAGCTCAGCTTTGTAAAGACACCTTACCTGAAGCACGCCGAGCAGTTATGGAAAGCCAGCCTCCTCACTACTATCAGATAAGCCATAAATACACTGCTAATACACACATCCCTTGCTGCAAAGGTAATCGAGACCGCAAGGCTTATAGCTAAACTCTAAGATGCTAATTTTCTTCCGTAAGTCTGCTAAGATGACATAGTGCAGGATCTTTCAGTCTGAAGGCTGTTCTGAACCACTGGAGCAGCCCAAAGTGCCTGAATCCTAGCTTGAATTTCAGCTTGGGTCTCCCTGCCCTCCCATTCTACTCCGCATGGAAAGCGAGTAGCACAAGGAGGAAAAGAGAGCCCCAGAAGTTGTATATAACCTTCACTGTAGCTTTTGTGCAAAAATATTCCTCTTTCCTTCAAGCTGCTTTTGTGCAACGCTCACTATTTATTAAAGATTAGGGATCGAAGGTTGCTTTTAAAAAATAGTCTTCCGCATAGTTATTCCAGAATGTCCAAAATGACTTTTTATTGCAAAGAGCAGCCCAGGTGTGACAACACAGTGACTAGATCACAACTTGAAAACACTCTCCTGGAACAGCCTTTTCGATGATTACTGACTTTTTGATCTTGCAGCCATGGGATGAGGATGTTTGATAATGTCCAAAGCCAGAAAGGAAAAGCTAGGGAGCTTTTGTTGAATTCAACATTTTTCAAGTGGATCCAGCCAAAGCCCAGCTGATAGCAGAGATGAGAGTTATGTTTCACAGCTCACACGTTAATTGGAGGGCTGTGTATTTCTATTTCACAGATATTATAAAAGAGGCAGTATTGGGTGCTCACTGTCAAAAGATTTCTCCATCTTGCATCACATGTGGCTTCATTTTCATTAAAAACTCTAGGCCTAAGCCATCAAAGCTCTTAGGAAATGGCAAAGACTTCTAAGTGACAAGCTTTTGTCCATGATCATGCTGAGACACGTCCCATGGCCACTGTGATCGAAAAAAATCAGTGGCAGTTCTTCCCTTCCTCATCCTCTCCTGAAGGTCCATGGAAACCATCCTTTCTCCTACCCCTACCTTGAACTTGAAACTTTAGGAAATCCCAGAAGTTTTGCTCTTCCTCCTTCCCGGTGAACCTCAGAGTGGGTTCTTCCCAAAGGAGAAGGAGCAGACTAAACTACAGGCAGCATTCAGGAGAGCTGAGAGGGAAAATAAAACCCCAAAACCAAAAGAGTATGTCCTCCTCTTTGTTGGAGCTGGGGCTTTCAGGAGCATCCAGCCTTTGCCCAAGGCCTGGGTACAGCTGGGCTGTGGCCCTGTGATGCTCCCACCATAACGCGTCCTGGAACACACAGACCAAGGGCATGGAGGGGCTACAGCCTCCTTTGTCCTCAATCCCAAATCCACACCTGGTACTGTAGAGCGAGAATTTGGATCTCGGTAGAAACAATACCTTGGCCTGTCACCCAGGGTGTACAATTTGGCATTGCTGCCTTGTTTTCAAACAAACAGGGGTGTAGGTGGCCCAACAGCACAGGACTTTGACGCCAAAGTCCTTAACTCCTGCTGCTTTCTGACACTCGGTTTCTTGTTCACAGAATGTCCCCGTGTTTTGTGACTGGTTTTGAACGTGATTCTCACCTGACCACGTCAATAAACAGTTTTACATGATGCAGGACAGTTCTGTCACAAGGTAAGGGAGCGATCATCATTTGGGATTTTGCTTCTCCCTGCAAGAGTGGCTTAGAAAGGGGTTTTGCAAGGTGTAACCCCATACAGTTCTGTGTGCGGACAAACCTAAAAATGAATTTTAGGTGTCTGAGGCCCCACCGTGTGCTCCCTTCCAGCACTCAAGAGCCAGGGCTTTATTTGCATGAATAACTAAGAAAGCTCATTTTGAGCCTAAATATTTGCCAAGAGCAAATTTCAAACCACTTCTTAACTGCCAGCTTTGCAAGTCGCCCAGTGCTGATGAGTTCTGTAAATCACCTGATCCAGAAGCATCTGCTAAGCACCTGCAAAAAAAAAAGTGGAGGCCAGCAAAGGCCCTTTCCAGTGGGGCATGAGATCCAGCTGCACAATTCACAGTGCTGCACTGGGGCAAAGCTTCCAAATATTCCCAGCAAGGAGCAGACACCATCTGCAAACCATCCTCCAAAGGGGTTTGTGACTGGCATGCCAATGCACGAGGAAGGCAGTCACGCTTCTCGGAGGAATCAAGAAGTAAAATTAATTGACTCCCTAGTTAAAGATCATTGTTTTCTTCTTTAAACTCTTTTCGCACCCAGGGACCTTGACTCTGGGACAGTTTCCACCCTGACAATACAGTGGATCAGCTCTGTTTTGTAAAGGATTGGGAGTAGGCGCATAATTTAAATTATCTCCTTGAGGTCCTCTTCCAAGGAGCCAGTGGAAGAGTTAAGTTCTCCCGAAGGCCCATCATGGTCTTTTGAGTGCAGGCTCCTCTTTCTAAACACAGATCATTTGCCCAGCTCTGTTTCCTAAAGCTCCCAGACTGGCTCAAGGGTTGCATGCAAGTAGTTTTCCTATCTCTCTGCAATGAAAAAGCTCTCCTGGCACAACCCCTGGAGGTCCCCGCAGCAAAGTGATGGACACCCCAATCACCAGAGCAAGAGTCCCAGAGCCAGGAGCACGGCACTGAGCAAGGAATCCCTTGGGAGCAACTTTTCAAATCATTCCTTTCCTTCCGCAGCTCTAACAACTACAGCTGGTGGGCAGGAAGACAGTTTGTTAACACAAGCCCTGTGTAATTACCGTAGGTGGCATTTGCCAAGTAAACCCTGTGCAATTACTGTATAAATAAAAAGCTGTTTCATGACATTTGTATCTGTCAGCTTGGAGCAGTAAGGAAAGCAACAAAGCAGCTGGGTTAGTGATTTCAGCACCCTCCAGAACAGGAGCCTGGCTGCTGGAGGACCACAGGTCTTGCACCTCTTCCTCTTAGATGGGGAAAACCATAACGTTCCCTGGATGGAAATCTGACAGCTGTCTCCCACTGTTGGAAGACACCTTAAGCAGCACCATGCAGAGACACGGAGGAAGGACAAGGTAACCCGAACCACGCAGCTTGCTGCAAGCACTCCCTGCCCCGTGCTAGCACAGCAAAGCCATCACCTCTGTAAGGGCAAAGATGGTATATAACTTGGGTGGCTCAACGATAACCGCTCCCAGAAAAAGACTTGACAGCACTTCTGTAAGACAGGGTGAGCATAAAGCTTGTCTAGCAGACTGCTCCGAGTCTGATTTCCAGGGAGGGTGTTCACCCTGCTGAGTACAGCAAGCCCTCTGCAACGCTACCTGTATGCACCATAGACTAGGAGCCCCAGGGTGACAATTCCCACGCAGGGAGAAAAGCATGTGTTGGCCAGAGGCGGTCCTTTCGCAGACACCCCGTGCTCAGGAGGGCTCAGCCACCTAAGGTCTGGCAGCGTCTGGGTAGTGGGAGGTGATCCAGGGTCTGGGAGCACGTTTGGAACTCTGCTCGTACCACCTCGGGAATCTGATGATGCAACCATGTAATAAAGACTCACCTTGGAGGTAAACGGTCTACAGGGACTTAGTGCTCGTCCACTAAAGCTGTTCTGCTGTGTGGCTCTTTGGCCTTCACAGACACCTCCCAGCAGAGCAAATACTGGCAAACCCATGACACGAAAGCTTATCCCTTCACTGCCTTGGTTGTTCTGGGATCAGTGATCCAAGGTTGTAGCCAGGCATCCTGAGGGCTGGCCTTGGACAGGAGACCGCCTTGAAACCACAGGGACAGCGGGCATGTGCCAGTACCGCCCTGCTGACCACTGACCCTTCCTAGCAATTACACGAGAAGCGAGTGGGCTGGTTCTGTTCGTGCCTCACCTTCACCGTGGGTAAGAGAAGCAGGAGAAAGGAGCTGTACCTGAGATGTCGCAGTAGACCGTTTGTTGATAGACTCTGGCTTCTCGGGGTTTAAAGATCACATTAATTTCAGCCGAAGAATTTGGCCAGACATCTCCCTCCTAAAACAGAAGCAGGCAGCAAACCATTTATCTTCAAACATTACATTCCTTGTTTTCAACCACAGCCCTGTAGCCTATATTTAGAGCATCAATGAAGAGCAAGGAGCAAGTAACACTCATCAACAAAATTTATAAGAGTTTGGAAGCAGCTGCAAAAAACCCTTACCTTTACTGGCACCTGGTAGAGGCATTTCGTTAAATTAGGACTATAACGAAGCAACCAAACTGGCTCCCACTCCAGCGAATCAAGCAGGATTTCTTCAGAGGCACCAGCCAGTCTAAGGAAAAGGTACCTCTCTTCTGCAAACCTTCCTGTATATCCCGGTATCACTATGGCTACATGAACACTTCTGCTCAGATCAGAAGAGATTTAGAAAATCAAATGGATTTTTGCATTCTTAGTTACAAAGGTGCTGCCTCTTATACCCTTCACCTGTACGTGTATTTAAGTATATAACGTACTCCAGCGAGTCGGAGCACTCGGCACCTAGCGGAACAAGCCCTCCTGCCTGGGGATCGATGAAGAACAGACCCTTATAGATGGCTGCTTCTGCCCCGTGCCGTGAGCAGTCAGCCAGCACGTAGGTTACAAAAGATCTGAGAATGAAACTGAGAATTGGATGTGTCTTGTTTACCTCTGCAAGGTGCATACACTCCTGTTTCCCTGAACACAGGCTCAAACAAGAAGAGATGCGATTTGCTTACAGCTTCATACCTCTTTCAACCAAAAATCAAGTAAAATAGCTCTTCTCCTTGTCATGCTCAGAGATTTAAGTCTGGGCCATGCTACCAGTGCTTCTGCAACTGTCTGCTGCTTCCTTGGGGTCTTCTCTCCCAAAGAGTCCTGGCACTGGCGCTCAGTCCCAGGGAGGCCTATCGCTCATTTTTGGAGGCATCCCTGGTTTGTAAAGGCTCTCACTCACTTCTTGCAACTGGTTTAAACAAAGGCACCACTTACATCCCCTCAACCCCTACCATTACAAATGTCTCTTCGTGCATTTGTTGACAGAAATATATGCACATCTGACAACTGTAATAATAGTCTACAAGGAACGAAAAATTTAGCTTATAGAAGGAGAAGAAAAGAACAGAGTTATTCTTCTATCAACAAAGTGAGGCTTTGATTCTGCTTGCTGCTGGATATCCTCAGTACTTTGTCCAGAAGAGTCTTGAACTGACTGGAGCCTCCGGCACTCCTGCAGCATAAATATTAAATAACTATAATGCTTCCCATCGACTCAGCACTTATAGCTCAAAGGACAGTCCCCGCAAAAATTAAAGAGCTGTGACATGGTGAGTTATTGGGCTGCAGCTGCAAATAATTCTCTAATGCACAGTCTGCTCAGAGTCAACAGAACAGAGGGAAGAACAGGCGGAGAAAATTGTTTTGAACACCAACAAACCATCATCACCACAATAATAAGAAAAGGGAAGTCTGAAAAGCATAAAGTCACTTGGATTCCTCTCAAAACCTAGAGCAAACACATTTGCCAGATCAAATGTACTTCGTGTTTCTAGCTAGCAAGCACCTGGATGAAGATGAAGCGTTATTATATGACAACATACTTGCTTGAGGAAGCAAAGTGGGGACATCAGCCTGCAACCCACAGTCAGCGTGCTAGATACCAGAGCCTTTGGGTCCCGTAGGGATGCTGCACGGGCTGAGCATCTACAGGGTTATCTCGGATTTGCAGGAATAAAAGCATTCGGGGTGCTCCGAACAACAGCAGCTCTGCTATGATGGTTCTGGAGTTACATCCAGTTGGCGGCCGGTCACGAGCGGTGTTCCCCAGGGCTCAAGTTTTGGGGCCGGTCTTGTTTAATAACTTTATCGATGACCTGGATGAGGGGATTGAGTGCACCCTCAGTCAGTTGGCAGATGACACCAAGTTGGGCGGGAGTGTTGATCTGCTCGAGGGTAGGAAGGCTCCGCAGAGGGACCTGGACAGGCTGGATCGATGGGCCCAGGCCAACTGTATGAGGTTCAACAAAGCCAAGTGCCGGGTCCTGCACTTCGGCCACAACAACCCCATGCAGCGCTACAGGCTTGGGGAAGAGGGGCTGGAAAGCTGCCCAGCAGAGAAGGACCGGGG